>NW_024582493.1:1416910-1427712 GCF_018398535.1 Haplochromis burtoni | reverse complement strand
ACTTACAAATGAAATTATTCCCTTTCGGTACCAGTACTCTCTTAATAATACCTTTTGGCAAAATCACAGTGATCACTCGATGAAAACAAAAAAAAGAAATCTTACCTGGGTGCACCCTTTCTAGAGGTACAGTTCACATCCAACAATGAACCACAATGTCAATCATCAGCATATAAATGTTAACACTTATTTGCATTTTCACAGACTTCGTTTACAAATAGCAACAGTTAATCAGCTGGAGGGTTATTTCCGACCGCTCACACTCACTTTTGTTCACATTCATGGAATGTACAGAGTCCGTAAAACGAGTCCTTAAAACCACCCGCCCGTGAGTCCAGGGGGATGTGTGTGAAAAAGGGGGACTACGAGTACAAAATGGCGTGGTGTGTCTCTGTTTTGTTGCATCTGGCCTACCACACTCTGATGTGCAGGACAGAACAAAGTCATTTGGTCCTTCAACGGGGTTGGCTCGCTTCCTGAACAACAGTTTGCCTTGTGTTCCGCCGAGCCTGGGGCTTTTTGGGACTGTTTTCAGTTGACTCCGTGACCGGTATGAAGCTACAAGGAAGGAGCAGGTCTCTGTGCAATGTTCAGACTGGTCTTTCTTTCGCTTCCGGTTTGACCGTATAGACTGGTAGTTCGCCTGCTCTTCTCAGAACTACGTACACGTCATCTTCCCATCTGTCTGCCAACTTATGCTTTCCCCTCAGTTTAACATTACGCACGAGAACCCTGTCACCCACGTTGAGAGTTGAGTCAACCACTTGCTTGTCAAAGCGAGTTTTATTGCGCTCAGCATTCTTTTGTGCGTTTGAGGTTGCGATCTTAAAACTCTCCTCCAACCTATGTTTTAGATCACTGACGTACTGGGAGTGTGACTTCTTCTGAGCATTCACAGGCAACCCAAATACTAGATCAATGGGAAGCCTTGGTTGTCTCCCAAACATCAGCACATAAGGCGAATAGCCCGTCACATCATTCTTGGTACAATTATATGCATGTACTAGAGGTTTTACATACTCTTTCCAATGCAACTTCTCATTGTCATTCAAGGTACCAAGCATTTGGAGAAGTGTTCTGTTGAACCTCTCAACTGGATTGGCTCTGGGGTGGTATGGCGTTGTGTGTATCTTTTTCATGCCGATAATTTCGCAGAGTTGTTTTATTGTCTTCGATTCGAAATCGGGGCCTTGATCACTTAAAAGTCTCTCTGGGACACCATAATGAACAATGAAGTTCTCCCAGAGGGCCTTTGCAACAGTGCGCGCTCGTTGGTTGGGTGTAGGGACAGCTACTGCGAACTTAGTGAAGTGATCAGTCATAACTAATACATCCTTAGTGTTAGACTGATCTGGCTCAATAGATAGATAATCTATACAGACCAGTTCAAGGGGCCTGCTTGTCTTGATGTTCATGAGGGGAGCTGCCCTCTCCGGCCTACACTTCCGGCGAATACACCGTTCACAGGTGTTGATCATTTTTTCAACTGACGTCTGCATTTTTGGCCAGTAAAACCGAGTTACCGTTGGCTCTCAGCCTTGTCTACTTTTTCATTCCAACTCCAGTACAGGGCTGGTAAACAAAACGTAGACGCGGATGCACTGTCTCGTCGTCCCCATGGTAGCCCAGGTGATGATCCTGTCTCACAGAAGGAAAGTGAAAGGATCCGGCAATTCGCCCTCACTCACCTCAGTGGCGATGACAAAGAAATGGTTTCTAGGGAGGTTGTACAGGCCATCTGCAAAAGGCATTCAGTTAATTCTGCAGGCCTGGATTCAGGGTCATTCACTTGCCCAGGCTTGGCTTTAGTTGAGTCCTTAGCCTTACATGCTACAGCTGTCCCTGATAGCTTTGCAGAGGAGCTGTTGAATGGTTCTCCTCTTCCCCCGCCTATGGCAGAGGATGAGCTCAGACAGAAACAGAGGCTAGACCCAGCTCTCGATGCTATAGTCACTCTGTTAGAAACTGGTCAGACCCCACCTCTCAGTCTTAGAGCAGAACTATCTGAGCTTCCCTTGTTGCTGCGTGAGCTCAGTCGTCTTGAACTGCAGAATGGAGTTCTTTACAGAAAGAGGCAAACCGGTCCAGACATCTCCTTTCAACTCGTGTTACCCGAGGAGTTGAGGTCCAGTAGTCTTCCAACACCTCCACAGTAACATGGGCCACCTAGGAACTGACCGCACTATTGACCTGGTCAGAACTCGGTTTTACTGGCCAAAAATGCAGACGTCAGTTGAAAAAATGATCAACACCTGTGAACGGTGTGTTCGCCGGAAGTGTAGGCCGGAGAGGGCAGCTCCCCTCATGAACATCAAGACAAGCAGGCCCCTTGAACTGGTCTGTATAGATTATCTATCTATTGAGCCAGATCAGTCTAACACTAAGGATGTATTAGTTATGACTGATCACTTCACTAAGTTCGCAGTAGCTGTCCCTACACCCAACCAACGAGCGCGCACTGTTGCAAAGGCCCTCTGGGAGAACTTCATTGTTCATTATGGTGTCCCAGAGAGACTTTTAAGTGATCAAGGCCCCGATTTCGAATCGAAGACAATAAAACAACTCTGCGAAATTATCGGCATGAAAAAGATACACACAACGCCATACCACCCCAGAGCCAATCCAGTTGAGAGGTTCAACAGAACACTTCTCCAAATGCTTGGTACCTTGAATGACAATGAGAAGTTGCATTGGAAAGAGTATGTAAAACCTCTAGTACATGCATATAATTGTACCAAGAATGATGTGACGGGCTATTCGCCTTATGTGCTGATGTTTGGGAGACAACCAAGGCTTCCCATTGATCTAGTATTTGGGTTGCCTGTGAATGCTCAGAAGAAGTCACACTCCCAGTACGTCAGTGATCTAAAACATAGGTTGGAGGAGAGTTTTAAGATCGCAACCTCAAACGCACAAAAGAATGCTGAGCGCAATAAAACTCGCTTTGACAAGCAAGTGGTTGACTCAACTCTCAACGTGGGTGACAGGGTTCTCGTGCGTAATGTTAAACTGAGGGGAAAGCATAAGTTGGCAGACAGATGGGAAGATGACGTGTACGTAGTTCTGAGAAGAGCAGGCGAACTACCAGTCTATACGGTCAAACCGGAAGCGAAAGAAAGACCAGTCTGAACATTGCACAGAGACCTGCTCCTTCCTTGTAGCTTCATACCGGTCACGGAGTCAACTGAAAACAGTCCCAAAAAGCCCCAGGCTCGGCGGAACACAAGGCAAACTGTTGTTCAGGAAGACGACGACGAGCCAACCCCGTTGAAGGACCAAATGACTTTGTTCTGTCCTGCACATCAGAGTGTGGTAGGCCAGATGCAACAAAACAGAGACACACCACGCCATTTTGTACTCGTAGTCCCCCTTTTTCACACACATCCCCCTGGACTCACGGGCGGGTGGTTTTAAGGACTCGTTTTACGGACTCTGTACATTCCATGAATGTGAACAAAAGTGAGTGTGAGCGGTCGGAAATAACCCTCCAGCTGATTAACTGTTGCTATTTGTAAACGAAGTCTGTGAAAATGCAAATAAGTGTTAACATTTATATGCTGATGATTGACATTGTGGTTCATTGTTGGATGTGAACTGTACCTCTAGAAAGGGTGCACCCAGGTAAGATTTCTTTTTTTTTTTTCATCGAGTGATCACTGTGATTTTGCCAAAAGGTATTATTAAGAGAGTACTGGTACCGAAAGGGAATAATTTCATTTGTAAGTGTTTTGTGTGTTTGTCATAATGTCCTGTTATTTCTAATTGAAAAGAAAAATACAATTCCGGCTATTTTTCAAAACTCTCCTGTACGTAGCCGAACCTACTGGTCCAAATCTGTGAGCTCTTCGGTGTCAAATTTGGGTGACATACTCTTGTTCTGATCTGGGAGTATTTGAAACACGCACATGAGTGTTACACTCGGCTCTAAGAGCCGTTTCGTTCGTGACCGACACATCACTAGTTAGTATAACACAGGAGGTTGCTAGTGATACGGTGAGATGGAGGAAGATGGTCTGCTAAAGGGGGCAGCAAGAAAAAAGGTATTTTTCAAGTCTTAATAAGCAGACCTGACCAATCAGATCAATGCGCATAACCCAAATCACACACTGGTCCTGAATAGATAATGAAGTGGAAATAGTAAAATAATACTATTTTACCACAGACACACAGCTAGACACTGCTCCAGGTTAATTGGCTCGCTGGAACGATTTCTCTGCCTCCTCAGATGTGGTCTCAACTCTGCTTTTAAGAGTTTAAACCACTTGACCATCTCTTATTTCTTAATATTTTGCTTCTAAGTAGCCATACTTGTCATTTTTTAAAGTGCTCTTGGGGAATAGTTCTTCAGGCCTTCTTAAGGTCTTTCAGATTTTTCTTTGGACATTGGCTTCTCTTTTACAGATTTTCAGTCCAGTCCTTGTAGCTGACCATTTTCAAGAGAAATCTTTATTCTACTAGTGTTGTCTACACATAACTTAGCAAGGAAACAATTTTACAATTTATCTTTAGGTACTTCATTAATAGCTGTATGTTATAAAAACACAGTTTGTTCACATTTCTTTAGTTGAATCTATGAAAAATGCTAAATGTCACACAGTTTGAAAGCCATAAAATAGTACTTTTCGCATCGAAAACCTGGTGTTGGCAGCCATAGGCGGTGGAGCTAGTGGCGGCGTGGCATCTGTGGGTGGCTGGATGGACACTGTGGAGCTGGTGGTGGAGCCCCCAGCGGAGACAGTGTTGGCTGGACAGACTCTCTAGAGCCTCCATTGGAAACAGGAAGGGTGGAGGTACCTGACGGACACTAGCCACTCCCACCCAATAGGTGGTACTGGTGCAGAGGTCAACTGTGTCCTGGTCCTGGCCTCACCCTGGGGACCATCATGGGTGCCGAAGAAGACTGGATGCCAGCTACATCCACCCTGTACCAGTACTGCACTGGTACAGGTGCAAGGAAAGGCGGGAGCACTGCTGCCCTGGAAGCAGGGACAGGCAGAGGAGCACAACCAGTCCTTATACAGTCCAACACCAGTGTATTTACACAGGCAGAGTCTAAACAAACCAGCTGGGAAGCAACACAGTCTGGGGGTGAAGCAACACCAAAAACAGTCTCTTGAGGTGCAGCACCACAGTTTCCACAAAGACTGGCTCAAAAGCATGGTGAACTGGTTCGAACATGTATGGCTGTGGGACACAAAACTCGACCTGATCAGCCAGCTCCGGGCACTCATTCCAAGTTCTGTAGCCAGCTTAACAATGGAGGCTGCCACCTTGTTGCCCTTCGCACTTGCTTGCCGAGGAAACGAAAAGGCAGTCACTGACTCTGGCCCTAGCTGTACAACACAAGGAATTTCTCATTCAGGAGCAAGTCTACTAATGTCCAGTGGAGTTGGCTGAAAAAGAGTCCATAGGAGCAACATGGCTAACAGTCTCTGTATTCACTAGCTGTCAACCATTCTGCATTGTTTCATGTTTGGGTGACCCGAGTACTGGATCAGACAACACACAAGGGGCATAAATTAAATTTGCTGACTCTGAAACACAGGACCCACTCGGGGTTACATCAGGAGCAGACAAAGAAACGAAAGAGTCACTTGAACTAATGTCATTATGGGCTAAAAAAAATCTGTCTCTGGGTTAGCCCATTCAAATTGAGGTGATTCATTGAAAAACAAAATGGTGTTACTCATAGTAACATATAATTTGAGCCCCAGCCACAACTGATGTGGGCTGGGAAAAAGTCTCTGGTGGAGACATTGCTGACCGTGAGAATGAGGAAGGAGCTGGCAGGGCCGGGCTGCGAAACCTCCAGTGGGAAGGGCTGCAGCTGCTGCTGTAGGGTGCAGGGTGGTGAGGAGAAAATCCTGAACCAGAGGATGCAGCGAAGTCAATAACCAAGGTAAACTAGATATGAGTCTCTGAAGCCTGAGCGTTATGGCTTCGCAATAATACTTGTTTAGAAATTCCAACCAGAGAACTTCAATCTATACATCTAAAAACCACAAACCAGGCGAGAAATTTGGGTGTAGTGATGGATGCAGACCTAAACTTAGAAAAACACATTAAGACAATAACAAAATCAGCTTACTATCACCTCAAGAATATTTCAAGGATAAAAGATCTGATGTCTCAACAGGACCTGGAAAAACTAGTCCATGCATTCATCTTTAGTAGGCTTGATTACTGTAACAGCATCTTTACAGGTCTACCTAAAAAATCAGTCAGACAACTACAGCTCATTCAGAACTCTGCTGCTCGAGTCCTCACTAAGACCAAAAAAGTGGACCACATCAGTCCAGCTCTGAGGTCTTTACACTGGCTGCCTGTCCGTCAGAGGATAGACTTTAAAGTTCTGATGCTGGTCTATAAAGCTCTGAATGGTTTAGGACCAAAATACATCAGTGACCTCCTGACCCAGTATGAACCTTCCAGATCCCTCAGGTCATCTGGATCCGGTCTTTTATCAGTTCCCAGAGTCAGAACCAGACACGGAGAAGCTGCATTCAGCTTTTATGCTCCTTATATCTGGAACAAACTCCCAGAAAGCCTCAGATCAGCTGAAACACTCAGTTTATTTAAATCCAGGTTGAAGACTCACCTGTTCTCAGCTGCATTTGAATAAAGCACCAAATCCACACTTTTAAGCTTAAATTTCAAAACTTACATTTTAACTACTGATTTTATCTACTGTTCTGATTTTATCTACTGTTTTTTTAATCAATTTTAAATCATGCTTTTTATTTGTTTTTGTTTTTAATGTCTCTGTAAAGCACTTTGAATCACCTTGTTGTTGAATTGTGCTATACAAATAAACTTGCCTTGCCTAAAATTATAATAAAGTTTCTGGATTTAGGCTGTGATGCGAATAAAGTGGTCATCACAAACACTCACCTATTATGGATAAAAGAGGTATATAAAAAATTAAAAAAATAAATTTATTATTTTGTCAATTGTGCTTTGAACAAAATTGTGTTACAGAAGACATGAGTGAGATACTACATATTTGAAAAACAAAAACAAAAAACAAACACAAAACATGCTTTTGAAGGTTTTTGAGTCACCAGGGCTTCTAAAATGTCTCTCTAGCTAATGTCAGCTCATTAATTGATTTTCTGTGTCACTATTATAAATTAGGATGCTTTCACCCTAACCCATTCTTGACCACCCTAGGGGGCATTTCTCCTCTGCACTCCCATGATTAGTGCCTCTGTGCTGTCTTTTAGTCCAGCTTTGTCCAGCCACTGGTAGGATTTCGGCATTTCTGGATGTCAGACACTTCATCTATCTGCCAGGGGCCTATCCTTCATGATGGCTCCTCCTCTTGCTCCTCTTCTTTCTTGTGTTTCTGCTGCTTGAGATATTCACTGAGCTCACGGTTGGTTGTGGCCATCTTCCTGATGTACTCGTGGATGTTTGTTGTCCCATCTGGAGAGTGACACTCACTAGCCCCTGGCCTCCTTCCTTCCATTTGGCGCAGAGTCTCAGGGTGTTGGATTTGGGGTGAAACCCTCCATGTATGGTCAGGAGCTTCTTTGTATTGATGTCAGTGGCTTCTATCTCCTCCTTTGGCTAGCTTATTATCCCAGCAGGGTACCTGATCACCGGCAGGGCGTAGGTGTTGATCACCTGGATCTTGTTCTTACCATTCAGCTGACTCCTCAGGACTTGCCTGCATGTACTTGGTGGTTGCACCTTTCCTAGCGGTTTGTGGTTCCATTTGCTGTTATGTGACTTTAGAGCAAACTATTCCTGAGTTGTCAGAGCTTTTTCAGTAGTAACACAGTTGACTTCTCAGATACAATGTGAACAATTTATTTTATTCATCTGATTCTTTAACATGTTAATGCATTTACTATGTTAGTGGTAACATTGTTGGCTCGACCTAGTAGGTTTGAATGAGCTGTTGCAAAAGCTGTTGCACTTTTCCAGGAAGTAAAGGCACTGTTTCAATTACTGTGTCAGTGAGAATTCAAGATATGGTAACTTAGCCTGAAGCCTGTTCTAGACTGCAGTATTCATCCATATCTGTTTACAGCAAGTCATTCTTGCTAATTTGACCTGGACTTCGCCTTTCAATATCCATTCAAAGACACTTTTCCAGGAAGAATGAAGTGTCTATAAAAGTGATGTATGTCTCACCATAGCACAAAATGACCACAAGCCTCTTGCCCTAATGACATTCAAAAATGACAGCACAGACACAGGTAGACATGCAAAAGTTCTGATGTGCATGCACACACCACACAGAGTTGCACACACATACCTCCATGACTATCTCAGCCCCTCCCATCAGAGAAGTGAAGCCTTTTAATTATCTGCTGATTACCTGTTAGATCACCTTAGCTAATGGAGAGCAGCTCCCTGGGGAGCCATCCAATCTAACTCTCATCAGACACAATGGGCTCCTCTTCACATGGAGAGAGTAGAATCTGTGTGTGTGTGTGTGTGTGTGTGTATGTGTTGTGTGTGTGTTTGTTTGTGTGTGTGTGTGTGTGTGTGTGTTTGAGAGAGAGAGAGAGAGAGAGAGAGAGAGAGAGAGAGAGAGAGAGAGAGTGTGGGATGCTATTTATTCTTTCTTACACTAAATTACCATCGCAGCCTGCTTCACATGCACTTATGCACACATCCACATACTTTTATATTCTTTTTTAGTGGCAAGCTTCCATTTGCATGAGAGTTGTAGTTGAAAACACTAGTGATTATTCACCTGCAGTTTTGGGAAGGTTACTTTTAAAATGTATTCCATTACAGAATACAGAATACATGCCCCAAAATGTATTCTGTAACGTATTCCGTTACGTTACTCAATGACAGTAACGTATTCTGAATACTTTGGATTACTTAATATATTATCATGCTTTTTATCATCTTCCCATCTGTCTGCCAACTTATGCTTTCCCCTCAGTTTAACATTACGCACGAGAACCCTGTCACCCACGTTGAGAGTTGAGTCAACCACTTGCTTGTCAAAGCGAGTTTTATTGCGCTCAGCATTCTTTTGTGCGTTTGAGGTTGCGATCTTAAAACTCTCCTCCAACCTATGTTTTAGATCACTGACGTACTGGGAGTGTGACTTCTTCTGAGCATTCACAGGCAACCCAAATACTAGATCAATGGGAAGCCTTGGTTGTCTCCCAAACATCAGCACATAAGGCAAATAGCCCGTCACATCATTCTTGGTACAATTATATGCATGTACTAGAGGTTTTACATACTCTTTCCAATGCAACTTCTCATTGTCATTCAAGGTACCAAGCATTTGGAGAAGTGTTCTGTTGAACCTCTCAACTGGATTGGCTCTGGGGTGGTATGGCGTTGTGTGTATCTTTTTCATGCCGATAATTTCGCAGAGTTGTTTTATTGTCTTCGATTCGAAATCGGGGCCTTGATCACTTAAAAGTCTCTCTGGGACACCATAATGAACAATGAAGTTCTCCCAGAGGGCCTTTGCAACAGTGCGCGCTCGTTGGTTGGGTGTAGGGACAGCTACTGCGAACTTAGTGAAGTGATCAGTCATGACTAATACATCCTTCGTGTTAGACTGATCTGGCTCAATAGATAGATAATCTATACAGACCAGTTCAAGGGGCCTGCTTGTCTTGATGTTCATGAGGGGAGCTGCCCTCTCCGGCCTACACTTCCGGCGAATACACCGTTCACAGGTGTTGATCATTTTTTCAACTGACGTCTGCATTTTTGGCCAGTAAAACCGAGTTCTGACCAGGTCAATAGTGCGGTCAGTTCCTAGGTGGCCCATGTTACTGTGGAGGTGTTGGAAGACTACTGGCCTCAACTCCTCGGGTAACACGAGTTGAAAGGAGATGTCTGGACCGGTTTGCCTCTTTCTGTAAAGAACTCCATTCTGCAGTTCAAGACGACTGAGCTCACGCAGCAACAAGGGAAGCTCAGATAGTTCTGCTCTAAGACTGAGAGGTGGGGTCTGACCAGTTTCTAACAGAGTGACTATAGCATCGAGAGCTGGGTCTAGCCTCTGTTTCTGTCTGAGCTCATCCTCTGCCATAGGCGGGGGAAGAGGAGAACCATTCAACAGCTCTTCTGCAAAGCTATCAGGGACAGCTGTAGCATGTAAGGCTAAGGACTCAACTAAAGCCAAGCCTGGGCAAGTGAATGACCCTGAATCCAGGCCTGCAGAATTAACTGAATGCCTTTTGCAGATGGCCTGTACAACCTCCCTAGAAACCATTTCTTTGTCATCGCCACTGAGGTGAGTGAGGGCGAATTGCCGGATCCTTTCACTTTCCTTCTGTGAGACAGGATCATCACCTGGGCTACCATGGGGACGACGAGACAGTGCATCCGCGTTTTACGTTTTGTTTACCAGCCCTGTACTGGAGTTGGAATGAAAAAGTAGACAAGGCTGAGAGCCAACGGTAACTCGTTGCATCCAGCTTCGCTGATGTTAGGATGTACGTTAACGGATTACTGTCTGTCACTACTGTGAATTCCGTACCATACAGGTAGTCTGAGAACTTTTCGGTGACAGCCCACTTAAGGGCCAAGAACTCCAGCTTGTGGGCTGGATATCTCATCTCACTTCTTGAAAGTCCTCTGCTAGCAAAGGCTATGGCCCTCAACTGTCCATCCTGGAGTTGGTACAGAGCGGCACCAAGGCCAATGGTACTAGCATCCGTATGGAGGATATATGGGAGTCTGGGGTCGGCAAAGCCCAACACTGGGGCTGAGGTTAGCCTACCAATGACTTGTTCAAAAGCCTCTTGACACTTTTGAGTCCACCTGTCACCAAATAGCTCTTTCGGGCTATGGTACATGGAGCTTTGTTG
>NW_024582493.1:1407649-1409201 GCF_018398535.1 Haplochromis burtoni | reverse complement strand
GGCTGGATCACTCATGAGGACTTCAACACTTGTGCGCCAGGCGTCGTAATCAGCTTCACTGTTAGGGCGAGGAATGCGCCCAGAGAAAGCTCTAATCCTACTCGGCATGGGCGAGTGTGAAGAAACTTCACTACTGTGCACCACATGTTCAACTACCACCCGCCGGACATTGGGCGGGTTAAGCTCAAGTGTGGGATGGAACTGGGTCGGTGAGTCAAGATCGATCAGGTTTTGATTTAAGGTTGGAATCGAATCCGTAGACTGTGAAAAATCAGCAGCAGGTTGACTGGGGGAATGGTCACCCTGTGCATGCAAACTTGTCTTGCCTCTGTCAACAGGGGGAGAAACTGTAGGCTGAGGAGATAGGGGGGGCACGTTTAAGTTAGCCAGTCCCTCTTTGAGCATGTTTTCTAGTGAATGGCCACTAAGATTGGCCATTTCAGACAGTTGTCTCATGTATGCTCTTGTGACATTCCTCGCATTCGCTGCATACGCCTCAGTTAACAGTTAAACTCCTAATTTCAAACGTGACGTCAGGCTGAGCAGAGCTTTGAATAGTCTGCGGCAAAAGAGGATTCAAAGTATCCATTGCACTGGCATGATTGAACTCAGCTATCATCTGCCTGTGAAATTCAGAATGCGGATCATCTATACGGATGTGGCGGTTAACTGAACCGTGTTTCCCCAGGTAAATAGCTACTTCCTCATCAAGGTCACTGTTAGTAAGCCCTTTTATGATTACCGAGTTAGGGATTTTAATTGCCTCTTTAAGTACTACATCCATTTTGTCAAACTAGGTTTTGATTGTTTCTTATCGTTGTAATACTTAATAAGATGAGTCTCATGCAGTTTCACAATAACTCCTGGCTGCTGGCTCGCCAACTTGTAACACTCATGTGCGTGTTTCAAATACTCCCAGATCAGAACAAGAGTATGTCACCCAAATTTGACACCGAAGAGCTCACAGATTTGGACCAGTAGGTTCGGCTACGTACAGGAGAGGCGAACTGAATGAGACTCAGACAACCGTGAGTTTTGAAAAATAGCCGGAATTGTATTTTTCTTTTCAATTAGAAATAACAGGACATTATGACAAACACACAAAACACTTACAAATGAAATTATTCCCTTTCGGTACCGGTACTCTCTTAATAATACCTTTTGGCAAAATCACAGTGATCACTCGATGAAAACAAAAAAAAGAAATCTTACCTGGGTGCACCCTTTCTAGAGGTACAGTTCACATCCAACAATGAACCACAATGTCAATCATCAGCATATAAATGTTAACACTTATTTGCATTTTCACAGACTTCGTTTACAAATAGCAACAGTTAATCAGCTGGAGGGTTATTTCCGACCGCTCACACTCACTTTTGTCCACATTCATGGAATGTACAGAGTCCGTAAAACGTGTCCTTAAAACCACCCGCCCGTGAGTCCAGGGGGATGTGTGTGAAAAAGGGGGACTACGAGTACAAAATGGCGTGGTGTGTCTCTGTTTTGTTGCATCTGGCCTACCACACTCTGATGTGCAGGACAGAACAAAGTC
>NW_024582493.1:1405232-1407096 GCF_018398535.1 Haplochromis burtoni | reverse complement strand
AGCCTGTACCACGTTTCAGCAGCTCATTGGCCTAGAGTAACACGTGTCTAAACCAGAGCAGTTAACTCCTTAACTGCTGCACCTATGGTTTATTCATTACAAATGAAGTGTGCTGCTTAGATTAATGATTCTTTTATTCTGGTGTATTCTAGTTAAGCCATACTCAAATATGGGTTACACGAGTCTTTGATGTGAACGACACATAAAAAACACATAAAAACTCCAAAACACGTAAAAACAACAGAAGTGCTCGAGGATGCTAGGCACAGTGTTGAGCTTTTGTTTTGTTATGTTAACAAAAAATCGAAAAATCGGGGTGGGGGGGGGCATGTATAGCATAGCATAGCATAGCATAGCATAGCATAGCATAGCCTGTAACGTTATTGTGACGGACACATTTTATGAGTGAACTTGGCTTTAAGTGACTTACAGGTTTCTTTGAAAAATATTTTTTTTATATCCAGGTTCTTCCTTTTTGCTGTCATCCTCCTCTCCTCCTTGCAGGTCGTGGCAGGGCAGGCTTGCTGTTGCTAAAACTAAACAGAGCTCCCTGAAAGGCACAGCCAATCACATTGGACATATTTGTCACATGAGGTAGGACTCCAGTAGAAAACTTAATTTGACTCTTTCTGCACCGCTGGGTGAATGAGACGTTGACAGATCGTTTTTTTCTTTCTGTCGGGTTTGTTTTTCTTTACTCGAAGAGATCAAATTATTGGTGGGGACAATTCAATAATCGCTGGATATTGGTGGGGACATGTCCCTTCCGTCCATGCCAAATGTACACCCTTGCACTGCACAATAAACTTCACATTGTAAATAACAGTTAGTGACAATTTCCAAATGGTTGTATTTTAATGCAAAGAGAAGGTCAGCATTTACTGTACGGGACTTTGCAGGATGACGTCATTTATTTATTTATTTAGTCATTCGTTTAATTTTACATAGTTTAACTAGCCAATACTCTGACATTTCTTGATGTATCTGTCTGAAATTACACATACTGATTCATTTTGCTGGCAGGAAAGACCAGTCAAAACTGCAGGCTTTTAATCTTTAATAGTGTTTCAGATATTCATATTCAAGCACATGTGAAAACAAAATGCTCTGAAAAGGGAAAGGTCAATCATCTCAACTATATATCGAAAAGTATTTGATATGTGGAAAAAAAAACTTAACAGCGATCATTATATGTTCAAAATTTGGACCATAAAGGTTTTCGGTGTTCCCCGTGTGCTTCCTCTTCCCTTGTCTGTACTCATGCGGTCAGTTGTCATTCATTCTTTGTCAGGTCGTCTGTTTTCCTCGTCTCATGTCCCTGAAATTCATATTTCTCAAGTCTTGGTTTTTGACGGTCACGTTTAGTGTTCAGGGTTTTTTAATTCTCCCAGTTTTGGTTATTGTTTAGTTTCGCCTTTGTTCGCCTTGGCCATTTGTTCATATGTTTTCCACCAGCCTAAGTAAACGACTCACTTTTCGTTAAGTTTAGTCCTGCCACTCGTGCGTCTGCTTGGGTCCACAACTCAATGGCTACTCGGCCTTGACACTCTAATATGCTAAATTTACAAGCTCCTCAAAGTACCCCTTTCATTTTCTCAACACGCTGTTTTTATTTGTTAGCATATTTCCATTTCTGCCCTTAATCAGTCTAACCTGCTGCTCTACCAGGTGTAACAATTAAGTTTAACATCCAGGCATCCATAAAAAAAGAATTTATTAAATTTAACGGAGTTAGAAGTTAGGAGGAAGTTAGCTCACTAGTTTCCATGCATGATATAGCATGTTCTGACTGAGAGATTTCTGAAAAAACTAAAACGTATAGCTCTGCTATCACTTCCAGTGTTGGGACTAACGCGTTATTAAG
>NW_024582493.1:1390057-1403955 GCF_018398535.1 Haplochromis burtoni | reverse complement strand
GCAGCTCATCTGCAGTCTGGTGTTGCCTACATCTTCCTATTCGGAAGGCAGAATTTCTGAGTTCTGAGTACAATCAAAAGCACCATGACTGCAGTTTTTGTGTTGGATGTAAAAAGCGCAAATGACGCTGTGACGTAGGCTAGAATCATGGCAGCGGTCAATGACGGTCCAGGCGTGGGATTTCTCTCGTGGAAATGTGCATATTATTTTTTCCTTTGGTAGGTGGCACAGTGCACTTGTGGCAAGTAAGTAAGCTAGAAGACTGGCAAGCTCGCTGGGTATCCAGTTAGCAACACATTAACAAGAGAAGTCTGAGTAAAACCAAAGTTACTTTCCCTAGTAACTAGTTACTTTGAAAGTAACGAATAACTTGAAGTAACTGAGTTACTTTTGATGGAAGTAACTAGTAATGTAACTAAGTTACTAATTTAAAGTAACTTACCCAACACTGATCACTTCCAACATAAATAAAGGCAAAACTACACAGCAGTGACTTTTGTAGGGTCACTGAAGTTGGACTAGCTGGTATATAATGGTGTGCTACGCCAATGCTAGCGACACAGCTATGTTAGCTATGTAACTTTTTTCCACTCGATAAAAGTTAACGTGAGGGTTCCCGATGGTTAGGGACAAATGCAATGGCATGGCAGGATGCTGTAAACGGACCAAACTTAAGTCAGGAGAACGACTGAGATAATCCATCCACAGTTCAAGGTTAGTCATTAATATACTGCAACAACATGGGAACAGAGCAGCTGCGAGATTCAACATTAATCCAACATTAATGAATCAATGGTACAGAAGTGGAGGAAGCAAGAAGAATGAGTTGAATAAAGTTTGACTTGTCTGACTGTTTGGTTTCGCTTAATGCGCCTTATGGTCCGGTGCGCCTTATGGTCCGAAAAATACAGTAATTAGCCAGTCAATACAAATCCTGCTGTTCTTCCTTGGTGTCCATCTTCACATACACCTCACTATAAACCTTTTCCTTTTCCACCTCTCTCTTTGCTGTATACTTACCCTTCTAATGTCTATTAGTGATGTGTCGGTCGTGAACGAAACGGCTCTTAGAGCTTAGAGTTTGTACGTGCTTTGTCTCTGGGGGCCACCGTAAATATACTTCTATTTATTCACTCCACATAAAATGTAATAAATAAATTATAAAATACAACAACCAACTATTTACATTTCAACTTTTAACTATTTAAACTTTCAGCTTTTTCCTTTTAAACAAATTAAAAGTGAAACAACACAAAACACTGCAAACCACAACACAATAAAATATAAATTACAAAAAGAAGATGCACATTCTCTGTCATATATGTCACGGTTTGCCGGGGCAAGCCGTGTGGAATATGAAATAGGACCCAAAATGCGGCAGCTCTGGTGCAGATGAGTGTTTATTTACAGGGGTGTGAGTACAAACAGCGGTGGCGACAAAACACGAAACCGGAAACCTAAACTGGGTAAACTAATAAGACAAACCAGAATGAGGATGCAGGGAGGTCCGGAGAAATACATACAGGGAGATCGAGGGGAAACAACACAGACGAACCAGCAACTACCATGACAGAAGACACAACTTAAATACACTCAGAGAACACAGGGAGATTACACACAGGTGGGGAACACAGGTGACACTGATAAACATAACGAGACAGGGCAGGAGTGAACACAACATGACGCATACTGACGAGAGACTGTCAAAGTAAAAACGGAAGTACACAGAGGTTCAGACAGGAGGAGAGAGAGCACGGGGAGAACACAGACATAACAGGCTGGGGGAAACATGGAATAAACACAAAGAGAGACGAGAGCTCATAAATACACAGAGGGGCACAAAGGGGGTAAGAGTCACAAAGGGAAAACACTTAGGGAACACCACAACAGGACACCTCAGAAAACATGGCCTAAATAAGGAGCGAAAATACAAGGAAACAAGAATACTGGGCCAACATGGCCCAGGACCATGACAATATAGGCCTGGGATGATTTTTTTGGATAGTGTTTTCCTGCTTGGAATTGCATACATAGGATTCCATGATGCATGATTAAACTTTCTGAATCCTTTATCATCCGCAAATGAAAATAATTGTGGATGATTACTATACCTTTCTAATGTGACGATGTTGTCTCTTGTTGTTGTCCCTGGCTCTCTTTCTCTCTCTGCTTTGTCTTTAACGGCCACCGTATATATTTATATATAAACATATATAAGTAAAACCATGTTTTTTTACATTAATAATTCCTTTTGTGCATAATTTATATTGTTGTTGATAATAAATTAATTAAAGCAACAAAACAACTTGAAGAGCCGAAAGAGACGGCTCTTTTTAGTGAGCCGAGCCGAAAGAGCCGGTTCTCCCATCACTAATGTCTATTTTCTTTATCTCTCTGATTATCACACATTTTCCTTGTCTCCCTTTCTAAATATTGGGATAGGTTGGGAAAAGACTGATAGTGATATTGTTAGTAATATTCTGAAACCTATTTAAAATAGATACATGTTGTGCATTTGACATTATTGACAATCATGGAGGAGCAGGCAGCAGTTCTAAGACAGTATTGTAAGGCACTTTTAGCAGAGTGTTTACCATTTATGCACTCTATCCAATATGTCACTCTCACCCACTGCCACGGTCCAAAAGGTCTAGCAGTTATCCGACATGATTTAAACAATCAGAGATATCTATATATCTTTATTACCACATTATATTAACCTCCTAAGACCCGAACTCTGGCATGCATTTTTAATTTTTCTTTGCTATTTGGGCTGATTGGGACCTGATGAATGTAAAAACAAAGAATTATCTTTTTACCTGATGTAGTTTCTGAGAACAATGGTATCCACATATGAGGACATTCGTTTTAAATTTCTATGGAACAGTGGCAGTATAATGCCCTCGTAAATGGATATCAGGCCCTTGTAGAGCAAAATTTAGTATTGTGGTCTGGACAACCCAAAATACAATGTCCACATATGTGGACGCCAGGTCCTAGGAGATTAAGACCATGGTACTCCATTTAAAAATTGGGAGTAAAACAATATGTGTTCCTTCAACACAATGGTACTCGAAAATCCACGAGCCAACTATGAGTTGAGAGGAAAGAGCAGAATAGATCTGAATAGACATGCATCCTGAATGACACATTTGTTGTGGGTAAACATCAACATTAACACACAAATACAACAGTTAGCAAAGTTATCAAACTCTTGGACAGAAGGAGCAGGAAAACCTCGAAGCTGGAGCACACACAGTCTCTGTTATGAGTTATGAAACAGATGGAGATGGTACTGAGAGCCAGGGAGGAGGTGAAAAGATGCAGCATTTAACCTCTACTATAAAATGTTTGCAGATAGGCTCATACTGTATGTTGAAATGTCACCATTTACCTCAGCAGGGACCACAAAGAATATGAGCAATGATCCCAGAATGTATTTGTGTGTTTGCTAGCATGTGTCTTTGCATTTGCTTGCTGGTATCCATGTGTCCATGGGGTATGAATGTATTTGCTGATATGCATTTGCTTATGTTTATTCATACACACACACACGTACATTCAAGATTTGGCTGTTTTTAAGTGTGTTTGCATGTGCACAGTCGGCAGAAAGGTGGGGGTTAAGCTGGTGCTGGGGCTCCTGTAATGAGTAAGCGTTGGGTGGCCAGGGCTAAGATAAATGGCGGGGGCCTGCCACTAGTGCAGCAGTCAGCAGGATGCACCACGGCCGCAGGCTTGTTTGTGCCAAATGGAGCTAGCAAAATATCAAAGGCCAGCCATCCAGAAGACGCAAGCGTCTGACAAATTTTAAATTAGCCAGAAAGAGAGAGGGGGTGAAGGAGGGGGGAGGTTATAGGGTGAGAGAGGAGGTATTGGTGGTGGTGAGGTGCTGGCTGGAAGGAAGTCTGATAGGTAAAGACAGACAGAAGGTGTATAAAATGAAAAGAGAAATAGAGGAACGGAAGAATGGGACAGACAAAGAGAAAAAAAAGAAACTAAATTATGCAATCTTCTGTTATTCAGCAATATCCATGCCTTCCATCCACCCTCTGGTCCATTTTTCTTTTCTTGTGTTGTAGTAATCTCCAGTGCCATTATCATCATTAGCCAGTGAGGCTGTTATTATTCCAACTGCATAGTTCCAAGAATTGCTCGGTCAGGATAAAGGGTGCAACCCAAACAGATGAGTGCAACATGCTCATCCGTGGTGTGTTTGAATACATACGTGTCTGTTTTGGGTCAGTGTGAAGATGTGAAATAATTGTGTTAGGTTACTTACTATCAATACACATATGACAGATTACAGTGACTTGAGTTTTAAGAGGGAAAAAAACATTGTTCTGGTAACTAAGCGTGATGCTAATGTCTGCTCCATACTCAACACGAGAAAGGTTTAACACAATGAACTGCCCTTGTAGTATTCAGTACATTGATTGGCCATTAGTACAGGGTTAACACTAGTCCATCAGAGACATACATAATACTATGACTATAGTTACTTTACTGTACTTCTAAAGTCTTTTTTTCTCTAAAATGAAGGAAACATAAGCATATATGCAACTAGTTCCGATTTGCACTATTCCCTTTGCCCCTTCAGTGCTCAGTGTACTGGTCAGAAACTTAGACACAGACAGTTATGGCTAAAACAAAACAGAAACTAGGAAAAGAAATGACAGGAAAAAGTTGTGTTGTCTTCAAAGACAGAAACAGATTTTTTCAGTTTGAAAGAAGTTTTTTGATTTCTGTTAGACAAGCTGCTAATAAACTGTTATGACCTATAGCATAAAGTGGAATAAGTAAACAAGTGAAATTCAGTCTAGTCCTGAATGCAAACAGCAAAACGATTCAGTTGTTCATGTAAAATAAAAACATTACATTAACACTAAACAATACTAAAAAAAAAACGAATTCAGTAGCAATTCCAATAATTCACTAATAAAAAGACACAACTCAAGTATGAACTAAAAGGAGAGATCTGTTCATACTTGAGCTGTGTTTTTTATTAGTGAACACACTGTATTTATGATATATAAGCAAGCGCATTTGCCTGTAAACATTTTCAGATATTCTTAAAACCAAAACTTGGTTGAATTGAGTTTTGAGAGTTAGCTCTTAAAGTCACTTTGGACTTTGTCATTTGATTATCACATTTAGGGACTCTGAATGACTTTATATGCATAAACTATCCATCCATTCACTTATCCTTTTCAGGGTCACAGGGGGCACTGAAGCCTATCCCAGCTGTCATAGGGCGAGAGGTGGGGTACACCCTGGACAGTTCACCAGTCTGTCACAGGGCTAATACACAGAGACAGACAACCACTCGCATTCACACCTATGGGCAATTTGGATTAATCAATTAACCTATCCCCACAAACTGCATGGCTTTGGACTGTGGGAGGAAGCCAAAGTACCCGGAGGGAACCTGCAAACTCCACACAGAAAGACCCCGGCCTGATGGTGGAATTGAACTCAGGACCTTCTTGCTGTGCGGCAACAGTACTAACCACCATGCCACCCTGCTGCCACAGTAATATTAATATGCTATTTGTGTTCTGGTCACCACCTAAAGTCTACTTTTCACATTAAATTCTGCATTTGCACGCAAGAGCAGGGCTTCAGTCTCATTCTAATATGAACATCTTCATACACTTCATTCCCAGGCCCCACCTCCTGCTTCTGTGGTCCAAACGAGAGCCTGAGCCTGCCTAGTAAGAGTTTTCTTTTACTAATGTCAATTTACGGCCTAGCAAGAGCTCACTCTAATCTTTTCCTACTCATTACACACAATTTCCAGGGTGTTGAGCCAGGGTGCCGATTGGTTCCTTGCAGTGTGTGCAGTGAGGGGTGCTGTGATTGTTTATTATTTATTTATTTGTTTATTTATTTACATCAATGCCCCCCTCCTTCTGCTTCCACTTTCTTATTTCCTGGCTTTTCACACAACAACATTTCACTCTCATAGCCCTAGTCTGCATTTTCTATGAATAATTAATGTAGCACTATAGCATGTGGATCTGCTCCCCTTCATCTGTTTCTCCAGAGCGGTCTCTCCCCGATCTGAAGGACAAGTACATCTCCATGGTACTATTTTAGATCGCCATTCTGCAATATGCTATAACTATAGAATAACCTGCAATATGTGCATTTCACTACATGCAAAATTCATCAAGTGAAAAGTAATCATTTAAATGGAGCTGATGGCAAAAAAAATGTAATTACCCTACATGTAATAAAAGCTTCCCAAGTGTTCACCACAAAGTGAGCTACTCTGTTGTGCATATGTTAGCTCATTGTCACCTATGTCTAATCTAGCTCTTTGATATGACACATATCCGTTCATCATTCTCAGATAGTGAAAGTTGAACTGCAATTGGCTGTGGTGTAGCAGGAACTGTTCTAAGTCAGGTTGAAATAATTTGCCAGTAATTGAGTGCATCCTATAGCTCTCTCCATGTGTGGATAGATTTTATTAAAAATGTGAACATCAAAATCATGACAATGAATTCATGAAGAAATATAGTCGTGTAGCTTACATTGAAATACAGGCACAGTGTGAAGGAAGGTGGGGTGGGCCTGAGTAATTAGTATTCATTTCATGATTTAGAAAACAGCGGCATGCTGGGACGTTTACAGAAAGATACACACACAGCAGATACACAGAGACACACACACAAACAAACACACACACACACACCTCTTCTTCTTCCACTATTTAACAATACAAATTAGATCAGATTAAAGCATACTATTTCCTGTTGCTTGTCTTTTATTCTTATTTTCCTGCAGTTTGCTGAACTGCTGGAAAAGTAATGTCTTCACCTTTTTTTCCGTTTCTTACTGGCTGAAGGATTTTAAAATGTTATCATTTACATAGTTAAATGAATATCGCCGACATTCTTGAAATAATATTTTCTATTACCTGACAATCACAGGTGGTGGAGGAATTTTTAGAACCAATACTTCACCAAAAGAAGCAATAAAATGAAAACATTTCACTAAAACAAAAATTTGATTACGGCAAATATAATGTATAAATGCTCACAATTAAACATAATAATTCTGAAGAAAATGTTCCATGTTTATTTTAATACATAAATAACAAAAAAATAATAGCTAGATGGAAAGATTTGAACACCATTGGTAACTGAAACCACTAATGGAAAATGAAGCTAGCTAGGCCTGCACCTGTTCAACTGGCCTGATTTATTAAAATGGATTTAGTGTTTCCACTCCATCACAACTTTCCTTGATAATATGCCTAGGAGTTATTAAATCATTTTTACACTATAATCTAACTCATCTGCATTGGATAGAGTAGTCGAGGTGGTTAGCAAGAGAACAATGTATCCGTTATCTACTATCTGTTACAACGTAGCTGTTTCCACACAAAACACATGTTCAGAAATTATACGTCATAGCTGCAGTGTTTCTGTGAAAACCTTTAAAGGTTATCTATAGATTATCATAGCCTACACAGAAATGAGGGACATTATTTGAGGAAAACCTTGACCCCTGTTTCAATCCACGGGGTCAACGTGGACACTGTGGAGGACTATAAATACCTTGGAGTACACAGAGACAATAAACTGGACTGGGTTAAAAACACCACTGCACTTTACAGGAAGGACTGAGATTACCAAAAAGCACCACTGAACGACACAGGAAATCATTCCTGCCCGTGGCCATCTCCCTGTACAACTCCTCCATCTAACACACTGTAAACACTGCAATCGTTACACCCTTTTTGCGCACACTCCATTCTACTCAGTAATGTTGCTGTCAGTATTCTTGATATTTATTTATAATCACCTCTGTCAATCCTTGATATTTATTATTGAGTGAGTTGTATATATTGTGCTATTTCTTAAATCTGTAAATCTGTAACATATTGTATTGTTAAATAGTTTAGTCTGTTACTGTTACTGTACTGGAGCAACTGTAACCCACATAATTTCATTAGGGATTAATGAAGTATGCTGATTCTGATTCTGATAACCACCCACTTTCATCTTGTGTGTCACAATGTAAGACTGAACACTTTATAGAGGCCCATGAAAAGTACAAAGTTAATGTGGTCCTAATTATAGAGTTTAAGTTGTTCCCTCAATGGCCTCTCTGTGCGGTTCTTTAATGTTATTCATTCTTGTCTCTGTATCTCTTTGCTTCAGTTACTGTTTATCACTTCTTATTTTCTTAAGCTAGTCATTTGTCTCCTGTTTCTTGCCTTTATTTGAGTTTCTTTTTTTATCATTTGTATCATATAATTTTAGCCAAGCCTTGCTCACTAGCTGTGTCTACACCTCCCCTAATTCCCTTGTGTGTATTTGTAACCTGTATCCTTTGTTCTTTTTCAGCTTGTTCGGTACCGTCCCCTCATTTCTTACCTGTTCTTTGAAGATGTAAAGATTTTGGTGTTTATTTTTTCCTCTTTGGACATTTGCTGTATTCCATCAGGGATTTCTGCATTAATCCTGATTAAAGGTTAATATTCTACACTTTATGACAGATCACTAATGCTCATGCAAATGCAAAAAGCTGTTGTTACACAAATTCCACAGGCCATACATAAACCATTAATTTTTGTACAAACACACTACTCTGGTGTAGAGTTAAGATGCAGACTCACATTACAAACATGTTCTTTGCAAATTCCAAATTTTGTTACTTTTCTTGGTAATATATGAAAAAGTATGTCACAGTAGAACACAGGTTTAATTACTGATTACTATTGGAGGTTTTTTTGTTTCTTTGTTTGTTTTGTATTAAATAAAACCTTTTCCAGTTAAACCCAGCAAACTATAAAAAGGGGAAAAGAACAAGCAGCCTGTGGTCAGTCTTTCCCTTAACACAAAAGTTTTGTGAACCTGACACAGCAAACTTTTTTGCAACATCACCTATGGATGTGCCATACTGGGGGAGCTGGACTACCTGCAGAATCTGAATGGACTTCTTGTTCTGTCTCATATCAGTGATCACGTTGATCATGTCTCTGATCAATAAATCAATTTACTCTGCCTTATTGAAACCTGGTTACAACAGGATGATTATGTACGTTTAAATGAATCAACACTCCTGAGCAGATTTTTCCTGTATTGGCTTCACTTCATTGGCTTCCTGTTAAATCCAGAATTTAAACTCCTGCTCCTCACATACAAGGTCTTAAATAATCAGGCCCCATCTTATCTTAATGACCATATAATACCATATCACCCTATTAGAGCACTTCGCTCTCGCTCTGCAGGCCTACTTGTTGTTCCTAGAGTATTTAAAAGTAGAATGGGAGGCAGAGCCTTCAGTTTTCAGGCCCCTCTTCTGTGGAACCAGCTTCCAGCTTGGATTCGGGAGACAGACACTATCTCTACTTTTAAGATTAACCCTCTCAGGCTCAAATTAAACTTTTTGTTGCTAATGCACAACCAAGTCCTGCAGTGGTACTTCTGATTAAAAAAAACCTCATAAAATATGTATGTGGGGTAATCAGGTTGTTAGTTTTTAACTGTTGCAAATCGGCAACGTCTGCCTTGAGAGGGTTAAGCTTCAAACTTTCCTTTTTGCTAAAGCATATAGTTAGGGCTGGACCAGGTGACCCTGACTCCACCCTTAGTTGTGCTGCAATAGATGTAGGCTGCTCGGGGATTCCCATGACGCATTGAGTATTTCCTCTTCAGTCACCTCTCTGCATTGAATCACACTTCTTATTAATCTCTGTCTCTCTTCCACAGCATGTCTTTATCCTGTCTTCCTTCTCTCTAGCCGCCCCTCCCTGAGCCTGGTTCTGTCGGAGGTTTCTTCCTGTTAAAAGGGAGTTTTTCCTTCCCACTGTTGCCAAAGTGCTTGCTGATAGGGGGTCATATGATTGTTGGGTTTCTCTCTGTATGCACTATTGTAGGGTCTACCTTACAATATAAAGCACCTTGAGGTGACTGATGTTGTGATTTATATAAATAAAATTGAATTGAATATTGTTATTAGTTACAAGGACACTGGCAAAAGGCCAAACTAATTTTAAATTTTTGTTCTGTTTTGTTTGTTATTAAAAGCCATTTAGCACAGAGAGCTTTAATACGTAGAACCAAATGTCAGAGATTCCAAACAATTTTAGGTTTGTCACCAAGGATGTTAAAGTTATTTTCTGTTGTTTTGTTTTCTTTTGTGGTCTATCTATGCTCTATGTGTCTTATCTGTCTAAGAGTTTATATTTTAAAGCTAAATCTCATCATTTTACAATTCATGTTGTTCAGTGACAGTGCTGGAGCCCAAATATTTATTTTTTCACAAAAGTAAGAATTTAGATGAATAATGAATAATGGTGAGACAGTGTGCAGAGATTATAATACATATTTTATCCTTTAAAAATTGTTCTTAAAGACAAATATAGCAAATCAAAATGTAATACCAGTAATGCTTTATTATAGCACTATTATCACATTAAACTTAATCTTAAACAAATTAAAGTAACTAAAAAAAAAGTCAAGCTAATGTTGAATTGACATCTTTCAATGTTTATATTAATTAAATAACCATGATTTTTTTATGAATCATATCTGATGAATTGCAATTACAATGAAATGTTTTTATCCCCCTAAATTTTTTTCACAGTAAAGATTAAAAAAATAAACCACCTTTTTATGTGAAGTGACCCATAAAAATCCATAATTGCAATTGATATCATCAAAAATGAACAGTAGATTGCTGTGATTACGATCCTTGTTACTAGTTTTGCCAGGGTATTTTCACTTTTTATTGGTGTTATATAATTTTATTACATTAAATATGGTTTCCATGCGCCCATCTTCTTCCGCTTATCGCCAGGTCGCTGGGGCAGCAGCCTAAGCAGAGAAGCCCAGACCTCCCTCTCCCTGGCCACCCCCTCCAGCTTGTCTGGGGCAAAACCAAACTGTTCCCAGGCCAGCCGAGAGATGTAATCGCTCCACAGTGTCCTGGATCTGCATCCTCCCGATGCAACATGCCCGGGACACCTCACCCAGGAGGAGCCCAGGAGGCATCCTTATCAGATGCCTGAACCACCTCAACTGGCTCCTTTCAATGTGGAGGAGCAGCAGCTCTACTCTGAGCCCCTCCCAGATGGCTGAGCTTCCCACCGGAAAGGAGATAGGCCTGTCGATCTCCTGTTTGCTTTTCCCATCACTCGTGAACAAGACCACGAGATATTAAAACTCCTCCAATAGGGTCAAGAACTCGTCCCTGACCAGAAGTGGGCACTCCAGCCTTTTCCAGCTGAGGACCATGGCCTCAGATTTGTAGGTGCTGATTCTCAGTCCCACCGCTTCACACTCGGCCGTGAACCATTCCAGTGTGAGCTGGAGGCCATCACCCGATGAACAGACCCACATCATCTGAGAAAACTAGAGATGAGATTCTGAGACCACTGAAGTGAAAGCCTTCCGCCACTTGGCTACACCTAGATATTCTGTCCATAAAAATTACAAACAGAAACAGTGGCAAAGGGCAGCCCTGGCAGAGTCCATCACCCACTGGAGAAGAGTCTAGCTTATTGCCGGCTATGCGGACCAAGCTGCAACGGTTGTATAAGGATCCAATGGTCCGTAGCAATGGGCCAGACACGCCATGTTCCCGAAGCACCTCCCACAGGACACCCCGAGGGACACGGTCAAATGCCTTCTCCATGTCCACAAAGCACATGTAGACTGGTTGAGCAAACTTCCATTCACCCTCAAGTATCTTCGGGAGGATAAAGAGCTGGTCCAGTGTTAAACGACCAGGACGAAAACTGCATTGAGGTTCAACTATCCTCCGGACTCTCCTTTCCAGCACCCTGGCATAGACTTTCCCAGAGAGGCTGAGGAGCATGCTCCCCCTATAATTTGAACACACCCTCCGGTGCCGCTTCTTAAAATACCTGAATTAATTTGTGAGATGTTATGAGATTTGTGTGGCTTTTATACATATTTCTGGATGTCAGGGGGGCAGTTTAAACTCTTAAAAGCAGAGTTGAGACCACATCTGAAGAGGCAGAGAAATCGTTTCAGCAAGCCGATTGACCTGGAGCAGTGTCCAGCTGTGTGTCTGTGGTAAAATAGTATTATTTTACTAGTTCCACTTGATTATCTATTCAAGACCATTTGAGTTATGAGGGCGCGTGTTGCCAAATGCTTTGATCTGATTGGTCAGATCTGTTTATCAAGATTTGAAAAATACCTTTTTTTGTCACTATAGCAGACCATCTTCCTTCATCTCACCTTATCACTAGCAACCTCCTGTGTCACACTAACCCACAGCATGTCCTCCTTTACTATCCATGGAAGCTGCACCCCAACCACTTTCAGCCCAACCACTCTTGATAGCAGAGTTGGGCTAAAAAAAATCAATAAAACTTACATCTTTGGTGAAAACAGTTGCATTAAAGACATTTTTAATGCACAAAATATTTGCACAGATTTCAAGCATTCAGTGTGCCGTGGGCCTTAATGCAGGTATGGTTGGATTATTGAAGGTATCGTTCATATTTACTTTTTTGAGCGTCTTATTATTTTGTACTTTTTTGTCTTTGTTGTTTATTTTCTGTATTTTATTTTACTTTCATGAGTTATTATTGTATAATAACATTAGATGTAAATAAATCACATCTTATATTGTCTTATCTTATCTTACTGTTCACCTGTTTTTGCAAAACTAAAAAATGCTGACCAGTAAAAATGGCTCAGACTAGCCTTTGCTCTCTCTCTCTCTCTGTTTCTCTCGTTCTCCCTATACACATGCACACAGGCGTGCACATGCACATAATTCACTATCTTTCTTCTCTGTATCAGCGCCAACAGCAGGAACGTGGATACTCAGTGGTCCATGACTATCAGTGAACAGGACAAACAAAATTAATTAAAGTGCCATCATAAGTGACACCTTGCTGTCACCTGGTGCACAGAGGTAGAAAAGTGTCAGGAAACGATGCGCTGTCATGTGAGCTACATAGAGCCAAATCGCCTCATCAAATATGCATTCATATGTAATCACGCAAACAGCAAGGTAACACTGTCCATGGCTCATTCAAATTAAGAATTTTCAATTTATCTTGTGCACACGGATATATGCCCAGTTAATTTTTTAAAATTTTCATAGGACCTTCACCTTAAAAACCCTTTATTTATCTGAGATAATGATAATATTGTTTATCACTGAATCTGAACCAGAGTTCACAGATTACACGTGCACAGACTCCACTAACAAAATGAAGGATTCCTGCAGCTCCCATGGTACCAAATGATAATCCTTGGTGCTTCATTACTCACTCTTAATCCACTGTTCATTACCCTCAACATAGCCTTTGTCAGTCCCCAACTGGCCAATGTAAGTAAAGATATATCATATCTCCATTTCCAGTCACATCCTTAAAACCATTTGGCAGCAGTCATCATCGTCACTGAAAAGTCACGATGCCTAGCTCCTGTAAATGGACAAAAGAAGAGGAGGAGGGGATGGACAGATTGGAAAGAGGAAGGGACAGCGGAGGCAAAACGACAAGCTGACTTCATATCAGTGCCAAGATTACTACCGCTGAAAGCTGAGGTGCAAAGAGTTGTGGGTAATTGTCATGTTTTTCATTAGTGGTTAGATGAGGATCTGGAGATGAGGGAGGAAATGGCCTCATCATCATCGCTTTGTGTGTATTTGTGCTTGTGTGTATGGGAGCAGGCCTGTGCGTTTGCAGATCACACCCTTGATCACAACCGTCTCCGTTCACTGCAAAGGGAACAAATTGTTCCCCCTTTCTTTCTGATGGCAGGCTATATTCCACCATTACCTCGGAACATTGAAAGAAACAAGCTACCGTGAATGACGAGCCAAAAGATTTCAGGAAGAGCATGAGATGGAGCAGAAAAGGCGAAAAAAAAACATGGTGGAGGGGTGGGTGGTTG
>NW_024582493.1:1372726-1390033 GCF_018398535.1 Haplochromis burtoni | reverse complement strand
AAAAATAAGACAGGAGATGAGGAAAGAAAATGAAAAGAAATGTCTGCCAAAATTGTGATGAGACACTACAATCACACAGGCTTGGATGAGGAGGGGAAATTAGAGCAGAGGAGAATTGAAAAGGAAACACAGACAGGAAGAGGGGAGCAGAAAGACAGAGAGAGAAAATGAGAAGATCGGAAGAGAGAATGAGTGAGAAGTCACACAGAGAAGTGTTAAAGTGTTCTTTCTGTAACTTTTTAGGATATATTTTAACCACAGAAGAGTGCTCTCTAGCGATTAAACCGGTTATTGTTACAGCAATAATGAATATTGCTTTCTCCTATAAAGTCCCCTCAGCTGAATTTGTGTCCTGCTCAAATGAGCACCAAGGACTTTTGTTCAGTAAGGGCAGAACAGCATAAACTTCTTCTTTTTCCCAGTTGAACACAAAAAGCTTAAAGCAAGCTACTAGCTAGTTTAGTGGATTATCTATGCTGGCTTTACCTTGTCAATTAGCTACCAAACAGTATCAAAATGAAAGTTTGTTAGCCTAGCACCAGATTAGTTGTGCCCTCCTACATACTGGCAATGTGTCCAGATTTAAGGAATGTGCTTTAGCAAGTTTCTGTATCTCTCTGGTCATTTTGTGTCTCTGGGGTTGTTTTGTACCTTCGATAAGTCATTTGTATCTCTTTGGACTCATCTGTATCTTATCTTTTGTTATGTATTTATCTACCTCTGTGGTGATTATTAAACTGTTGGGACCTGCGTGGGCTGGTTCAAAAAAGTAAGAAAGGCAACACTAGCCTGGAAAAATGTTACACCCCTATGATTAGAAGAGCTATTACATTTGCAGTTTATAAAGAATTACAATTTCACTTTGTTTTGATATCACTAACTTGGTACACAGCTGAGATTGATGAAAATCGCAGCGCCTCTTCTTTCTCAGGAGACTGAGAAGATTTGGCATGAGCCCCCGCATCCTCAGGACCTTCTACTGCTGCGCCATTGAGAGCATCGTCACCGGATGCATCGCCACCTGGTAAGGTAACAGCACCACTTACAACTACAAAGCTCTCCAGAGAGTGGTGCGGTATGCCGAAAGGATAACTGGAGGTGAGCTTCCCTCCCTGCAGGACATTTACAGGAAGCGCTGCCTGAGGAAAGCGGGGAGGATCATCAAAGACTCCAGTCACCCCAGCCATAAACTGTTCAGACTACTTCCATCAGGCAGGAGGTTCTGCAGTATCCGGTCCCGAACCAGCAGACTGAGAGACAGCTCTTTCCATCAGGCCATCAGACTGCTGAACACTTCATAGACGCCTCACCCTTACTACTGGAACTTCAACATTATGCACTCCATATGTATCTTTTGCACAATATCCAACTGTTAATCTCTGTATATTCAATTTTATTTTATTTTATATATATGTATACACACACATGTATGTACATATATATTTGGTATACATATTCAGTAATGCACATACATCCTTATTTTTGTACATATATTTATTGTTATAATTCTCAGATTCCCATTCTTATATTTTGCTTTGTTCTTATGTTATTTGTATTTTTGCACACCTCTGTTGCTTGTGAAGCTCGCACACAAGAATTTCACTCGCATGTGCTGTGCCAGTGTACCTGCACATGTGATGTGACAATAAAAGTGATTTGATTTGAATATTTGCTTTTGGACAAATGAGAAGTTACCAGATAATATTTTTTTTTCTTATTTCATGAAGATATTATCCAGATATTTCACTTGAACTATAATAATCACTGGCATTCACTCTTTGAAAACCATCTGCATTCAACTTTGTAGATGTCTCTCACCATCTTACCATACATTCTTCACATCAGATTTGCTAGGTGACAAAGTTTCTTGGAATTATATTTAATTACATTTTCATTAAGTGTATTTTGGACCTTTATGTTACAAACATGTCAAACTATTATAAATGACTAAGCCACTCATATGTTTTGTCCTTTTATTTTTATGAAAATGTTGCTTTGTGCAGTGTAATTCTGCTCATTGTTTGTGTGGGAAGCCTGTTTTTGTTAGTGGGCAGGGTTTAGAAGGATAAGGTAAACTGACAAACATAAAAGTCCTTATCAGCACTTCTCTCCTCTTTTTTACCCCTCTGTCCCTCCATCCCACCATCTCTTTGCAGTGTTAGCACAACAGCTTCAGAGGTTACCACTCAATTAAGCCTGGCTGTTCATTTACAGCCATGACAAAGGCTACTGTCTCTCTTCCTACCCTCTCTCTCCCTCTCTGCTAACCAAACTTATAATTACAGTGTTGGACAGCGCAATCCAAACTGACCCACCGTAAAATATAGCCATCCATTTGGCCCTTATCCCTTCATCGCCATTTCTCCTCCAATAGGGCCATTGGATGTTGCTCACCCCAAGCCCCTTTTCGATCACTGCAGGCCATTTCACCCCCCCCCCTCAACTGCCACGCTGCAAAACGTCAAGATGAGGAATATCAGTAAGCACTATCTCCCTGTAATGAATTACTTTCACTTTTAACCCCAGACAGATATCCACTTGAACTTACCACTACAAATCATCTTTTTTTTTGTGCGGTGCTGGTGGGGGCTTACTCTGATTCATATTGCACCTACACACCTCTGATGATTTTGCCACGTTAAAACTACATATACTAAATTAAAATATGAAGTCAGCCCATTCACAAGTTGCTGCTGCAAGCATCTGTGTGATGGGTTGATCGGTAGGAGACTGAGGTCGATATGAGGGGGGTCTGCAGGGGTATTTATGGTATATTTATAGAAAAAAACACTGACTACACAGCTACATGAGGCTTTTTGGTCATCTTCAGTAGCTCCCTGTGGCTTGCACAAAACATAAATTTAAATATAGCAATGAAAAATAGATCGTTTTGTTTGTTTTTTTAATAAAACTTATTCTTCATATTCTCCTATTTTAAAAAAGACGTAGCCTACACATCAAATTTAAAAGTGTCTATCACCTGGCACCTTATCCTTTGCTGAATCTGACGATGGCTATCATGTCTGACAGCCCCACAGTTGTGTGATGGTCAATAGGCAGGACGGACTCAAACATAGACTCAGAAAGCAGGTTAAGTGAGTTTATATGTACTGTACGTTGCAGTTTAACCATTTACAAAATCTTCACGCTGGGATTAATCCACAGTCTCTATTCAGAAAACAGTCATCAGATAGTGGGTCCTTTAGTTTAATCCATGGTTCTCTCTGTGACGTAACACTAAGGTAGGGGAAAAGCAGACTGGAGGACCATGACAGGTTGGTCCAAGATAGGTCTTTCCACAATACGATAATCCCAAGCACACCTGCAAATCTACAACAGATTGACTGACAAAGACAAGAACCGACAGGTTTTAATGTCCCAGTCCACGTCCAGAAGTCAACCTGACAAAATGTTGGGGAAGGATCTAAAGAGAGCTGTGAATGCAGACTGGAGAAACCAGAGATCAAACTACCAGCTAGTGGTGAGCAATACTTCAAATTTTGGTATCGATCCGATACCAAGTAAATTAAAAGCAGTTTTGCCAATACCAATACAGATACTGATACTTTTAACCTATAAAGGTTATGCCTTTAATCTGTGGCTGCTCTTGTCTCAGATTTATGTTCTTCTAATATGTTTCTTTAGGAAGCAGCTTCAGAATTTCATCTGCTACCAACAATCACTTTGACTGATGTTAACATTGTAGTGACCTGTAAGAGTTTTATGCATTTTATTTCTCCCACATGAGTTTATATTAATTTATTTGAAAATGTGGACATTTGTGATATAATACTGTGTATTTATCGTGTGTAACATGCACATGAGTGGGTCAAACCAGATCAAAAAGATTGTCCATCGAATGTTATCAGCCTTAAGTTACTTTTAACTACTTACATTTACCAGTGTTGTTTAGCGAGTTATCCCTTTGTAAAACTGTAGTTTATTGTTGCTGCAGTCATTAAAAGACACTGACCAAACAATAATGAAAAATAAATGGGCTGAATTTGCATGTTTACTATTTTTAAACATTTATTTTAAAACACATGAAGGAGATATTTCTATGCACACCGTAATAATACTGCTTGAAATAAATTCATCCTCATATGTATTGGCCTGTTGGCCGGCCTTTTGACAGTTTTTAACAGTAAAGAAAAAAGAGTATTTTTATGCAAGCATTGGTTCCTTTTCAATCAGGCAGTAAAGTCAGACCTGTAGCAACTTTTCTAAAAGATCCTAAGGTGTTATATAAAATGAGAAGATAATATGGAAAAACAAGACGGTGTTCTTTCACATGCACACATATAGAACAAGGACAAGTGCTGCGGTTGCAGCTGTCCATAGGACACGCAGCTCCATATGCCCTAGCCAGTGGGAGAGTGGTGGTCCTCCCAGGCCAGCTAATCAATCACAGAGCACCTCCCCCCCTCCCTCCCTCCTGTAGAGGTCATCCCAGCTCCACAGGGCAGGGTGCAGAGTCCAGAGCGCTGTGCCAATAATCACCATTTCAGCTGAGGTATAGTTTATTCCAGTTCACCATCTCAAGTGATGGAAGGTCAAAAGAAAGAGGGACAAATAATGGAAATAAGTTTTGAGCTAAACATTTAGATGATCTGCACGAGTGACGACTCTTTTAAAACACTCATAAAGTTTGATGTTTTTTCACATCTTAACCACATGTTAGTACCCACATACTCCTCTTTTGAGTTATGCTAAATCGATCGAACAGGATAATGTACTGATCCAATTAATTTTTTATACCTTAAAGCTTCACTAGTACTTTACTTTTGAGTAAATTTAAAGGGATAAAGAAAAAAGAAATATTTGTAATTAGGTCTATCAAATTTATTTTATTTTATATATTGATGTTTTCACATGTGAAATCTGGATACTGCCACGAGAATCCGGTCTGATCATTGTCTGAAGTTCCCCTTCTCACAAAGTTCATAAAAATGCACTGCATATGGAGTTTTTGCATATCAATATTATTTTGCACCATCTGGAAATGATTTAAAGGATGATGTGATGATGTTGACTTTCTGTTTAGACACTTCCTGTTATATTTTTTCATGATTAGTCTGTTTGCTTCTTGTCTGTCACACAACAGAACACACCTTTCACAAGTTTTCGCCGAGTTTCGTAAAGTTTTGAAACTGGATTTTTGGAAACCCGTATTCAAAGGCTGCGGATAATTCAGATCCCTCTTTCGCCTCAGTGCTGATCTGATTTAATTTTTAATTTAATACTATTCTAAAAAAAAAATCAATATTATATTTTTTCCTGTGGCCCTAATGCTCCTTTGTAGCCAATGGCCTCTATTTCTGTGCTCACTGTCTTGTTCTGTGCGAAGGATTTCCTTCTTTCTTTCTTCATTTGTTTACTGAATACTGCTTCTCTTTCTGCTCACTGCAGCCTACATGTCTCTACGCAGCAGCTGCTGAGTCACATGACAGCAGTACAATAAAACCAAGCAGGGCAAAGTAGGAGGAGGAGGAGCAAAGTGTACATGCACAGACCTCTGACTTTTGATGATTTCTGTGTGTCCTGCATTTGGATCCTCCTCCGGTATGGCTTCTTTTTTATGTGTCTCGCTCATGTCCGAGGTAGGCTCGGCTAGCATGAGGGGTCTAGCCTAGAGACTGGATACAGCGTGTAGTCTTACCGCTATGCTATCCAGCTGCTATACACAGCAGCATGTAGTGGTAGGCTCCACAGCCTGGAAGTCTCCGTCTTTAGTTGGTAAATGGACTGATTCACTTTTCTACTCTCCCAGAGTACTCAGTGTACTTAATACAACATGCCACATTCACACAAGCACTTTCTTCTACTAACTAACATCCATTCATACTCTGATGGACGCATCGAAGAGCAACTTAGGGTTAACATCTTGTCCAGGGGTATTTGACATGCAGACTTTGGGATCAAACTACCAACCTTCCAATCAGTAGATGACCTTCTCTACCGCCTGAGCTACAGCCTTACTTACCTTGGCCTCAGCTAATTCTGCCTCTCCTCTCCCACTGTGCTGCCAATTATGTTTCTGCAATCAGATCAAGGTCCCACATTAAAACCATCGTGCACAGTCATCAAGTGTACCTATCATACTTCATGATTGTGCACTTTCCATGTGGAAAGCAGAATCTCAATTACATTTCAAAATTAAATATTAAATACTAAATAAATATTAATATTGAAACCACAATTCTTGAAAAACACTTAACGCTATACTTGCAAACAAGGGTTTCTCTATCAAATACTGAGTCATGACTTGCTTGGGGATCAAAACATTATTTCAGTCAATGATATGTAAGGCAATTTATAACTTTTATGCAATGTGTTTTTCTGGATTTTTGGTTAATAGTCGATGTCTCTCCATTAAAATGAAACTATCATAAAAATCTGAAACTTCCTAAATTATCAAATTTACAAATTTAACAGGTGATCAAATAATTGTTTCCCCCAGTCTACGTCCTTGGTGGATGTAATTACACTCTTGTTTTTTAGAAGTTTTCGGCTTTAATTTTTGTGGTTTTTTTGCTCGACTGATACAGCTTCTTGTCTTAGACAAACTTAAGGTGAACTTTAGTAGTATGCTGATTGCAGTGAGCACACGCCTGCTGTTTTACAGTGTTTTCACTCACTAACACACGCATGGTGATGCTCAGTGCACAAGACTGGTAATTTGCACCTTTATTATTATTATTTATTGATTAAATCTGTTTCTCAAACAACTTTAGACATAAGGGGGTGTTGTTTTCTAGATGCCTTATTAATGAATATTTTTCACATTTTAACTAAATCTCAGCATTGTTTAGTTATTAGAAAGTGTTTCTTTTCAATATCTTTTCAACTAGTTTTTGCTAAGTGGATCAATTCCTTCATGTGCTCATTATAAAGACTATATCTGTGTCCTGTTTAATACGTCTTTGTTGACATCATCATTTTTTTACATTTCTTTTGATGGTTTCGTGGGATCTGATTTTACTGGTTTAAAATATATTTATTTAATGCCTGTAGACAAATAGACAAGTTCAAATTCAAATCCATGACTACAGCTAATTCTCTTCCAAGAAGTTCACATAGAGGGTCATCTGACTGCTTCTCCTACCAGTGTCACATCCATCTGGCCTGAGAGGTGTAATAGCCCTACTAATCTTCCAATAATAGCAGTGGGACTGGGGACATGTCAAGAGGGCACCACAGACCCACATTCCCCCAAAATCAATACTCTAGACCCCTGAGGGGGAATCCTGCTACCCCAGGGGATGTCAATACAGTCGATTGGGTATTAAAGAACATTTCATCAGCCTGTGTGACAGCAAAAGACAGAGGGATTGTGTGCTAAGGGTCACGGAGGGCATCCATGGAAACCCATGTATATTAAGCCCCTCAGGAAGCTCGAAAGATGGTGTCCAGCCCCCCCAGACTATCAACAGACTCCATCACAAACTGTGTTGTCTTATGTCACAGCAGTATAGATGCTGATTTTATTCTAAGCAGTAAACAGCTGAAATAAATTAAAGGAATACTTTGAAAAACATTTGATCTCAATGGGGAAAAGATCATGCTGGACATCTATGCCGATATGGACTAGGTAATGTGTTAAAAATGAAAGGGTGCCACATCATTTGATGGAAATTAAAGTCATCAACCTATACAGGGCTGAATTCAAAGACACTCTGAAAATTAATGAATGGAGTAACAAAGCTAAACTATAAAGAGTAGGTGGATTACAATGAGCAAGGGTTCAAGGTATATCTTGCAGTAGGTGTACACAGACTGATGCTGAATGCAAAGGAAAATAATAGAACCCTTCAGCAATATGAGAAAAACACTGAGAGGATAAAGTGACTCTGCTACACCGCTGGGGTATTTCACTGTTTGTTCGTTAATGCCGTTAAGCTTGTTAAAAACATTTGCAAGAAACCCAGTTACACTTAGGTTTGTCTCACACACATACATGCATGCACACACACACAGAAATAGATATATAAAGTCAAACTATATTTAACTGAATTCAAGGGATCTCCAGCTGATACGTTTCCCCTCATTATTCCATAAAAAAGATAAAGAGATGAAGGACATAGAATTGATTGCTCAAGAATAAGAGAATTTGATTAGAGCTTGCCAGAAATGATCTGATGGAGCCTGTGTAGTTCTTGTAAAACTTTGCATAGAGGGAACAGCCACAACATAAAATGTACCTGATAGGAAGAGAAAAGTATAGAGGAAGGAAAGGAACAGCTCATGAGCCGAAGCATACAACATCATCTGTCAAACATGGTGGAGGAAAATGGCATGGACATGTGTGGCTGCCAGTGGAACTGTGGTGCTAGTGATTAATGATGATGTGACTGCTTATAGAAATGGTACGACGCATTCTTAGGTGCACACAGTTTTATCAGGAAACAAATTAGCACAAATTATTATTAGCAAATTCTAACCATGCGCTAATTTGCCAGCATTAACAAAACCAAAACAGAAACTGGCTTTCTTCCATTTGCAACAGGAATGTGCTGCTGTTGCAACTTTTCTTACCACAATTATAATGCAGTGTTTGTTCCACTTTAAAAAAAAAAAACCCTGCATCAGGATTTTGCTTGTTCTCACCCAGCCAAGGCCACAGGATTGGCAGTGTTCTTGCTGTGCCCGCTGCCTCTGTGCCCTGCTGCCCTCCTGCCTGGCCACCACCATCTGTTCCCTGGCACAGCCCTCAGCTCCTGTGAAAGGCAGGCTGAGATTGCTGATACCCTCACACCAAAAACAAAGGAGGAGGGAGGAAGTGTGTGTATGTAGCTGTGTGTGTGTGTGTGTGTGTGTGTGTGTGTGTGTGTGTGTGTGTAGATCAACTTTTTTATCATACTCTGCTTGCAAAAAGTTCTTGAAAATAAATTGAAAAACTCCAATTTTCAGCTTAAAAATTGAGATTTAAATTCAGCTGATCACTCAAGATCATCTTCATGCGGACCCCTGGACTGCGCTGCTGCTATTTTAAGATCACTCCAGTCCTGTAATGTCCTCTTGTAGTTGTACCTCTGCAATGCATGCTGAATCTCCACAAGTGAATATCATTTTTGGGAAATAGACACAGGGAGTCAAGAGGAGGAAAATCAGGCCAGGTGGCAAGTGGAGATTGTATGCATTAAAAAAAATCTGTATTTTCGGCGTACTCTGAGCCAGTACATGATGGCACTGTACACAGCAAAGTTAAGGCAAGCTAAGGCCTGATGCATCTCACTTCGATGAGATCACAGTTGAATCCTCTGACAAAAGTGTCATTCTGAGGATTTAATTTAATTAAAAGTGCATAACCCAGTGAATGTTGAAAAAGTGATGAGAATGCTCCTTCTCCTTGTATGGTTTCTGTTTTTCAGTCTGAGGTCCGTGGAGAAACCTCACAGCACACAGTGCATGTCAGAAGAGTGATCTAAAAATAGCAGTCGCCCAGGAATTTGTTTGAACATTCCCAAGAAGATTTTCTTAAACTGATGCTTTGCCATATTTGATTTAGATTATTTTTATGGATAAAGTTCCATAAAATTCTGATCACACTGACTAGATCTATACATGCGCAGGCCTAGTGCGTGTATGCAGTTCATCCTCAGCCATCAACCAGCCATCAACAGCACACAGCAGGACAGAAGTGTGCATATTAAAACAGTACCATGTATAAAGCCATGACTTGAAGTAATGTGAAATGTGAATGGTGTAAATTGGAATAATGACAAACAACAATGGTAATGATTGGCATCATTAGGAAATTGGTTGATATGTTATATACCGCAGTGATAACGCACTGTATTTGTGTGCATCTTGTCTAATGCCTAGACGTTTACATCTGGGACAGCAGCATCTCTGTAAAGCATGACGCCAAGGCCACAGAACTCATTTTCCCCTCACCTGCTTAGACTCTTGACCTTTAACCTTCAAGGTCAAAATATTTTCTCCATAAGGCTCTGTGTCCCAAATGGGGAGAGCGTCTTTTGTAACCACCCCAGCTCTCATCTGTCACCTCTTTTGTTTTAACCTCTTTGGCCATCACTCCTGGGAGGGTGGGGGTGGGGCTTTATTTTATGGCCCTGATGTGTTATGGGTACTGGTGGGAGGACAAGGATAGGTGGGGCTACAAATCTCTGACTAGAACCTAAAGCTGTCAGTGGTGCCCTAGGGGCCCTCAGGCGTCAGCCAGCACGGTCACCTTGAATTGGTGGGAGAATGAGATGATGACGCGCACACGCACGTACACCAGAGCGAGATGGCAAATAGAGAAGATCTCGCCATCTCCACACATGCATGCACATCAACAGGCAAACACACATGCCTCTCAAGCTTGTCTGAAACTTGATTAATATTCTAGAAGAAAGGAGGGAGGCCACCATGTGTTTACACAGATTACTGTAGACCCCCCCACACCACCGCCCTCACTTTCGTTCTGGGAGGTCTCTTTTCTCTCCCAGTTTGCTCTCGGCTGAGTGGAGCTGTGGCCGTGATAACCAGATAAAGATGACTGTAATGCATTTGTTAACGAAATTGATGCTTCTTCTTCTAGGTGCAGGCTGGAGAGAATGCCCCCCCACCCCCTCCCTCACCACCACCACTCAACCCATCCTCATCATCAAGATCATCACTATCATCCCCCAGCTGGGCTCAGAATAACCCTGCACCCTGTGAGGTGTCGGTCAAGAGGGCGGAGTTGGGGAAGTTGTGGATGGATTGATGGTGGTGGAGAGTTGTTAAGGTGTCAATAGGATGGCCCAGCGGCCTTTTGCAGTGTGGGGTTACTCCACACCACCCATTTTCCCACTCACCAGCTCTCCCGCTCGGTGGCAGCTGTATGGGTAGTGCATCCTTCACGAGCACTGCAGGGGGTAAAGGTGGGTGATAGCATGCATAAATGAGTGCATATTGAAGTGTGTGTGTGTGTGTGTGTGTGTGTGTGTGTGTGTGTGTGTGTGTGAGAGAGAGAGAGAGAGAGAGAGAGAAGGTTGGAATTGTTGTTACACAAACATTTTTCTGAGGCACAGCTGCTTTTCAGTGGCAGAGTTAACATTCAGATTGACATTGAATTTATACTTGTGTGTTAAATCTGTGCTGTCGTTTGGTCATAAGTTGTTAAAACCAATAAAATTTAACTTAGGGTTTAGTTAAAGACAGCAAAAGTTAACACACAAATTGCAGATGGTTGTATAGTCATGCCTCATTTAATTAGTGATGAACTAACAACAACAAAGGTCATCTGCACTGTACACACCTCCCCCAAACACCAGCCATCAGCTTGGTAACACTTCTGGGTATTTATTTAGAGTTAACAAAACAAAGCCTAAATTAAAATGAATATGGAGGGAGCCAAAACTCAGCGTTCATCGGGACGTGCTAACCATGAGTCTAGAACCACAAGTTCATTTTGTTTTAACTTCTATCAGGTAACTTTGCCTCAAAACATTTATGTATTGACTTATAAAGCTTTTTACAGGTTACAGTATACTAAGGTTATACGTTAACTAGTCAAGCGCTACGTTTCACAACATCAAGGCATCATTTTCCACCAGAAGACAAACACCACATTAGCTTACATTATACGGTCGATATAGTTAGCCAAGGGAAATGACGATGTATACATATTTACTAACAAAAAGTTTAGTAGATATTTCTATCAGCACTCAGTTGAACCTTACATGAATCTTAGCTATGCATTGTTTTTTCTCAATCTGGCTCTTACATACCAGATGATAGGCTATTACAGTAACAAGCATCCTGGTCTCTTTCTGGTCAAAGGTAGTTCTTCCCCACTATCTTCAAGTCCTGCTCATAAAGGACCATCTGATTGTTCAAATTTTCTCTGAATTAAATTTCTATTCAACTCTAATTAATCAACAAGCAGGAAGTCCAAACAGACAACTAAATTGATAAACATTTCATTATCATTTTTCTTTACACTATTAAACCTAGTTTTAGCCATGTTTCATTGTTCCCAGATCACAACAGTTATTTCAGTAACAGTACTATGATTTTATTGTATTATATGTAACATCTTCAAATGCTGTCTGCCCATTACACAGCATTACACAGCCATGTTCAGTCAGGTGATAGTTAACAATTCTGCAATAATATTCAACTCCAAGAAGTTCAATACTGAAGGAGCTCAGGACAATAATGAATAAAACATCTTCAAGTTAAAAAGAAAAAAAACACCTGTTAACAATCAGCTCAACATGAAGCAGTTAAGTTAGTACTGGAAAGAAAAGCAGAATGGTCATATTTAAAGATGTGCGTCTGGAAATAAATGGATAGGATCTCATCTCAGCCGTTCATTGCTAGCTAGAAGGAGGTTCTACATCAAGAGTGCTTGTGTGAGGGGAAGACTAGGAAGATCAGTACATCTATTTAAGTACATCTATCTAAACATGAAATCATTCACCACTGTTGTTGCTTTGACTGTATTTATCTTGTTCCTGTTTCAGATTTAGTTGAGTAAAATGCATTTTTGTTACTGGTATGAGAGTAATTCTTCAAAGCTATGTTTGCTCAGTACACACTAAAACGCCAAGCTGGCGCGTTCAGATCTGTACCTTAAGAAACATGTCTTAGATCCAGCCTAAGGTTTGTTATGGATTTACTTCAAAGGTATGGAAAATCAGTTTGACTAGGCTTCTTCGAGTCCCGATGGAGAGCAGGCTGGATGGTGCAACTTAGCAGAAACAGGGTCTGGATCTCAACATCTGTTTCATGCTGTGAGGAGTCATGATCTTAGTTTTCTGCAGGGGCCGTGCAGGACCCAGAGCTGGTTTTTACAACAAACAAACAGACTAATATCAGCTTTGTATATCAGCTTGACCCTAGTTGGCATTCAGCCTGGCGCTGAGCCCAGTGACTTGTCTGAACACATCAGCAGATCAGCCAGAAAGCCGGTGCCAGGCCAGCACAGAACCTCCCTGCCTGGGGCAACCATACAACTAGACAGCAGAGCATCACATCAACCTTGCTGAGCACGAGAACGAGAATAATGCAATAACGCATTTAAATGCATCAATATTTAGACAAATATTCTGTCTAAAAATAACTATAATTGCAGTTGAATTTATGATTTTGTTTACTTGATCATCTGGATATAAAAGTAAATAAATCAATGTTTTTCTTGTTTGTTTGTTTGTTTGTTTGTTTGTTTGTTTGTTTGTTTGTTTGTTTGTTTGTTTGTTTGTTTGTTTGTGTCTACTGGAATCAAGCCTTTTGTTTACTGTGAAAAGAATTCATTGTGCTTGCTGATATTCACAGGTGAGGTAATAAAGAGCACCTATGTACACTGTAAGCTGAACATCATGCAGTTAATCAACAACAGCATTCCTGCTGTTATGTCTAACTAAAAATAGTGATTGTTGAGAAACAGGACAGTTATAACCTACAGAAACACAGAAGGTTATTAATGTGATCGACTTATTGATTTGTGTTAATATATCCATTATTAATATCAATAAAAAATGAAAATGCATAATGTTGTAACCTATTAAGTAATCATAATTAATTAGCTTTTTTTAAATCAACAAATATCTTGCCAAACATTTTTTTTTTTAATTTACCCCATAACGAATAGGGATGGGTATTGAAACCCAGCTCTTGTTGAGAACCGGTGTTTCAATTCCTTGGAATTGTTTGCCATTTTTGCAAACGATTCTCTTATTGATTCCAGTCGCCCCGAATGACGTCACCACGTTGCGGAGCGTCATTTACCTGGCAGGAAACGTGGCAGCTCAAACGCTCAAAAGTTTGATTATACTGATTACACGGATGACAACAGGGCAACTTGCAATACTTGCAAAGTAGATATTTCATTTAAGGGAGGAAACATTACGAATATGCAAAAGCATTTGCTCACAAAACACGTGATAACCTTAAATGAATGTCATGTTTTTAATTCCGCTCCGGACTCGTGAATCTCAACCCAGCAGCAGCGGTAACGTTTGCACGTCCTCTCCCGTTAATGCGGCAGGTAAATAATCAACTAACAGTGCATATTATGTTAGCGCGATCTGCCTTATTACAAACCTGCCATTGCTGTGCATTTAGGTGACCATGATGAGAGAGACAGAGTCTGGCTCAGATGCTGGCAGTTCTCGCTGCAGTCTCCTTTCAGGCCAGGATAGACGAATGTCACCAAGCAGTGACTCAGTTTGTGGTCAAAGGCTTGCACCCATTTGCCACAGCAGATGATTTTCAGTAAGTGATTGTATTTAATTGTAGGCAGGGACATTACTGGATATTCTTGTGTAATTGTTACAGAATAATTTATGTTATACTTTGTTATTGCTACAGAAGAATATTTATTTTATTATTTCACATTTACATTTTTTTTCCTGGGGACCCTGTGACCCCCCCATTGAAGAGCCGTAGGCTGTGGATCTCTTAAGATCTCACTGCTGGGTTTGTAAGGCCATGTTACTCCTAAATTTCAATCTTGTTCAAAGAGAAGATTTAAAACAAAGTTCTAAGCTAATCGACCTTAGTGTTCTCCTTTTTTAAAAGAATCAATAAGAGAATCGATAAAGAATCGAATCGTTAAACAGAATCGAAAATGGAATCGGAATCGTGAAAATCTTATCAATACCCATCCCTAATAATGCTAATTGAATTTTTTTTGAGTTATTTATTTATTTATTCAGAGTTATGGTTGAAAATTGCACAAAATCAGAAAAAACTAGATAATGTGATTATTTCTAATGAAGTCTTGAAGAATTTTTAATTCCAAAGTCGCATACTCAATGGTATCCTGCATGTTCAGGCTAACTGTGTGTGTTTCAGGCACACACACAGAAACCCTCTTCACCACAGAGACATTTCGGTTCTTCCATATTTCCAGCAATGTTTGACAAACTGCCAGTAAGACTGACATGCTTGTGGTGCAGAGCAGCACAATAGTGATGTGTCATCTAATTTCACATCACACTGTGCTACTACAGAAAAGGAAGAAGAGAGCGCAAGCATCGGACGGCACAGAAGGTACGTGAAAGAATAAGAACGGGGGAAGGAGAGGAAAGGGAGGGAGAAGGGAGGGGGCAGAGGGAAAGAAATCTCTGCCTCAGCAAAAGTTTTCATTAAAATTTTGAGACAAATGATCTCTGTGTCCTTCTCCTGAAGCTGCCTGGGGCGTCATGCTATTTCTATGCAAATAACAACCTCACGCCTTTGCTCCTATTATTTCTGCTGGAGCTGCTGCAACATGACCCAAGAGAGAAGGGAAGGGAGGAGGGAGATGGGAGAGGAGAGGGGAGAGTGAGGTAGGGTGAGTGAAGAAGGGTGATATGAAGTGAGAAAGAGAAATAAGAAGGAAAATGCAGTAAAGGAGAAAGAGGGAGAGAAGGAACGACAGAGAGGAAGAGGAGGGTGGGGGATACAGTCAGACACCAGTGTGTGTGTGTGTGTGTGTGTGTGTGTGTGTGTGTGTGTGTGTGTGTGTGTGTGTGTGTGTGTGCGTGCGTGCACTGGACTCAGTGAGGTGTGAAAATATATAACACTAGGAAAGAGAGAGAGGAAGAGATGGAGGGCTAAGAACAACACAAAGACACAGCCGTAATTTGTTTGGAGGCTGCCTTTCTTGTAATATATGACACCCTCAGCACGGGTGCTTCCTCACCGCGTACTGTTGTTTAACTGTATAGCACTTACAACACTATCAGGACCAGTCCATCTCATGCACACACACACACACACCACAGGATTTACGTACTGGGCCACTCCACGACTGCAGTCTGCTACAAATGTAACACAATATGTACAACTGAAACAGCACATTTATTCATACATATATATAGATACATATATAGAGAGAGGAAGAGATATAGATATATAGAGATATATATAGATATAGTAGTTCATGATGTGGAACATCACATACATTAAATGGAGCTGTGAATGCACGTCTACTTACAGCATGTAAATGATGCTAAATGACTACAATGGACGGAGCATTGATGGAGCTGCTATTTTTTAAGGTTGCATCAGTATTAACCGAATAATTTTTTCCATGAAATCTGCAGTTTTCAGTTTTCAGATCTAACTCTGGTACACTGATGCGGACAATGAGACTATTTCAAAATCCACCCAAGTTATCGTTCACTTTGGCATGAGGGCTTCAGATTTTAGTATTTATTAGATGAATCTGGGTATTTAAATTCAGATTTAAAAATAACTGTTAAAACAAAAGAATGTCTTACTTTGAGCAATTTTTCTTTTATATATTCTTACTTTTCATCAGTAGTCAAGAAAGCGATTGTTAGACTAAAGAACAATGAAAGAAACTTTTGCTTCAGCTTTACATTTAGTTACAGTGAGGCCGGATGTTGGTTGTGGTACAAATGTCTACTAAATTGTCTATGTATGAAATATCATGTTACATATTATTGTGTATGATTATTGAAATGACTTTTTTTAAGGGTTATAAACCAGTTTAAAAACTCAAAGATTTTATGTATGTGTAAATTTAATACTCACTTTCCTCCTCTAGCAGTTCTTATAAAGACCTTTTGTTTTGTTTGTCTGGTCATTTCTGGACTGGTAGTGTGCACTGGCTTGTACCTGTTATTGAAAAGAAACATCTTGCTTCTGAAATTCAATTTTAAATAAATCTGAGAAAGAAAATATTCATGAATCCAAACAAACAAGCTAAGATAATTGGAGATAACATTTCATAGAGATGTGGTGAGTAAAGTGCCAACATCCCTTTCCAGTACACCTATATTTAAATCACTGTGGCTGAGAAGGCATTTATTACAGTGTGTGAGTGGTAATGGAAATCATTGTTAACTTAAATAGTCATCCAACTGTATGTTCACGTTTATTCTCAAACTGAATAATTTTCTATGTATAGGTTATTTAGAAAAGACAGTAATGCTACCGTGATACCTTTGAGTAATTTCTACTTTCAGTTTGATTTCCATTTCCTGAATGAAAATGATATATGCATTTCATATGTCTACACTGTGCCTTGTGTATACAAATAGCTACATATGTGAATGGAAGTATGAAATCTTGATTGAAAATTTCATTCATATTCAAATAATCTCAGTTTGACCACATTTCCATTGGAAAATAATGTCAAATAATGAATACATTAGTATTGCACCATCATGTGTCTAGCACACAGAATCTGTCTTTTCTCCAGAGAGTTTTCTTTTAGTATAATAAACATACAAAATTGCCAACATATTTATGGGATAATATATGTATAGATAGATAGATAGATAGATAGATAGATAGATAGATAGATAGATAGATAGATAGATAGATAGATAGATAGATAGATAGATAGATAGATAGATA
>NW_024582493.1:1319513-1372706 GCF_018398535.1 Haplochromis burtoni | reverse complement strand
GATAGATAGATAGATAGATAGATAGATAGATAGATAGATAGATAGATAGATAGATAGATAGATAGATAGATAGATAGATAGATAGATAGATAGATGCACATTTAGTAGTGACTAAAAACTTTACCTACTTTCTATTTTATTTCTTATACTCTATGCTCGGGTGACTCTATTATTATTAAAATTAAATAAAATATCACATTTTGTGAACTCTTGAAAATGTGATAATTTTGTTATCATTACATATTCAGAAAGACATATCAGAATTTTCTTTTATACGGTGGTTCTCTCTATTACTGGAATGTAATAATTTGATTTTAAAATAAGGGATATAATCAGCCATTTCTAATAGGAAATGGCTGCAAAAATAAATACCTCCCAAGAAAAACAAAACATAATCTGAAAACACATTGTTAACAAATGCTGTTAAAATTGTGTTTATCTACATGTGTGTCTACCTTCCACACACAGCTGGTTAGTCCCTGAGCAACAGTCTAAAATCCAGTGAAAACAAAGTGATTTTACTGTTATATTATCAGACATCAGACTAATGAGCCACTGAGCACTTTGTGTTTACAAGTACTGTTGTGTATTTGCGTGCATTCCTGGCATATTCTATGTTTTTCTAAAAATTCAACAAACTGTGACCATGCATAAGCTCAGGCTACACCTCCTGAAATTTTACGGTCCTGCAGCCATTCACATTTAACAAACTCGCTTAACATAAATTAGTGTATTTTAAGGTGAAGACATTAAAAAAAACAAGAGATGTTCTATCCACCTGCACAGATGGCACCCTGCTGGCTGATTCACCTGCTGCCCCGCATGGGGTAACTAGCTACCAGCACTGGTAGCCCAAACAGCTAGTGAACTGTGAAACAACGGCAGTCAAAACATCATGCCGATTAGACGCTAATTATGTCTGCTGCCATACGGCGCCAACTGACCTGTGTACACCAAAAACAAAGAAATGTATTTGTGTCTGTGCACTTCATTGCTATTTAATAGCAACAACAAATCTATTATACTCACACTGCTTTTGCCAGACTCTACAAACATGTAGCACATAAGCAAAATTTGTGTTTTTAAACTGAGGAGAAATTTAAGTGAACAAAGTCAGTTCAGTATTTCTTAATTAGGGCCACAAAAGGCTAAAACAAACTTATGTACCAAAACGTCCAGCCTGACAACACAAGCAAATAGCAAGCACGTTAATTATATCGACAAGGCAATCCCAAATGAAGAAGAAGGACCACAAGGGTCTGAAAGAACAACTTCACAGTTGTGCAAATGGACAGTTGCTCCAATAGATATGAAGTAAAACATTCAAGGTCTTTCATGAGCTGAATACAGGACTAGATCAAAATGTTAAAAAGTGAATAATATTGATCATCTCGTTCAGACATTTTATTCTGCTGTGAACCCTCGGGTCCTGGAATTTAAATAGATGCTGCTTTAACCCTCACCCCCACCCTCAGAAAACCTGAAGTCATAAAGGTCTTATTGAAAGCAATTTCAGACATCAATTAGTAACTGTTAGAGGTCATTAAATGAAACATGAGTCAGTGTTGTCTAAGGAGCTTGGAAAGAAAAGCGTCTGACCTTCTTTAAGTTGCTTTAAGACGTTTCGCCTCTCATCCGAGAAGCTTCTTCAGTTCTAGGGTCAAATGGTGGAGAGTCCCATATTCAAGCCCTGTGGGAGTGTCCAGGGCTTGAAGCAACTTAAAGAACACCAGATGCTTTTCTTTCCAAGCTCCTTAGACTACGATGACCTGGATGACTGCGAACCTTCATAGACATGATTCAGTGTTACTGAAGGAAATAACATTTCAGTTGAATAAGTTCAACAGAGTTCAAATCTGAACAGTACATTTCAGCTTTTTTAAAGCAGGGACTAAGCCTGAGCTTGACCTTCTTTGCATATCTGTTGACTGCTTGGTTTTATTTATTTTATTTTATTTTGAAATACAATCATTAAGTCATTTTTTTCTCATTTAGTGTTTTTCCACAAGCTAGTCAGTTATTACTCTGCTAACTAGCTGATACTAATTAAGGTTATGCTCCACAGACATTTCATTCTTTACTATGAATATTCTGCGAGTAAAAGAGCAAAGCCACCATTTAAGATGTGTCCATTGGTGTCCTGTTTATTTTTCCACTATTATGGCATTTTAGTTTATGTAACTTTGAGGCTGGCTTTAGCTGATGCTGGACATCTGAAAGAATCCTAATGAAATGCCTGAGCTGGCTCGCTTGGGCACAAAGCTTCTGCTCTGGACACCTTTTGACGGCCCAGGCACTTGATGAAGGAAATTCATAGTTTTCTCTTGAATCATAGTCTCATTCTTTCAGACATTTCCTAAAGAGCATGACCAGAGGTGTGGTTTGGAACATAGAATTACTGATATACCAAAATGCTTTGTTTTAAGTTCAGCTCCATCTTTACTGTATAACAGAAGAAGTATAACACCTGAACTGTTACAGAAAACACACTCCATGTGTTCATCAGTGTCACTCTCCATTTTACCATTACTAATAAAAAAGGTCCAAGGTACTGTACACCGCAAATAAATGATAAAGTCCTTTAGTTTGTGATGAGTGACCCATCATTTGGTGATCTGTAAAATTATTTTTAGTCCTTGGTTTTCTGTCTACAGGGAATATGTTATCATTGTGGATTACCTTTACAAATTCAGCAAGCAATTATTGGTGTTGTTATGTAAAACTCTGCTAAAGCTGACTCCAGGTATGAGTGTGGCGTTGGACACACAGCTGAAACAGAAAGTAATGGAGAAATAACACAGATGCTTTTTTACTACTGACAAACGAGGAAGTCCAGTCGTAACTGCAGCAGTCTTAATCAGGTGGGACATACTCGGTGACAACACACAAAAACTGAAAACCTGCTGTCAAAAATCCAAATATCAACTCTTACTTCACACACATACACACACAGGCATGTCCTTCCAAATGCTTACATCAACCCTGACTAACATGCAGCAACTGTCCTCCACAAAGTAACACACACACACAAAACTGTGTGCCTAGGCACAAAGTAAAAGGAGGATGGTCAAAGCAAAAAAAAAGAAGATACATACACACACACACAGACACACGCACACACACGCACACACACTTCCTTTCTCCTTCCTCCCGCTCAATCCATCTGTTTCACGTTTGCATTTCATGCCTGCCGGCATTTTTTTGAAGTGGCAATACTTTGATGCAGACTGAGGGATACATTATCATTATTTCAATTTTCACACTGAGGTGGTGTGTGTGTGTGTGTGTGTGTGTGTGTGTGTGTGTGTGTGTGTGTGTGTGTGTGTGTGTGTGTGTGTGTGTGTGTGTGCGCGCACGCTGGAGAGAGAAACACAGATAGGAAGACAGAGAGGTGCACCAATATGCTCAGTGGTGTTGCTGTCTCCATACTGCTGTGCATGTATGAAAATATGGCATTGTAGGAAAAGAAGCAGGAAACGAAGGGAGCTGAGGGAGGAGGTGTTAGAGAGAAATAGAAGGGAGGACTAGAATGCAGATGGAAAGGCACCACAGAGAAGGAAAGGAGAAGAGGAGGACAGCGATAGGAGAGGAGGAGGAGGAGGCATGAGAGAGATAAAACCAGCAGCGAGTGCATTGCATTCTGACATGGCCATCTAAAGCATAAGCCTCTCCTGCAGCTATGTGCTTTGTGCTGGGACCCTCCACCTGTATCTCTCCTTCTATGTCACACTCTCTATACCAACACCCTTCTTTTTTCCATTCTCCCGGTTTAATCCCTTCCCTTTTCTTTTCTCTCTCTTTCTGTCTCTCCTGGACTTTGCAATATTTCAAGACAGAGCAGTTGCCAGCACAACATCTTAAATTTGACTCAGTGGCGGGCTCCACATTTCAGGCGGAGAAACAGAGATGTTTAAGCAGTTTCCTGTTCAAGCCTGGAAGAATCATGAGGCTACTTAGCAGCAGGGTTCAGAATTTAAGAAGTCAGTCTTATTGATGACAAGCTGCGATGCGTTTTGTTTTTTCTTTTCTTGTCTTGTCCATTCTGTTCTTTGTTTTTCTTTCAGTTGAGCCTTGAGGTAAAAAATAATACGTTTTTAGTCTGTCTGTGAGACTAATTTACATTTTTAATGTAAATTGATATTTTGATACGATTATGGCCGAGCCATCCAACCTTGGTTTATTCCCTAACAAGCTATACAAGCTATACATGGTGTTTACAGTGACTGTGCTATGGCAAGATTGTTGCTAGTTAAACCTGAGCAAAATCTTTCTTTAGTTTTAGGATAGTTTTACCAAAAAATGTTGGTTTTTTATTGTTAGGAACACTCTCTGACTCTCAGGTAGTGCTGTGATGGACTGGCAACTTGTACTTGTGAAGTAGATTTCAGCTTCCAAATGGCTACAGAAGGAGTTGAGTTTGTATTCTCGTGTCCCGAGGGAGGATTTCTGGGAAGCCCTGCAGTCACAAAGGTCATGGATGTTAGCCTTGCATGTTCTGTCATCACACGTTGTTCCACTGACTTTTGTGAGGTGAAGTACAGAAAAAACATTAGTAGTGAGCATAATCAAGGAAGTAATAGTGCAGATTATAAGTTCAGCGCTCAACTACAGTGCTTTTCGGTACAGTAATTCATTTCTGACTTCTCAATGATGTCAGCATATCAGCTCAAATTCAGATATAAAAACACAAATTTACTTTGTTATTTGCTTAATAAAAAAATACAGTTTTTGACAGATTTGTGAAATATTTGTGTTTTCTTGTTTTTAAGGCAGGTAGTCTACTAAATTTGTATATATTATTTGCATTGTATAGCTTGCCACAGTGTATTACATCTAGAACAATTCTGATATGCTAACTCTGGGGAACAATGACGTCCCACACGTCATTGGCATTTCTGATTTAGACAAACCTTATTTTGAATTGAATTTCTGTAGAATTCAAATTTCTGCTTATCTTGGTTCTAAATACAGAATGTCCCATTTTTCCATTGTTGTATGTGGAGTATACCTTGCGTCATATTTGGTATCCAAAACTCTTTTAGTAGCATTTTTCTCAACACAAGGTTTAACACTCACTCAAACAACTATGTTAACTGTCCTGTCCATCTGCTGGCTGTCTGGGCTCAATGCCCCCCTAAGATTGTTCCTAAGCCTTGCTTGACATGGCATGAAAGGGTTTTTTCCCAATATTTCCATAGATACTTTGGTTCATTTTTACTATTTATTTAAATATTCTGTATAAAGGTTGTTTGCAAAACCTCATTTTCAGTGTAAAAATCCACCCTAGCACAAATTCCTTCACTTCACATGAATGTGTTCATTCTCTCCATGAAATTACAAGTAACTGGATTTATTTTCTTTCACAGCCTGTCCATAAAAGATATCTGTCCACTAGAATGGTATGTACTGAAAGTGGCTTCATGAGTGCAACAGAAAAAGTATTTTCAAAGATTTCACATGAAGAAGAACATAAATCCTCCAAACCTATCGATATCAATTTCAACCCGGCTCTTTTCACAATAATGCAGGGTTTTGTTGTCACCTATTTGGATTATTTGGATCTATTTTGTGGTCCTTCACAAACAGCTGTCACAAGCTGGTACATGGTTGGAGCCACAAATACCTCCCCTACTAACTTCATGTGCACGTGCAGTGACAAAAATGCTACAATAGTCTCTTCTTTAAAATCCCCATGTGTAGTTTAAGTGTACCTGGAGACCTAAGAACAAAAAATGGGGAGGGGGTTGGAGATTATTATAGACTACCAAGAAATTTTGCAACATGCCTTTCCTAATTTTTTTTCTGCAAGTCAAAACTACCATGAAATGTTCAAAAATCAGGTCAGCTGTTGTGTGTGTCCTTCATATCATCATGTGCTTAAGTTATAGTTCCTGAAAGACCATGGTTTTAGTTCATTGCAAAGGTCATTTAAACAGTTGTTTTTATCTGTTTAACACTACCTTCAGTCTTACACTGGGCCTTATGATCTGTGATCGAAAATGGTCATTTTTATGTGCACATCGTTTTACTTTTTCTCTCTGTGGAAAATAGATCTATGCTACTTCACAAATATATCTGTGCTTAATGTGTGCTTCAAATTATTGCTGATGAATTGTTACATCAGCTCAGGGAAGCTTGCCTTCTCCTATTAAACTCTGTCCAGAGAAAACAAAAAGACAGAGTGAAGGCAAAGAATCATATTTAATGAATGCACACTTTTAAGTAATTTCAGTACATTTTTTTTAATAGAACCACAATACCGTTTAAAACTTGAGCTGTGTAGCTTGAGCTGCATTAAGAGAAACAAAAACATTCATCAAGTTTTCCGAATTATAACTCAGTAAAATTCAGTGTGAATATTTTGCAATGAAATTGAATGAAAACATGTTACCACTGCCATGATTTGAAAGGAAATGAAACCTGTGCAGAACATGCAATTGCTGTTTCAAAGCACACGTTTATTAACTTGCTCTTTAGAAAGAATTGTACAAACAGACATCTGAAATAACAGAGATGCATTACTGGGTTAACATGTAAATCATACCACTGCAAGGTTTCTCGCACTAGTTAACAACTACCAAACTGAGCATATCCTTTGAATTCCATCTCGTCAAGACTTTAAGAAATGCTGCAGCTTTAAGTAGATAGAATAGATGGTAAATTTTTGCATCAGTGGATGGCACTGGCTAATCATATCAAGTAATTATCTTGCAAATAAAAAAAACTACTTTGATCCATTGAAATATTTGCATTTATATAATGTGTCTGTGAAGGTTCTCAGTCATCCAGGTCATCGTAGTCAAAGGAGCTTGCAAGCAACTTAAAGAAGTCCAGACGCTTTTCTTTGCAAGCTCCTTTGACCATTTATATAATGCTTTTCTAGTCTTTTTAGGTTAACTATACATCCATACAGAACTTTATTCAGTATACTTAAAGTACTTTAGCTACCTGACACCCATGGCCAATGTGGCAGTGCTACCTGCTGCACGCTATGCCGCCCTATTCCATGAGTGGGGCTTTCCATGCCTCTCAGTTGAACATAGACACACCCTGAGCCACTCAGTATGGTGTACATGCAACAGAAAGAGATGCAATAAATAAGGAAATTAGAGGGCAAATTTCTTGAGAATTAAACTTAATCAATCCATTATCCAAATTAGCTAAACAAACAATCCCACCAATTAAAAATAGCCATGTGCTACAGCCTCAAGAAAGAAGAATTAATCAGTCATTCCTTTCATATGTGTTTACTGGGTCTTGTTGAACTTTGACCAACACCATGTGAAGTTTCTTTGGTTGTTTAAAGTTACATTGCTAAGCCAAGATTAACAGAAAAAAAAATATTAGATCTTCTTTCGTTCCGATTTTTTCATCTAAAAAACCAAACACTGATAAAATCTCAGCTTGTCATGGTCAAGCAATTTAACCGCCAACTTAAGCAGTCTACCATACATTGTCTATCTAGACAGGGATGTTGATCAATTATAAAGAGTCAGGATAACCTTACACTCCAGTTCTATCTTACAAGGGTAGATGGTAATGACAGCCATAAACCACCACCATGCTCAATCTTACCTTACGCCCCTCTTGGTTAGAATCATCCACACAGAATTCATTAAAGTAACTCAACAAAGTGAGAGAGAGATGAGGCGGGACTAGATGTCACAAACTGTCTCGGGTAGTTTGTCCAAGAGCCAGCCTGATACTGACAACAGCCAAACCTCTAGCCTCTTTTAAGCCCAAATCAACATCCATCTCAGGTCTCCATCTACAACTTCTAGCACTAAAATACTCTTTAAGTGCAGTAGCCGGCAATTTCCAAGGAAATGAGGGGGTCCTTTGCTTCAGTGGACAGATTGGAACAAAAGGTGGTGGAGATTGGCCCCGCACACCAACAACCTGCTTAATAATGTGTTGTCACAGTTCAAAGTCTTCCCATCAGGACTGAAAGGTTACAGCTACAACAGTAACTGTTTAGTTACAACTGCTTTTTAATTTGTAGTAACTAAATACAATAACGTGTTTACTGTATATTTTAAATTCTTCTTTTCCTCTGGAGGAAAAAATCAGAAGCTGCTCTCAGTGCTGCCATTCCTTTCTTATCATTATATCCAGTTATGAGAAAGTTTGCATTTATTGAGACCTGCCACTCATTTCATTTCAATGCATAAAATATTAATGGAAAGAATCCAAGCAACCTGTTAGCATTGTGTGACATGTATAAAGAAAGACAGCATTTGGTTAACTCATGAAATCTGTCTTTGAAGCAGACTTTTACAACCGCGCAGGAAATACACAGCTCCAAATCGTTTTAACTTCTGTTCCATTTATCTATTTCAGTCCTTTGAATTAGAAAAAACACACATTCCAAATCCTAACATGACCAGTGTGGAACGAGGAAAATGTAACAATTATCTGCTTTAAAGAACAGCGGCTACATTTACAGAAAAAACAACAATATGTAACATATAACAATAAATTTTTTGCATCTGTAAAATATATAAAAACACATTTAATTACATACTGATATTGAGTGTGGAATTTGCAGTATTGAAACTCCAGAATGGAAGATGAATGAAGGTATATGAAAGCAATGCATAAATACCTCACTGGCCATCAGTGAAGCATCACCTCCTAATCCCTGTATCTATTAAAACACTACTGGATTAATAATGACTTGATTAATTTTCAACCCATTTACGAAATAAAAGTGAAATTTAAAAAACTAATACAAATATCAGAATTCATATTGATTCATCCTCTTTTCTCAAAGACACATTTCTAGAATATTGCATTGTATGTAAACAAGCTAGCTCATTTATATATTTATTCTATAAATACTGCTTAGAAAAAAGTAAAGAACAATATTTAACTTTGATTTTTGGAGTAATGCATGTGATCCAGTCTCCAAAGTAATGCTGGTGAATAGGACAGACAACAGTTTTAATAATCTGAATATAATTACAATAGTAGGTAGATACAGTACAAATGCAGAAATCAAGTAAATATTAAAGTTATACTATATCCTCCAGGTGTCCTCGTATAAATAAGTAGTAATTAAGTAAGGAAAGAATGTTGGATTAAGTCACCTACTGTGGAGCATTAAACTCTCTATTTCTTCTTTGTATTATCGTTATCTACCAAGATACACCAATAGCATGATTGGAAGAACTATTACTAAGCCTATAAGGATTTCTGTGCTTGTGTGTGTGTGTGTGTGTGTGTGTGTGTGTGTGTGTGTGTGGTGTGTGTGTGTGAGTGGTGTGGTGAGTGAGTGAGTGAGAGAGAGAGAGAGAGAGAGAGAGAGAGAGAGAGAGAGAGAGAGAGAAAAAGAGAGCACACAGACAGAAAGCTCAAATAACGTATTATTTCGTACTGGAGGCTTCATCATGAGCCTTAATAACGAACAATGCGTTTTTTCAAAAACAAAAAAATTCTATATAGAGCATGTGTTTACTGGAAGCATTAATGTCTATTTAGCTTGATTTGTGCATTTATATATTCCTTTGTACCTATAAAAAGAGATGATGTCACTGAGATGTCTAAATGGGGAAATCTGGAAAACTGGGAGTCTTTGAAAGAAATAATGACGTGTTTCTTTTAATGTTTCTGACGTGTTTCTGATGTATTATACAAGTCTTCTCTAAGATGTTATCAATCAATGAGACATGTAAAAGTAAAAGATTAGATAAGTTACGCATTTGAATTCCAGTTGCTTCAGATAACAAGCATGGTACTCCAGACTGAAACAATTTCACATATGGGCAATCCCACTTTATTATAGGGAGCAAAGCAGGATCTGACAGGCCTATAACAGTAAACTCACCTAGAAAACTTCAATTAATTCTTGGGTAATATTTGGGTCATTATATTTGGATAATTTTATTTCTTCCAGTACGCTGGATTCCATGCCAAACACTCATAAGTCTGCTTCCATGTTCACATAAATATTTAATTCCTCCCAAAAATGTATTTTTACAGTAAATTGCACACTCATATAGCATTTATAAAGATTTCGCTCTGTACAGGTGGCTTTGCTGTCTCAAAGACACACACTTGGTCATTCCTGCCACTGTGCAGACAGGGTGCAGCTGCTTGGGAAGACGGCTTCTAAAGAAAAAGAGAGACACCCATAGGTGATGTCAAGGTACTGCACAAGTCACTCCATCAGTGGAAATGTGCATGCAATGACCAAGTCAGAAAAATGTTAAAAAAAAAACAAAAAAACAAAAAAGAGCATAAATTACCTGAAAAACACTCCCTCTTGTTTAATACACAAAGCCATCATGTAACCCAAAAGTTTATTAACTGTATTAAGTTCTTGCACACACTACAGGGTTGTGAACGTATTGCACAGTTACAGAATTGTGGACTGGCTTGATGTGTTTTCATATATTTATTGCATGCTATGGCAGCATGTTAAAACATATAGTTAAGGTATTGCAGTTATGCAAAAGTATAAGCAAGAGGAAGTCAGCTTAACAGTGGTCTGCACTCCTAGTGGACACTAACTCAAAGAGATTCATACACACCCTCTCAGGCACACTCGCAGCCTTGACAGAGTGACAGGTTGACGTCAAGTGAGGAGGATAGTGCTTTTGTGTTTGTCTGGTGCTCTGCATCAAACCATGTCAAACATGCCCTTACAGTAGTGACAAAGAACCTGTCTGTCCATATGTTTCAGCATGATAGCGTACAATGTAGTGCAGTAGGCCGCCTTTTCTCTTTGACACACATATAAAACACCTCTGAAGCAAAGTCTTTGTCCAGCATTGCAAGCCAAAATGCTATTATAACACAAGCCTGACTTGCCTGATTCCCCACTACATTATAAGTGTTAATTAATCCCAACCAAACACAATGCATTCACAAATAGGTTCTGTATGTGCAGTCTGCCAAGTATAAGCAGGTGCTGGATGAAATTCGACTTTTTGGTCTTCATTTCCACGGCCAGTAGGGGAGAATTATAGAGCAACACTACTGCTTTTGTGTTGATAATGTTCAACCTGCTTTGTTAAAAGTAGAGGTCATAGTCTGTCTTTAAAGCTACAGTCTAATAGCTTTAACACCTATCTACAGTGTTGATATATACAGATAGACAGAATTATAAAAACGCAAAATCAAAGTTGCATATATATGCAATATATATATATATGGAGAGAGAGAGAGAGAGAGAGAGAGAGATATGCATGCATTTGCTCATTACCTGTTTTCTATCTTGTTATACACTCATAGAGATTACATGCAAGATGAGTTATGAATCAGCATGTCATTAGTTTGAAATTCAAATCTAGTTTCGCACCATGTTGTGCTCATTTAAGACCACTATTGTAGAACAACTTTAATATTCCAGAATAAAATGCAAACAAGCATGGTTATGTTTGTCGTTAGTTTCAATTGATATGCATATGGAAAAATTGTATGATCAATTTTATAATTATTAAGTTAACAGTCAAGGCTTTTTTTTTCCTTGTTAGATTCGAACAGCATGGATACTAATTGCTGATTGATATAATGGTCTTACATGGATGCCTTCAAAGTGTTGCTTGTGCTACTTGTTAGCGCTTGTTGCACAGTGACAAGGCAATGAGAGGTTTGTTTTAATATGTCTAACTATTATTTTAATGAAGACTTTGTTATTATTGTCATATTGTAAAACTGCATAATCCAGGGTAGGGTTAGATGTACATGTAGCCAATACTTCTGTGAAAACTACATCCCATCTCTTCGCTTTTCAGCTTTCCGTCTCTCGGATTTGTTCGCTGTCTTTGTTCCATTCTTATAGAAAATGTTAACATCTTCAGACGAGCTCGTCAGTAGCTGTTTGTATTAATCTGATATGATGATTTTAATATTGCTGACATGAAAAACAGTTTCTTTTCTGACTTTTTTTCATGTTTATAGCAATACTTTTGCTTAGTTACTCTGACAAAATGACAATACGTAATTCCAAAAGCTTGGTAATAAATAGGACTGAGACCTTACCAAATTCACAAAGTAATATGGTCGCAAGCATTAGCCGAGCTACAAGCTGACTGTTGCAAAGGAGTAACAAAAAAGAAAACAGATTTTTCAAAAGTTCTGCTTCTTTTTATTTTAAAAGTAACAACATGCAGTTACTGTAAAAATAAAAATAAAAATAAAAGTTTTCAACTGAGCAGTTTTCATAGTCACTATAGGCCTTTTTCATTTTGCATTTAGTTCTTATCATAGGCCCTTTTGTTTCACGCACTCTTTGCCTCCCACTGTCTTGGCACATTTATGGTGATGAGGAAGGCATAGATGAGGACAGCTATTTTTCAGTAACACTATAGGTGGTGAAACAAAGGTGCTGACTTTGCAAGATAACTATAACAAACCAAGCCAGAACAAAATAAAAGAGGAAACCTTTCTCCTAAGATCACCACCTCATAACCACTCATTAACCTACACTAGTTAATGAGTGGTTTAGTAGTCAGGCAAACAGCTGGTGTGATGGTGGAACTCAGCTGCAAGACACCTCACTCACAATATTTCGCATTAACATCTGGACCACCAGTATGACCTCTTTTGAATGTCAAAATATTTTGACCCTGAATTTCAAGGTTAGCTGAGGAGGGACCTCAGCGAGTGATTCTGAGACGGTCAAAAGTCTGCAGTAAAGCTTTGTGTCACTCTGTTTTGCACCGAGAGTCCTGCCAGTCGGAGGAAAGAAAGAAAGTGTTGTCAACAGCTTGAAGGATGTGGGGGTTTATTGAGCTGGAAAATGGCTGCTGGTTAGTGTCCTGGGCTAAGTAAATGATATAAAAGCCAATCCCAGTGTCTTAATGGCCTTCATTCTTCTCGGAGGGGGTGTAGGTAATTATAAAGTTCATTACAGTAATGAGATAGGCAGCGTTTGAGAGAGAGCCATCAGTAACTGGGCTGAGACATAGTGATACAACTGTTGATCAAGTCACTGTAACAGGACGTGAATGAGGTTAGGACAAGTTCTGATGATGTCATTTGTTCCTAATGTTTCTTCTTTTATTCTGACACGATGGATAGACCTTTAAGTGACTTTCTATTAATGTGTTTTACTTTTCTATGTAGGATTCTCACTCTAATCCTGGATTGCGGTGTGTCTCATGTCAAGCTGTAAATGCTACACATCCCTACTAAACGCACAGTTGTATAGCTTTAAGCATGATATAGAGTGACATTGCCTTATTTTTAATTTGCAGAGACAAAACATATACACGTAGTGCATATTACGATCTGATAGTCCAATAATGAAGGGTGCGTAATTCTTAACATATTAGACTTGAAAGAAGCATTTTTTCAGTCATATCCAGCGTGACTGCTTCCTTTTTTCTTTGTATGCTTTATCCTCGCATCATACATTTGACATTAGCACTTGTCAGTGATAACATAGAAGTTAATAGTTTCTGCTTGCATAAGACCACGGTCTAGTTTGTTGTCAAACAGGAACTTTTAAATGGATCTAAAACATTCAGAAACATCAGAAATGGGTAAGAAGCTGACCTTAAAGGGCCAGTCTGCTACATTTTTTTCAGGCGTATTTTTTGCTCTTTATTGGCAGAGAAAAGGATGTTATTAGTCAGACCTCATTTAGAAAAAATATAAAACGGCAGCACTTAAAGCAAAAACGTAGAAATGTAGATGATGATTCATGTTGTGCTGGTATTTTTCCGTATAAATGATTAAATGAAAAACTCAATTACAAACTGTATTCATTCTCATCTTATGGAAGAGAGTTGAATGTATGAGATGTTGAAGAATTAAGGTACACCTGCACATAGATATGTAAGCCAAGCTAAGACTACAGATTTAATCATTGCGTGCTACTTGGGCATCATTTGTTCAACAGCAACATCAGTCAAATTGTTGGAATCTAGTACTCTAATGGTTGTTCCAGGACAACTTCCTGGTGGTACACATCGAAACTTTTACAAATTTACTGGGAATGCTCAAACGCATCATTACTCTTAAAACTCATTACATTTAATGAACTCAGTTCAGCTTTTTAACTAAACCACATTTGCTTGCAGGACTAATGGTTGCAACCATTCTTATCTTGATAAATTAAAACCAAATTGTAAAAACTAAACAATGTGAAATCTTGGAATAAAAAACTTTAAAACTGTTTGCAATTTGGATCGTTTCGTTTACAGGTCTATTTTTCTGCTTTGAGAAAAATAAATCAAAAACATTTAGTTTGTCAGTTGCAAACATTCGAACGAATAGTGATGTAACATTCAAAGCTGGTCTGCTGGATGACCTGCTGGTGTATCGTCCACAGGCGTAAGACAGCTTAACAGAGTCAAAAAAGTGCAATCCAGTAGGTGCTCTGCAAATCCTCATCCTATTATTACATTTGCATTTTTTTACCAGACTTATCTGTCCAGTTATACCAGCTATCTGCTACCTGTGTGAATGGTTGAAAAAGCTTTGAGCAAAGTTTTACTTTGACGATAAAGAAGGAAAAAGAACACAAGAAGACTCAAGTGGTTCTCTCACAGAACGATAGAACATTAAGCTGAAATAATGGTTCATTTTGACTGTGACTCAGCCTGTATAAAATATGCCTGATTTCCACTGTGAATAATACCAGCTTCTGCAGGCTGATTTATAGAAAACGAGGGCTACATTTGTAATAAAGCAGAAGAAATTATTGCCTTGTGTTAATATTGGAGATTTGATTGAAACGGATACAGAGGCCATTGAAAATTGGACAGTAAATCACTATGTTCCAGATAGGCCTGCTATTCTGAGAGGCTTCCACAGATATTGACAGATAATGTTTCTCCTCCTTTTGTTTTGATTGGTCATTACAGAAATATTATTTTCATCAGCATTTCTTTAACCATGACAGCGTTTTGAACTAGGCGAAGTGACAGTGCCCTGCAATTTTGTGCTTATGGAAAACATGTAGCATACGGTAAACGGAATGGTACTCAAGACCTTTTCCACTGCAAGTCTCCTTCACATAGATTCATACAGCCCTTTTATTTATGGCTAAGGACTTTCTAACATTCACACAAACACGCTCTGACACATGTATTAGTGGCAACTCAGGGTTCAGTGTCGTGCCCAAGGAGTATTTGGCTTATGGAGGAGCCAGGGATGAACCACCAGCGTTCCCATTGGTAGATAGTCTGCTCGTCCACCTGAGCCACAGCTGCACATATAAAGGACCCAGTGACCACTGACAATGTATGTGAATGTCTGCAAAGTTCCTTTAAGTGCAAGGGTGACTTTCAATGTATTTGTTCTAATGCATGTTCTCAATTTGTTCATAAACAACCTGAAAAAAAAGAAACTAAGAAATGTTTTTGCAGTAGAATGTACTAAATGATGTGACTGAATGATGACATACATAAAGCATGTGTCTCTGTCTCCTGAGATTTCCATTCTCCTAGAAAAACAAAGAAGTGGCAAAAACAACGATATGAGAAAGGGTTTGTGGGAATTTTAACCACATAAAAACATTTTCTTTTAACAATACATTTTGATCATTAGCAATTAGTGAACTTTGGTTCTTCTCCCATAGTTTGGCTTTTATCCTGTGTCTGTCTGGTCTATTCTCTTTCTTCTAACCCCAACCAGTCAGGGTGGATGGCTGCTTCTCCCTGAGCCTGGTTCTGCCCAAGATTTTTCCCTCTTAAAAGGGTTTTTTTTCCTTCCCATGGTCACCAAGTGCTTTCCCATGGAGGTTGTTGGGGTTTCTTTTTTATATTGCAGGGTCTTTACCTTATAAAGCATTTGACGTGACTGTTGTTTTGAATTGTCATTGTATAAATAAAACTGAATTTGCTTTTTGTGTTTCTCTGTAAAAAAAAGAAAGGCGTATGGATACCTAATGTCTCTCAACATAGGCTCTATGGAGGTTGGCTGTAGCTCAGGTGGTAGAGCAGGTCAGCTACTAACTGGAAGGTTAGTGGTTCGATCCCACTCTGTTCCAGTCTATATACCAAATATCCTTGGGCAAGATACTAATCATGTCGCTCTCTGATGCACCCATCTGGGTATCAATGATAGATAAGATGCACTTAACAGAAAAAGTGATTGGGTGAATGAATTAGTTGTATGAAATGTTTTAAGTGCTCAGATGAAGTAGAAAAGCACTATATAAGAACCAGTCCATTTACTGGTTTCTTTGTCTACTATTGCTTTGCTGAGAGCAGTAAATACAATAATCTTGATCAAACTGATACCAAATAAAAATAACAAAAACTGCACAGGTCATAATTTCCTATAAAACTCAAAGTAGAAGAAGGCCGGAGGCAGACTAGTTGGTTTTCACTAGCTTCAGTTAATCTGACAGCAGGCTGTAGCCTCACGAGACCATAACAATGTGGTATTGTTCTTTTCATTTGATTCACTACAAAGTGTAATTAGTCACTTAACTGAGATGTGTTTGTAAGTAAACCATAATCATGCATCTCTAAAGGATATAAAGCACAGACTTTACATAGTCTGTGCTCCTAACATACACAATGTTCACAGAGACAATCCAGCAAAATGGTTTACTCTCTGACCATTTTACCAGTTTTTCGTTTAGAGACATCAAATATTTCATTTAATTTAAAAAGAACTGGTATATAATGGGAAATACATTATAAATATGGTAAATGGACTGATTCTTACATAGTGCTTTTCTACTCTCCCAGATCACTCAGTGCTTTATACAACATGCCACATTTACACAAGCACTTGTTTTCCTTATGGTTTTAAGTGCTTTCTAATTAAAATTCACGCACATTCACACTCCAATGGATGCATTGGAGAGCAACTTGGGATTAGTATCTTGCCCAAGGATATTTGGCATGAGGAGCCGGGGATTGAACCCACCCCTAATTATCATGTGGATTTAGTTTGACAGAGTTTGTCTTATTCAGTTTTTAATTGAAACATTGCACTCCAGGTTATTCACATTTTTAAAAGCCAAAAAAACCAAAACAATCATTATTATTCTTTCTTTGGAAATTAACAACTACAATGTCCAAAAAAAAGTATTCAGTCCAACAACCTGCACTCCTTTTCTCTGAGGTCAGAGACCAAATAATATAGAGACATGCACTGTCTTTTCATGTTTCATCTTATATGCTCTCTAACAGACTGTAGAAGAGAATATGCTTGTTTAGAACTGATTATATTTTCCGTATCCAAACAATCCTCTGCATTATGTATTTACTAATATGCTTGCACGCTCCGAGTATTGCAAATGCAGATGCATATTTACCATGTCAATAAACCCATTACAATAGATTTTAATTCCCTGATGCTGATAGAGGAGAACGAGGGAGAAGCAGAGAGGACACACTGCTGTAGCATGGAGATCATTAATTGCCCATGACTCTGACTGTGTCCTCCCTTTACTAGAGTGGCCTGACACTGGCAAATCAATACTCACTGTTGGCTGATTATAGCAGGAACATCCTCCTTTTGCAGACGTCTGTGCCTCATCCTGATCAATAGTTTTGGTGAGGGACAGCTGTCTCTAATATATAAAGGTATTCAAAGGGATAATTATAAGGTTGTATGCAGATGATTGCAGGAATACAGAGAGTACATAGGTAGTAAGACATTTATGTATAGTTATAAAGGCCTTTTGTTTTGTGTATATATTGCTTTATGGATGCTTTGTGAATTTAGGGATTGCATATAGAGACTGTCATCACTCTGTTTGTGTGCATCGTCGTGTGCATGTATTAAATTTTAATTGTAGCTGTTTGTGTTTTTGTGGCAATTATGCAATGCTATGTGTCATTTTATTTCTGCCAAGCATGTCAGTGTTAATGCCTGTAGCATTGGGAGGGCAGCAGGGAGACTTTCATGGTTTGATTGAGGAGTTGAAGCAGCATCTCAGCCTCTTTGTACATATTTCAGGATGTCAGTGGGGCAGTTTGAACTCTTGTTGGCAGAGTTGGCACCACATCTAAGGAGGCAGAGAACTAATTTCAGAGCGCCGATTAACCTGGAGCAGTGTCCAGCTTTGTGTCCGAGGTAAAAGAGTATTATTTTACTGTTTCTATGTTCAGTACTGGTGGGCTTTTTGAGCTTTGAGTGCATTTGTTGACAAATGCAGGGGTCTGACTGGTTGGATCTGTTTATTTGTATTAAAAAAAACAGAAAAATGACTCGCAGTCTGAAAAAATTAATGCTGCAAATTTGTCCAACCAAATTACACGGTCGGTGTGTAGGGCTGAATTAATAATAAGTGAGTCCAATAAATACCTTAACACACAAAATAAATGGATGATTCTACACATCTGTTGCGTAAAGGTAAATAAATAAATGTTAAATTGAAAGTAAATCTGGAATGTAATGCTTTACAGTTAGTGCAGTCGGCTTTTCAGTCGTGTCATGTCACAACAACAGCTGCAGTATGTGTACTCAATACTGTTGAAGCCCTTAATAATCATCTGCACTTTTCATAGATCTAATAAAAAAGCATTTGATCCAACAGATCCATTGAGTAGATTTATTTTATTCGAAAAATTATCTCAAAATTATCAGATAAACAGTCCCTCATGGTTTCATGATTACTTTTCTGAACTCAGACAGTAGTCTCCAAGGGTCCCAGGTGTTCCACAAGGATCTATTCTTGGACCGCTTTTATTATCTCTGCCACCCAAAACTGCAATGTACATTTTAACGCAAAAGACACTATTTTATATGCAGGAGCTCTTTTCTTGATTTGGCCATTGCAAATCTAGAATTTGCTTATGATACACTGCAAAATTCTCAGAACACACATAAATTTAATTTAAATTCTGATAAAACTAAGTGCAAAAGTCACCTATCCAGCCTACAGTCCATATCCAAATCCTTCTTGGTCATAAAACTGAAACTGTTGATTGCAATAAATTCTTAGAACACTTCCTGGATGCTAGACCCACTTAAAACATGTGGAAGACCCTTCAGAAAAATTAAAGATGAAGATTAGATTTTCATGTGCTTTATTAGGTGGCTGTGGCTCGGGAGGAAGAGCACATCATCTACTAATCAGCAGTTGGTGGTTCAATCCCCAGGATTCTCCAGTTTGTGTACCAAAGTATCCTTAGGCAACATACTGACCACCAAGTTGTATGGTGAGAAATATGCCTCATAGCTGTTCCATAAGATATGATCAAGAGTGTAAACTAAGATTTACAAAGGTGACCTGTGTGAAACTTTTAAGGTCTCACAAATGTGTTTCAATCCAAACACAATTACAAAGTAATTTGATCACATGAAAAACTATTTTAAAAATGTGTACATCCAAACCTGAATAAATACAGAACATTTATGCACAATTTTCAAAGTTCAGCTTCACAAATTTGATCAAATTCTCCATCAAAAAGCTTCAAAATTATTTCTGACTTTCATTTCACTCACAAAATTTTTAATTTGTGTGCATAATACTTAAACACATATTAGCTAACCCCGGGTGGGGTTTTGAGACAGATTTGATGCTGGAAGGGTTACACTGATCCACAAATGTAAGGTGTGTTCAAGTCCCAGTGGAAAACTGGGACACCAGGGTTCTTCTGTTTTCCTGCATTTAAATGAAGCTGATGTTTCTTTTTCTAAATAAGCAGAACAATTTGTTGCCCCTCTACTAAAAAAAACATAGATTTACTAATTAGAGACACTAGACTGTAGGAAGGAAAAATTCCCTTTTAACAGGAAGAAACCTCCGGCAGAACCAGGCTCAGGGAGGGGCTAATGATTAAATGCAGAGTAGTGTATAAACTCCTTTCAGTATCCCTCTGGGATTAATAAAGTTTCTCTGATTCTGAAAGACACAGTAAGTGAAAAAGGTGAGTGAAGAAATATTCAGTGCATTATGGGAAGCCCTGAGCAGCCTAAGCCTATTGCAGTGTAACTAAGGGAGGTTTCTGGTTCACTTGATCCAGTCCTAACTATGTGCTGTATCAAAAAGGAAAGTTCTGCTTGTGGCTTGTCAGTCAACAGAATATTTTCCCGAAAACTATTTTCCCAAAAGTCTTGTTTTACATTTGTTTTTTGGTAAACGTGAGACAAGCCTTTGTGTTTTGGTTTGTCGTCAGCAGTGTTTTTCCTCTTCGAGACTCATGGAAGCCATTTTTATCCAGTCTCTTGCTCGTTGTTGAATTTTGAGCACTGACCTTAACTGAGGCAAGAGAGGCTGTAGGTCTTTAGATGTTGTTCTGGGTTCTTTCATGATCTCCTGGATGAGTCATTAATATGATTTTGATAGCTGGGCACTCGGTTCACTGCTGTTCCTAGTTTTTTTCCATTTGTGGATAATTGCTCTCTGCTTAAGTCAGAAAGCCTTTGACATGGCTTTGTAACCTTTTCCAGACTGATACATGGCAATGACTTTGTTTCGCAGCTGCTTAGATTGTGGTATGATGTGCTGTTGAGCTCTTTTCAATTTGAAAGAAGTGTTCAATTTAAGAGACTACTTGATTCATCAGATAATCAGGCCTGGGTTTGGCTAGTGAAATTGAGCCCAGCTTTCCAAACAAATTCTAGTTAGTTTTTTTCCAATATTAAAATTTGTTTGATGATCTGAGACATGTTGAGTGGGCCAAATATCCCAAAAAATATAAATATATCACCACACTACAGTTTCTCCTGTTAATAACGTGATGTGAGGGCAGCTGGTCGATAATCATTAAGTTCTTATGGTGTCAGCTTCTTTAGTAACTAGACAGGATGTTTGAGATCACAAACAGCTGGTTAGCACAGGACAGTAGCCTTGCTCTGGTGTAGTTTCTCCAGCTGTCTGATCAGAGGGTTACGAAAATATGGGTTTATTGCAGTAGCTTTCTCCTTTACTTTAGTTGTTTTTAGTTGATTCTATGCTGTTTTATCTTGTTTTCTTTTTTAATATAGGTCTGTTTTAATTTTTGTTTCAATTTTTATGTATGATGTATTTTATTTATTTATTTACTTATTTATTTTTAGTTTTCTGTTATTCTGTTGTTTTTAACTTATTTTCTGTACAGCACTTTGGTCCTGTGCTGGGTATTTTAAAGTGCTTTATAAATAAAATTGTAATAATAAACTTTATAGTGGCATCAAATTTTAGTAGAGTTTATGCTGTAAAGCTCAGTTTTCAAACACGTGGTACACATTTGCACACACTCCCTGCATGTATTGGATATTTGCCTTGCATTAGACTAAAAAGCTGTAGAAACATGAAAAAACTCCACTGCATTTTTCTAATTAGTTTATTATTTTCTACATGGCATCTACACATATAAATTATAATTTAACTAAATAAATAAAATCTGTGCTTTATGTTTCATTATAATTTAAATTAAACTGTTAAAAAGAAGACTAAATGCAAATGATGTAGTCTTGACAGCATGTTTTATTTATGACCCAGTATCAGGTTTGCTACAAAGACTCACACTTTTATTTTTTTCATGCAGACTTCAGGCTAAGTTTGTGACAAGAACAGCCTCTTTTGTCAAATTAAGAAGGTACCAGAAGGCAGGAGGACTGCAAGACAGGCAACACGAGGGTGAAGAAGACTCGCTGCTCTCTCTCGCACACACACTCACCCATAAAAACACAGCACATCTGTGTGTGTGTGTATTTTCCACATGGCAAAGGGTAGGGTTCCAAACTGTAAGAGGATTAGCGACTTGAAAAAGGTAGCCGTCATTTAATTGAAGGCTTACCAGCAACCGTAAAAAGGCTAGCAGTCAAAGTGAAGGTATAACCCAGCCCAGAACATCCTGTTGAGACCACATTTGCCAAAGTCCATGTGTTTCCCTCCGCCCGCTTTGCCCGCCTTCCTCTCAACCTCTGAGGCATGCATCATGTTTTATCAGTGAGCCTCAGCTTCTTAAAGACGTTTACACGTTTGGCAATTTTTAATCTCTTCAGCTCACTAAGAAAGGTGCCTTCAACTCATATTATTCAAATGCTATGATCTCTGGAAATGCTCGGACCGCGAATCCCTTTTCCTTTTGCCTGGGAGGAAACTGGGGCCTTGTCAAGAGTTTATGATACATTAGGAACCATATCTTCTCTGTATCACTTTTACTGGGATTGGAGCTACTCAGCCAAACAAGCACTGCCAGCCAGTAGGGCCGGTTCATTGTATGGACATTCTTCAACACGGTGCAGGATTTTGACATTGGGTCAACAGTGGGTCCTCGGATTATTTTTGATTACAAAAAGAGAGATTTTAACCTGCTTAAACCAGCTTGAATATGGATGACATCAATTACTCGTAAAATTAAAATGTGAATGCCCTTGCTGCGTATGCATAGTACGACAGTTTAATCTAGTTGGCTATTGCTCAAAATGATGAAAGTGTAGTTGAATGTGAAACCACGAAGAAAAGAGAAAGCAGCTGTACTAATCCTGCAGGAAAGGAAAATGTGTTATTGACACTGTACACTATGTGAAATTTTATTTTCTATCAACTTAACATCTTGCTATATAAATGGTTCCTTTGTTAAATGTTGTTCTTCAGAAGATATAATTTCTATTTTCTATAGCACTTTGATATTTTTATGACAAAAATATCTGAACTAATTACTGAAACTCTTGACAGAACTCATAAAATATTTACAACTTAAAATGTTCGTTGTTGTCATGAAACAGGTGTGGACCCAGAATGGGTCTCACTCAACGTCATAGCTTTATTTGCTGGTATAAAGGTAACAAAAAAAACAGAGGGAGAGGCAAACAATATTTACACAGAAGGGAAAATTAGGACTAAGTGGCCTAAAATCAATCAATTTATTTATAAGCACATTTAAAAACAACACGGGCGAACCAAAGTGCTGTACATAGTAAAAATGTAAAAAGAACAAAGACACACAAAGAGCAAAACAAAAACTCTGTCACAATTAAAAGCTCGTGAGTAAAGATGTGTTTTCAGACGGGTTTTAAAGATGTCGAGTGTTGGACAGGGTTTGGGCACAGCAATAGCAAAGGCCCGGTCTCCTCTGTGTTTTAGCCTCCTTCTAGGGTCAATCACAAGCAACCTATCACCTGACCATAGAGTTCTATACATACCTGGGAGGACAGCTGAAAAGAAATAGTTCTTTTTAGAGAACCGGATCTTTCGGCTCCCAACCGGCTCTTCAGGTTGTTTTGTTGCTTTAATTAATTTATTATTAACAATAATATAAAATTATGCACAAAAGGAAGACTTAAAAAAAAAAAAGTGGTTTTATTTATATATGTTTATATATAAATAGATACAGTGGCCCCTAGAGACAAAACACGTACAAACTCCAAAACACATTTTTAGCATTAACTGAACTTCCAAAACAGAGCTACCTAGATCACTTAAATTACACAATTGAAAGCATGTGTGTATTGTTTGTGTATTTATACACAAGCACTCATATATATTCAAATAATTTAAAATATGTTCATTTACCTGTTACAACCACACACCAAATCCGGTCGTTGGTACTTCCTTGCTTGTGTAGCCACTAGGTAACAAAAGCTCAACACTGCGCCCTAGCATCCTGGAGCACTTCTGATGTGTTTGTACGTGTTTTGGAGTTCGTACGTGTTTTGGAGTTTTTACGTGCTTTGTCTCTAGGGGCCACCGTAAATATACTTTTATTTATTCGCTTCACATAAAATGTAAGAAATAAATCATATAATACAAAAACCAACTATTCACAGTTCAACTTTTTACTATTTAAATTTTCAGCTTTTTCTTTTTAAACTAATTTAAAGTGAAACAACACAAAACACTGCAAATCACAAAGCAATTAAATATAAATTAAAATATGAAAACAAAAAGAAGATGCATATTCTCTGTCATATGGGCCTGCATGAATAAACTTTCTGAATCCTTTATCATCTGCAACTGAAAATAGTTGTGGATGATTACTATACCTTTCTAATGTGACGTTGTTGTCCCTGCTCTCTTTCTCTCTCCCTCCCGCTCTGTTCCTGTGCTACTGCGAGTGTAACTACCGCCCCTCCCCGATCTCTTCCCAGCGCAAAGCACAAGGCTTGTGTGCGGAGTGAAGCGGAAAAAAGTACGAGAGAGAGAGGGTGAGAGAAAGAAAAGAAAAGAAAAAGAATGAGCCGGCTTGCGTCGTTCACGTCAAAGACTCGGCTCCAAGAGCCGTTTCGTTCGTGAACGACACATCACTAAAAAGAAAGTAACTGACCTGACAGAGGAAAACTGAACATCATGCAGACAGGAAATGGAGACCAGAGAGACACGAGGACACGACTGGGGCGACAGAAGGTAAACAAATACTGAGACACAAAGAACATAATCAAACAAGAAACCAAAAAATATAAATAACAAACTTAGAAACAGAAGTGAAACACTGAACTTAATAAACAAAAATATACTTGAGAAAAGTCCAGAAAAAACAGCTGGGTCAAAGACCTCGGACTGTTACAGTTTTGCTGTTAAAATGTGTCTGGAGAAATGTGTCTGAGCAAAAACAACACAAAAACTAACGTGTAAATATGTAGAGAGCTCCATAATAGGATTTGCCATTAGTTGTGTAGGATGGCCAAACTTTAGTCTTGTATCCACTGGCTTAACCCAGAGGAAGAGTTCCAACTCATTTTAGCAAAGTTTTGTTCATTATTTTGTGCGGCTAGTCACAGCACAGTAACTATATTTCAGTAAAAATGCTCTTATAGAACAACTGTATAAACTGTTAAAAAGAAAAATAGTTTGTCACTTGGCCAGGAACGCCCCTCTAAATAAGTGCTACAGTAATGTTACTTTGTGTCTGTTGGATGTGGAAATAGACAACTGAGAGCTAACTCTGTCTGACAGCGGTGTTTGTCATTTGCGGGCTGAAATCCTATTAAACCTCTTTAACTCCCACAGTATTTATTTAGTGTTGTAGAGTAAGAAATCCTGACGGTCTCCACCATGAAGAGCAAAGTGGATTACGCGTTGAGTCACTCATTCCCACACATTCATGTTTTTAAGTAAAAGGTCAGTAGTGGTGAGAATGCGCCTTAAACACATACACAGAATCTTGAAGGCAGAAACTACAGTAGGTGGATGAGAATAAGTCTGTGAAGGTAAACCTCCAAACACACAGTCACAAACCTTACTGTAACAACACTGTGTTTTAATTTAATGTGGTCAGCACACAGTACAATGCAAAGAAAATAAACATGATGAGGGTTTATACCTGTATCTTTAATAATATGCCCAGTGTGTTTCAGTTTGTGTTATAATTGTACCATATTGCATCACGAGCTACTTATTTATGTTTGTTACTGCTCACCAGCCGGTACTGTTTGAGCACATTTTTAATAGAAAACAAATCAAATAGAAACTCATATTTTCATTTTATGAATAATGACATTATTTTGTTTTCTAAAATAGCATTTTGTATATTTTCCTCAGCATATACAGTACATCCCCTGCATACAGTCGAACAGTACTGGAAGATGTGTAAGTTTCTACCGTATTTTAAGTGATCTGAGGTGGTTTGAAGATACCTCTGCATGTTTTTGAACTGTGGGAGGAAGACAGAGCATCCATGCAGGCACAGGGAGAACATGAATCTTCTTATTGAGAGACTACTGCACCACTGTGCTACCCTCAGTTGTAACCATTCACAAAAGTATAGTTTTAAGAGGCATCCGTTTATATATTTAATGATATAATTAGCAATATTAAATATTCGGAGTATTAACTTGCAAGCGTTTAAATGTTGCTTATACACCAGTTTGGCAGAAATTTTACGACACTAAATCCAATTTGATTTGAAAGGAGAAGAAGTACATCAGCACGTGTTCACAAAAACTGCAAAAAAAAGCTGTTAGCGCTGGTGATTTCCTTCCAGAGACACCAGTGGACAGCCTTTGTTAGCTTGCAACCGTCAAAAACACTTAGCAGAGGACGTAAAGATGGCCAGGAGGGAGCGTTATAAAAGATGAGAGAAATCTAGAGTTTTTAATAGAGAGAGCTTCACAATTTGAAAGGCTTCAAAAGAGACAGCCATGTGGCGGTCTATTCCTATCTGTATCATAACCTGCCTGCTTACTATTTTTATGACCTTAGCATGCTACGTAGCATATTGCTTTGTGTAGTAGCAACACTGCTAGCATAACCCATGTTGTTAAACATGCCAAAAATTATTTGCGATCTCAAAGCAAACAAGAAACAGCCACAAACACTGACCTGTGATTTCTCTTTCTGGGCTTGAAAAAGAAAGAACATTTGTCTGTTGGTATCCATCATGCCTAATAACAAATCTAATAATATTAGCATGCAGAACAATTAGGATCCAATGACCTTAATATATCTCTGAAGTGAGAATGGTTATTTCTTCCCTGTTCATCTCTTCAGGTTCACGCTGCAAAGATACTGGTCATGCAAACATGCTGCCAACTCTGCTACTGCTTAAAAATGCTAGAGGGTCATCTTATACAATGTCACTTTAAATGCAATCTCAGGTGTGACATGTGCCATGAAATTGAACATCACTAGTCAAATCCAGGCCTTTCTCAATTTAGCCTGCATTAACTGAGGACAGAATAAGTTATTTTGTTGTTTGTAGGTTTAAATGCGCAGCCATTCACGCACAAAGGTGAGGTACAGTAAACCATATGATCAAAATTATTTACTTTTAAAAATATTTCCCACAACCATCAGGTTGTTGTGTTCAAACCTTTTCAAAACAGGTAAAAGTGAAATTTAACACTGATTACTTTGCTTTTATATTAACGTATTTTCCGCACTATAAGGCGCACTTAAAATCCTTTAATTTTCTCAAAAATCGACAGTGCACCTTATAATCCAGTGCACCTTTTGTATGAGTTCTGGTTGTGCTTACTGACCTCGGACCAATTTTATGTGGTACACAGCGCTCAAAAATCTGTCAAAATGTTTTAGCACGACTTTGGTAAGCTACGAAGCTGCTTGATGGATTGTTGGAGATATTACAGCTACCGTAGTCAGGAGCCTCGCGGATTGATACGTACTGTGCTTCAACATTATGTTGTTGTGTATAGGGCTGGGCCATATTATACCGTTCACGGTAATACCGGTATAATGTTAGGCAACGATAGGAAAATGAAATATCGCGATAGAAATGAGTAAAACGCGCATGCGCAGTGCCTTTGTTTTCATACGCACATGGCCGATTGTTGAGTGAAACAGATGAACCAGAATTGGTTTGTAAAAATGGTGCAACTTCCGTGATGTGGAACTGGTTTGGTGTTTGTCCGTCAGATACACAACAAAGCACATTTTTTTGCAGAACATGCAAGCGGCCGTTGTTATTGTCATAATGTGACAATAAAGATGCTCTTAAATCTGGGAGTAATCTGGGTCCTAAACTCCGTATGCTTCAGGTCAAACAACACTGCAGCATCACTTAGAGTTAAAAACTGTCTAAATTCTTTCATCTTTAATAAAACGATCAGCATTGCTGCTTTACCAGGTGTAACTATGAAGTTTAACTTCCAGGCATCCATGAAAACAAAAGTTATTACATTTAACGGAGTTAGAAGTTAGCAGGAAGCTAGCGGAAGTTAGCTCGCTAGTTTCGCTAGTTACCTAAGCATGATATAGCATGTTCTGACTGAGAGATTTCTGAAAAAAATCAAACGTACAGCTCTGCTATCACTTCCAACATAAATGAAGACAGGAAACTAAACAGCAGTGACGTTTGTAGGGTTACTGAAGTTGGGCTAGCTGGTATATAATGATGTGCTACGTGATCGCTAGCGACACAGCTATGTTAGCATAACATAAACAGTGAAGCTGGAGGACGAACACTAACACTTTTCCACTTATAAAAGTTAACGTGAAGGTTTTTCATGGTTAGAGACAAATGCAATCGCATGGCAGGATGCTGTAAACGGACCAAACTTCAGTCAGGAGAACAACTGAGATAATCCATCCACAATACGAGGTTAGTCATTAATATACTGCAACAACATGGGAATAGAGCAGCTGCCAGAGAATTCAACATTAATGAATCAATGGTACAGAAGTGGAGGAAGCAAGAAGAATGAGTTTAATAAAGTTTGATTTATCTGACTGCTTTGTTTCGCTTAATGTGCCTTATAATCCCGTGCACCTTATGGTCCGAAAAATACGTACTGCACACTGCAGTTTAATGTTGCAAAGCACCTCTTTTTAACTTCAGTGGATATTATACATGGTTATGCTCAGGATATGTCAGCCCATTTCTACTGGAAATGCCTTTTGGTTAAACTTTCAGCAAGGAATTTGCATTTGCACTGTTACATTTTTATAAAGCTTTAATGTACATAAAAACCAGCTTCTTGTTTAAGTGAAAATAAATGGAAGGTTGTCTTTTTGCGCTAGTAATGTTGTGGAGTTGTATTTTGTCTCGCATCAATTATATCGTCGGTTATATCGTTATCGCAAATTTTCAAATATATATCGTGATAAATATTTTTGGCCATATCGCCCTGCTCTAGTTGTATACTACAATGGCACACACTCAAACTCAATTTCAAACTCAAGGCTGTCAGTCACTTTTTGTTTCGCTTAATGCAACTTCTAGTCTGAAAAATACAGTATGTATTTTGTTGTTATGTGTGGATTTTGGTACAATCCTAGATTCTCTATCTAGCCATGAAATATACTTTGACATTAATAAAAATCATATTATAGTGTAGACTGTAATACAAACAGTAAAGCTTCTTTTATCCATTGTAATTTAAAAATCAAAAATTTAATAGTAAAATACAATAGTAATAACAATGATAATACAATAATTTAAAGTAGTTTGCTTGAGTAATGATGTGCATTGTTGTTATTGATGCATACATAAATGCAAAGTGTAATCACACAGTCTTGTCACGGTTTTATTTGACCCACATATTCAACAAAACACAAGTATTTAGCTACATTTTAGTTCTAAATAGTTGTATGTTCGATATAACCCACAGTCGGGATTTTCAGTAATGAAAATTACAGTGTAGCTGTCTGTATTGATGCCTCTAACAAATCACCCAGCTCTGGCTGTTGGACCAAACACATCTGGACAGCCTGTTGAATGTGAGACTCCTCAATCTCTAAACCTATAATTGTCACCATGATACCAGCTATGTTTGCTATCAGTATTGATCCCACACATGTGCTCGTGAGAGGAGGTTCAGCCAATAGGAACAGATGCAGGCCCGTGACCTTTAACATTAGATCGTGACCGCTCATCACTCATTTCTTGGTAGAATAGAGTCCATGTTTTATTCATAGACATTTTGAGAGAGTGATTGAGATGGACAGATGAATGCTATGATTTAGTACTATTAACTCTTAAACACAGACAATCTTGTATGAGTTGGGGTTTTTGAAGTGCAGTGTTTACAGCTGAGCAGACGGATTGATTGCAGATAAATTCACAGTGAAAATCAGGCGGCGGTGTCTCGTACAAAAAGCACGAGGTGCATCAAGGTTTTTATGAAAAAATGACAGAAGAGTGCCACCATCTGTCCTGCAGATGAACATATTTATACGAACACAATGAATATTTTATGAAAGCCACAAATCAAACTGAGAATAAAAAAAATCAGCTTTCTGTAACATATTCCATATATATTTAAATATCTGTGGTTTGTTTTATTAAAAGTGTCATATTTAAATGATGTTTTGGAATAAACAAAGTATACAAAATCATAAAATATTAGCTTAGAAAAAATGTTTAACGCACAAGAAGTGGTAATGATGTGTTAGGCAGTCTGCTCAACAGGTGATACGAAAGCAAAGACCAAAGTGCACGAATTTTTGCTGGATTACTGTCGTTAGTTTGTGTCTGAACCACTGTAAGTCAGGTATTTAATTGTTTACGCGTTAATCTTGAAGCACTGATATGATGAAACACGTTTTTATTGTAATTGCAAAAGGATAGCTACCGTACTGTTACATACTCTTCAGTTTGTAATGCAGAAACTTCTTAAATTCAGCTCTAACACCATTCAGAGAATGTTCCCAATGTGTTTATTTTTAGAATCTATTAAAAGAAATCATTCTATGAACATCTCTGGTGTGCAGCACATAATGGAGACTTAGAGTCCGTATCCATCCTATCAAACAAACTTATGGTCCTGCAAAGCGACTGCGCTGTACAATGCATAGTATTTTACCGCAGCTAATTAGTTCACAATGCATTCAATATTAAGGGCCCCCTTAAGTACTATTCAAGCCCATTTTCTCAGTCAATCTAAGTAGAAACCGAGTCATTAGCCCAGGCCGGTAAGCCATTGGTTTCAAATGTAACAGTCCACAGGGGGTCTCATCGGTTTAATTCTGCAGCATTATCAGAATTGTTTTCACAACATTGATCAGATTATAGCCCAGTGGGAGCCTCTTACAGCGTGGTACACACAACTTAGTCCCCTGGGTGGTTTTCATATTTACTTGCTGAGGAGAAAATGGTGGAAGTCTGCAGTGTACATCTGTACATTAGTATTAGCAAGTTATCTTTAAAGGAGACATTTTTACAAATCTATTTATGAAGTGTTTTATGTCTCCGGTTTGTCCTAAAGGAACAAGCATCATCCCTGGCTGGCAAATACATCCTCTATTTTATATTTCAAACAGTCTGTTTTTGGGGGCAGGAGGGGGTCCCTGGCTATAGCCACTGTTAACAGAAGTGATATTTGCTTCAGTTGCATGTGTTTCATCCTCAGTGTGCCAACAGCAAGCTGTTCAACTAATGCTTATTGAATGTTTTGCAGGAAAAGTCTCAGTCAGTTGTAATGTGCCATATGAGAACAAAATGCCCGGGGTCCACGCATGTTTCATATTAACAGTTATGTTTTTAACTTTTAAGATTTAACCTCTGATTGGAGCTAAAGCTTAAATGGCTCTGATCTTGACATGAGATCAGCGATAGATTCAGTTAAAGAACGCTTACAGTAAAAAGGTATTTCATGCATTTTATGAAACAAAGAGTGCAGCATGAGTTCAGAGCTGTATATTTTGCATGATAAGTCTCCAGAATATAATCACGCTGTGATTTACATGTGATTACACATTTTCAAAAGATACATTCTTAAAATAATTTAGCTTCAGCATGGCTTTAAAAACACAAATATGAAACAAGATTATGTGGAAATACTTTAAAAGTCCTCCTGGTTTACATGTACCCCAGGGGCAGATTAATGGTGACCTGCTTAAATACGGGGTATTGGATAATCAATGATCACAGCTACAGAAAATTATTTGCATCAGAACTGATTTTTGTAAATGGTCCGATACTGTTTACAAAAACCAACCACAGAAGTGGGGGAATAGCATGGGTCCAAGGATTTCTTTATTTGTGACCAGCTTCAGGAGACTCTTGCTTTATTTAAGCGTTATCATTGTCAAAATATTCCATGATTTTGTATGTTAACATTTTTTTATTTTCTTACGTGTTTCCTTCCTGTTCTGATGGGAAGTACCTGGTTCACTTTCAGATTTTTGCCTCAAAATATATTAATCAAAATATTTTACATGGATTTACACAATAATGTCAAATCCCATGACTGGGCAACATTCATAATATTACGAGCAATTCCCTGCATTAGAGGATTTGTGACAGCCTGATGGCTCACCATCAAACATTAAGGAAGGAAGCAGATGGAATTGTCTTCGGAAGCGATATCTCGGACCAAGACAGGCAAAAATGTATCCTCTCTTTAGAGACCATTACCACAACGTCCCTTATCTGGCCACCTTGAAAGTCATAAAACATAAATGGTTGCATGCACTTGTGTGCCAAAGATGAGGTTGGACGTCAGGAATTATTTGCAATGCTGCAGAGTGTGTCAGCTGTACAAACCTGGAAAACTCCAAAAACAACAACAACAATGTAATAGTAAGTATTTAAATAAATATTAACGGTGAAACATACCACTGGCCACTGTTCATTCCTTCCTCTTTTTTGGTTGAGTTGCAGGTAAATTATGAGCAACAAGCTCTGGAAATGAAAAAAGAAACTATTCATACATTTCAGCTTGATTTGACCATAAAGAAAAATCCAATGAGTAGCAGTGTTGGTAATAGTGTGGAATAAACAGATCACGCTATCAATTTGGTTCGGCCCTCGGTGTCTCCTGTGTTCACTTCAACTTTTTTCCAGTGTTTATAATTACATGGTTCTGATTGGCATAAACGCAGCCTGATCCTGCACATTTGTGTATTTTATTGGTTGTCAGTATGATGGGACAAGGTGTGAAATACAGTCCCAGCCGGTTTCTTGCTGTAATTTAACACCTTCACAGTGTTTACACTGCAGCAATGAATTTGAGCCTGGTTCTACAGGATGTGAGGATGTGGGTCAGAAGAGTAAATTAGACAACAGCTATGCAGGGCCAGTCTTGCCAGTTTATTGAAATGCTTGATTATACTTATTATACAGATTATACAGTATATCTTAATTCAGGGATCTGTGCAATTTGCCAGTTTCACTTGTAGAAGGCACAAAACTCTAGGAGAAAATACAATAATTAATAATTAGTTAAAAGACAAACTATCAAAATTATTGTCTATTCTATTATTCATCTTAGGACTTAGATATGTAGAAAGCCTTGCATCAATATACAAGGAGCCGTATAGTAAACATACAAAATATACACTCCTTTGAAAAGAAGCTGAAACCCTATTCATTGATGATAGGAGCTTTTCTGAATGATACAGAACAACGCATTATTTTATCATCATTTATTTTTCCATTTGATGTTTTGCAATCTTTTGTTTCTATCTTTGAAATACGTTTTTTAATTCAAGTGTATTTTCATCCCTTCTGGAAGCAGCTAATATTACAGTCTCTGTATAATTATTGCAGATGATGGTTTATAACCTCGGTGCAAAATAAAAGATTAAAAGACAAGTTTCGATTAATATTAATATTTATATATTCTAAGAAGCTTTTTGAACTTTTGCTGTCTTCGTTTTCCTCGATGGTCAGCTAAGGACCAGGTTTTACATCTAACGTGGTAAAACCAACTACCCACTAAATTATTGTAAAAGCATGACTTCACATCCAGCTGTCATTGATTTGTTTAATGTGTAGGAATGTGGTGCACCATCAGTATAAGCAAACATGTCAAATATTTGTTTTTCAGTAATTTCACATGTTGATGTTGTATTTCTGTATTTGACAGCAGGTGTTTGTGTGGTTTCATTGGTGGGGTCAGGTGGCTTTTTGGACCAAGTCAGACTGCTGAGAACTGAACTAGATTTCCTAAAAACCAATATTACAGTTATTTGTAATATTAACCTCTGATTTCTGATATATTAACCTGTGTTAATTAATTTTCAAAAGGAAGACATAAATGCTCTAACTCTCAAAGTTATGGCGTTGGCCTAAGAGGTACACAACTGGCATTATGCGAAAACTAAAATGACTTTAGAGGGCCAGACCTTGTATATAGCTCAGCTTGCTCCATTTCCATCATTTCAGTCCATCCATTTAATTTTTGATGCAATATGAAGGATGTCTTTCTTTATTACAGCTACCAAAGGAATTTGTTTTTCAGGTTGACTAAGATGACAAAAAATGAGCCCGTTAGAGGCTCTAAAGGTAACGTTGGTAACCTTTTGAATGATTGCCCAGATCAATCGATATTGCGTAATTGTGCTGCAAATGTATTACACCACAGAGAGAGGACGATGGACGATTACAGCAAACAAAAACAGCAGACGTTCAGCCACAAAGGACTAACTCAACAGCATTTGTATGTGCAAACCTTGCTCAGCACAGCCTGAACTCTATCTTTTACAAGTCAGTATTCTCCACCACACTCTCAAGCTTCTCCACCTCTCTTGCTCTTGTTTTATATGAGCTGCTCTTGCCTCTCCACACTGCCTGTGCTGTCTTTCTAGTGTCTCCTTCAGATTGCTGCTTTGCATGCCCAGCGACAGCCGATCAATATCCCGCCCTCTGTGTCTGGCGAGCCAGGCGTCACCGCTGAAATAACAACAGATTGGCCTGTTTGTATAGAACAGTCTCTCAACTCGTCCTGGAGACTCAGGAAACTCAATGCAAAACAATCATTTACAACAACACGGCCAGCAGACAGGCACTGAGGTGGTGGAGCTCATTCATGTAAAAGAATAGATGCTTCACTGATGCTTAGTTGGCCTTTAAATGACAAGGGCGGTACATCCAGTGATTAGGATTGGAAAGTCCACCTTGGCATTCTTTACAGTACCAAAGAAAAAGGCTGCACGTTGTAGCTGAGAAAAACATGGAGGCCCTTGAGGGATAGACAAGAGCCCAGTGGAATGGCTTCAGTGTTCCAGCATTTATTCTTAAAATTCAACAACATACTTCTGATAATGCAACCCAGATGCCAGAGCTCCAAACGCAGGTGCTCAGTGGTCTAGTGTTAATTGCTGCTAATTGGTGTTGCAACACATTGAGGCATATCCGGTCTGCGTGCATTTCAGTGAGAACAGAGGAGATTGTCAAGGGCTTCAGTGGAAGCCTATAAGATTATCCAGAAGCTCTGTGCTTACCGTTTCTCTACGTTGCATATACAGACAATTTGACATTTATCAGAACAAAGATCATATTAGTTACCATCGTCTTTGTCTTTTTTGGAAAAATTAGCTGAGTGTTGTTCTTTTTTTCTCACACTGAGTGTAAACACATGTTATACTCCAGGTGAAACATTAAGCCTGTAAGTGATTTTAATCAGAGTCAAAGCAGTGGTCAGTAGTTACTGGTGAGCAGTATATTCGCATTTGAAAATGCATTAGAATCTTTTTTAAGGCAGGTGCATCATCATTATTATTATTATTAGCAATAGCAGCTGTAATAGTATCACATTTTATATGTAATATGGAGGGGGTAAATAAATGTCATTAATACATAAAAAATGAATATAGTGAAAATTTAACATATATATATTTTATAATTAAATGAAGCTAAATACCAAATTTACATTTGATTTATTTTTTTTAATTCAATTAAACATTTTTTCTTTGCAGTTTATTTTTGGAAAATCTATTCAGTAAACATTTAACGTACTGATGGGATGTGTAACAACATCACTGTTTTATTATGGAAAATGTCATTATTTTTGCCATTGCTTGCAAATGCTTAATGAGATATACAGGAAAAAGCTTTTAATGTTCCCCAGGTTAACCATTTGTAATTTGTCAGTTTCAACAGACGATGGCTGTCTGAAAACCACAGCAGAGATGTTTTACTGCTCGAATGTAAATAGTGAAGGTTAAGCTATAGTTTAACTCAGAGAACACATGGGTGGATCCAGTAAACCCACCATGACTAAGTTAGTGGTAATGCTGATTTTAAGACATTGTACCATTAAAATGTTGTCTGATCCTGCACTATAATAGTTTAATGATTGAATCTCAATCTGTGAACAGATTTCTTTTGTTAAGTGTTTAAAACACACTTTAAATACATTTAGTTCCGTTTTAGAGTCTCAAAATCATTTCTGCCTTGTCCTCTCTGTGATATTCACATCGTCTCCAAGATCCCTAATGTGACCGAATACTTGAGTATTTCCAATGTGGGGAAACTTGCTGAAAGCCTGAGAGCTTTATTATTGTTCATAATCAGAAATATGGTGACTGTTTTTTTTTTCCAGAGCTGATAAAATATTTGCAATGTAATGTTGTCTCTGTCATATTGTATTATTGTAGGGTCTACCTAGAGCTGGGCGATATGAGATTTTTTCATATCACGATATGTTTTTTTCATTTCAGGTGATAACGATATCTATCACGATATAAGCCAAATAACTATATTTGTAAGATTTAAATGTGCCGTTGCTCACAAGTAAAATGTGAAATAATCAGCAGCTTGTTTTTATTTAAATATTTATTTCCCATAATAAGTTCAACAGGGTAGATGTACTTAAGGAACATGAGACTTTTTCAGATAAATAAAGGCAAATATTGCAAACTACACAAAAGGCAGCCGCTAAAGCGTTTAAGTTTCAAAATAGAACAAACGAAACAGACTAAATTGTCAATTCCACTTAGAAACAAAATATTAATTCTAAAAATAAATCTTAGTTTGTTTTACAGAAGAACAGACAAAACTGACTAACTTTTGTCAATATCAAATAAACTGAGAACTAAAAGGAAATTCTCGATCTCTCCTTGTTGTATAGCTGAGCTTTTCAAACAGTTTTAACAGTTACTTTAGTCTGACAAAAGCCGAATGACGAATTAGCGCTTCCAGTCAGAGACTGAGGCTACGTCCACACGTACACGGGTATTTTTGAAAACGGAGATTTTCCGTTTTCGTTTTAAAAAATAATCCCGTCCACACATAAAGGCAGAAATGAAGGAAAACGCTGCTATGAACATGCCAAAGCAGCAGGTGGCGCTAGATTCCTAACCGTGCAGAAATGTTGGCCAATCAGAAGTCTAGAAGCCTCGGTGGGAAAAAGTAAACAAAGCTGGGGCATAGAAGCAGAACCGAGTCGTATGTGTGGAGGGACAGTAACTGTGTGTATATGTAAGCATTTAAACACTGCAGAGAGTAGAATTAACAGTAACAGTATTGTAGAAATTCATTTCACCGAAACAATATGCACAGGTGAGCAGCCGATATTCCAGTGTGACGTCAAAAAATGCGCACACCTTTGACGCTGCGTTTTCTCCGTTTTTCTAGTCCACACGTAAATGCAAAAACGGAGTTTTCTAAAAATCTTCGTTTTCAGTGACCAAAAACGCCGTTTACGTGTGGACGAAAGGTGCAAACGCATAGAAAAATCTGCGATTTTCAAAAATACCCGGGTACGTGTGGACGTAGCGCATGCACCAGTTTATTGTATTTCCAGACTTGCTTTCGGCACATTTACAGTGCACGCTGAAGGAAAAAATGTCCATCCCGGTTTTCCCTCCAAGGCACGAGCGATAAGCAGAGTTCTGTCCTTTCCTTCTAAGATTCCTAATTATTTAAAGTAACACTCAGGTATGCCATTCAGCGTGTTAGTACGAGCTCGGGAGCAGCTTGGGAGAACAAGAAAACAGAGACTGCTTTAGGTTGCCTTCCCAATCGACTCAAAGGTTTATTAAGTATACAACAGTTTATATAGAGAAAAAAAGGTTCGTGTGTCAGCTTTCCCAGTTCAAACCGGTACAGACCAAATAAGGAAACGTCTTCCTGCCTAAAGAAGTATCCTTTGTGTAGTTTATCAGTTCAGCTACAAATTATGATCATCCCAGCAAAATACACTCCTAGACATAGAATACAGAGTTCTTTCATTAGTGAATTCTGAAACAAACCACCTGGCCTTTAACGAGCCTTTTCTAAGAGATAAAGAAAAAGGGAGGATGGGAGTAAGGAAGTGGTCTCGTCTCTGTGGTGTTTTCGACCTTGGGGTACCAGCCTGTGAGTCTTACACATTAATTCTTGGGTCACAGAGAAAGAGAAAAACAACTAGTAAATGGGCCTTATTGAGTAACAGTTTCATGTATGATATCACTATAAAACAATATCCTGTAAATGCTATCATGGTATCAAAATATCACAACACACGCTACTCTGTTTGACTTGAAATAGCCGAAATACCTTCACACTACGGAACTTCTATGGCTCTTCCGTTCGACAATCTCTCCGGCGTTGGAACCATCATCTGTTTTCTCTTCGGTCACGCTCGGTTGATTTTTCTAGTCGGCACACTCATTTCCTCCATTACCCGGGGGTACGGTGGCTGGCTGCTTCCCAAACAAATACACATGTGCGGCTTGGCACTTGTGCTGTACGTAACAAGTCACGTGACGTGACGCTGCGGCTGTGATTGGTTCGGCTCTGCGCTACGTAATTTGGATTGGCTGTTCTTTTTTTTTTTTTTTTTTTTTTTTTTTTTTTAAAGAGGACAAGAGCGGCGAGGTCTATCGCGATAGTTTAATTTTTCTATCGAGAAAAAGTTATATCGCGATACATATCGTTATCGTTCTATCGCCCAGCTCTAGGTCTACCTCACAATATAAAAAGCACCTTAAGGCGACTGGTTGTGATTGGGCTCTGTTTAAATAAAACTGAATTGAATTTAATCCGTCCTCATATATTGAAAACTGAATGATTATAAAAGCACCCACAGTGAACTAATGTCTTACTTACTCATTACACTTGAGTACCACCTAATGTGTGTGGGGTTGTTACAGCAACCCGACTGAAAGTCCCATGACGTCATTTTGTATAGATTGGTAACCATCCAGTGTGTCCCCAATTTCTCGTCATATCACAGACTCCAGCCCAACCAAAATCCTGAAATGGATAACTGCAAAATTTTGAATGGAAGGATGGAAGTTATATATGACATTATATTCAAAATTATACAATGTAATTATGTAACAATCTAAGAATGTCTTGAATTCCCAACTTATAAAAGAAAGAACTGGACTACTAAGAGGCCTGATTAACCAGCGGTTTAATATTACCAGAATGGAACAGAGGTGTGTAGATGGAAAAAAATAAATAAATAATGACCTATGCACACGGTTTTATTTCATCACAGTGTTTTGGTCCAACTGACTTTTGTCACAGCGTAGTATACTAAGTATTGTTAATATTCTCCAATTGGTTGATAGAATTCCACTTGGTGTCCGAGTGTGAACGCATATGTAAATGATTATGTGTGAGTAATTAAATGAACTGACTATCCACAAAAATGAAAAGTGCATCACACCACACAAATGTACAGCATTTCATTGCTACGCATTGCTGGTAAATATATCCACATTATTAAGACAATAATTGTCACATGGTTTACTGACCATACTAGAGTGAGACTCCAGCAGCAGAACAGATGCAACAAATCTTTCTGTTTGCTGCTATGAATCGACAATAAGAAGCAGAAGATATTCACAGTGTGATACAGAGAAAATCAGACTGAGATAGCCAGCGCTCAAGAAATAGATCCAACTTCATACCAACTCTTTCATTTGATCTTAATGATAGCCATTGTATTGATGCCTTTCGCGATTATTTCCGCTTCTTGCAACCTGCTTCGGCTCGCCTGGCTGCCGGCCTGTGTGCCCAGCTCCAACACATGACTCCTTTAAAGAGCTTGAAGGGGTCTTAGAAATGGAGCAAAGCAACAGCAACAGAGGAATACAAGAGGATAGAGTAGAGGAAGAGACAGACGAGCAGGGGGAGGAGGAGGGGAGCTGGACAAGATGAAAGAAACAGCTGTATACAAATGACAGGCTTCCATACCTCCCCACCACCAACAACAACACCAACAGATCCCCCCACCCCACCACCACCTGTGGTGATGTTGCCCTGTGCGGTCATCGAACAGCTTCAAAGAGCCAGGCAGGCGAGACGAGGCGAAGCGAGCGGGCCGAATCCTCAAAGAGACAGCCTCCCTCTCCTCCTCCGCTAACACCACGGCCTCTGACACACAAACACAATCTGCCTCGTCCACACTGCACACCCTCTTTACTCCCCACTCAGTACCCCCCCCCCCCCCCCCCACCCCCCCCCCCCCCCCCCACCCCCCCCCCCCCCCCCCCCCATCACATGTAAATAGCCAGCAGAAGGAATACAGAAGGAGGAGGAGGAAGGCAATGAAGTGACTTTATCACAGCCATGTACTCAGTAGAAGTGACAGGCTCTGTTGTGGGGCGAGACCAGCAAACATGCAGCATACATAGTTTCTGCATAAGGTATATTTTTATATACCTTATGCTTGTACACTATATCATTAAATCTAACCACAGGCTTATTTTCTATGTGAGACAATAAAAAATTGTTTAGAGAACACTTTTTTTCAGATTTTTCAGGTACATTTTACATCCATTGGTGTAAATTATTGACAGATTACGTTTTACTTCAACACACTTAAACCTTGACATAAAGGAGGCTTTGATAAACAGTGGTATGTTATAGACTTTATGGATAATGTGTAAAGAAAGAGTTCTTTACACATCCAGCAGACACAGAGGACACTTAACATTAATCTGAATTTGTATATACAACTTAAATATATTGCTCTTTAATGGCTAACTGCATCATTATCTTCACAGGCTATTTCTTAGCTGCTAGCATACAGCATGCGTATGTAGGGATGATGGTGGCAATGATGGCTTTGTTTGTGTCCTATGTGGCAGGAGTGTAGTTTTTGGGTCCGGTGCAGGGGAAAGCACTGTATGCACTACAATAAATGAGAAAAAACACAGTCTGAATCCGGTGTGGGTCCTCGTCTGTTTGCATTGGTGCCAAAACCCTAAGTGGTCATGTCAGGACTGTAGCCCACGCAGCTCGCGCCGCATGCGCAGCCGCTGTGCCTGTTGACGCAAATGCTGGCGGAGATTTGCTGCAATGCATCAGAAGCAGGTAGCGGCACACAAAGCTCAGCTGGACTGGCTCCAGGCCTTCAAGGGAGGTCTTGCTGCCTCCGGTGATTTGCGCCATGGAAGATTTTCCACTGAAGCAGTCTTGTATGACACCTTACGCCCATCCTTTGACCAAGTGATAGAGAATGATGGTCACTTGTGGCGCCCTGAAGGCACGCGGACCTTCATATTGTTAAATGATAGGCTTTATCAAGTGAGTCATGACACTTGCACAGAGGAGAAACACACCTAGTTAAGTGAGCCACCGGGAATCGGTATCAGGGCACATTGTTCATGTCTCGCACACTAAAGGAAATGTATGAAGTATTGGGTGTTAAATCTGTTCGGACTAGTGTGTACCACCTTAGACTATTGGGTTGGTGGAGCAGCTGAATCAGAAGTCAATGATTTGTAAGTTCATTCACAAGGATGAAGACAATTGGGATTGCTGGTAAGACCCTCTGTTGTTTGAGGTGGAGGTGCCCCAGGCCTCTACAGTCTGCTGTTCAGCAGGAAGCCACGGGGGATGCTGGACCTTATTAAAGAAAACTGGGCGGAAGGTCCAAGCCCAGCCAAAAAATGAGATTCAGTACGTTCCGGACCTTTGAGCAAGCTGCACATTTAGGGGAGGCTGTCAAGGGAAAATCAGCAGTGGCAAGTGGCAAGGACCCTTTGAGGGCACACAGCGGGTAGGTGATGTTGACCATGTAGTGGTACGGTTGGACAGGGTAGGAGCTATACAGATATATCACCTCAATCTCCTTAAAGCATGGAGAGAGGCTGAAACCGCTTCTCTGGTGAGCCTGGTTAAGGAAAGAGAGGAGCTGGGGCCAGAGGTGCCAAATTCCACCATTCCCACCTCCCTCCATTGTGAAAGCCATCTGCATTGCAAAGCATTTTGCAGATGTGTTCCCTCCCTTGCCCAGCCGCACGGCTTGTTTGGAGCCCCTGCCACTTTCCAGTGCCTCGTGATCTGGGTGCTGCGTGCACACGCTGCTGCCTACCTGGATGATGTTATCATCTACAGGGACACCAGGGCAGAGCATGTGCAGTGGATGGCTGCGGTTCTGAAGTCCCTGAGGCAGGCGGGGCTCACGGTCAACCTGAAGAAGTGTGCAGTTGGATAGAGGAAGGTACAGTATTTGGGGTACCACCTGGGAGGCAGGCAGGTGCGTCCACAGGTGGAGAAAATGGGCGCCATTGCATCCTGCCCGTGTCCCAAGTCCAAAAAGGAGGTGAGGTGGCTCCTGTGACTGGCCGGGTATTTTCGTGATTGGGTTCGTGGACCTGACCCGCCACTTAACCGACCTCACCCACAAGGGTGCCCCAGATCTGGTCCAGTGGATGGAGCGGTGCCATTTGTGCAGGTGGAAAAAAAAAAAAAAAAAAAACTCGTTTCAATATTACCTCCTGGGACGCTCATTCACCCTCTGCTTAGACCACGCCCCGCTGTACTGGCTCCACCGCATGAAAGATGCCAACGCACCCAGTGGTATCTGACTTTGCAGCCCTTTAAGTTTAACGTGGTCCATAGGCCGGGGGCGCACATGGTTGTGGCTGATTTCGGCCAGATGGGGCCCCTCAGGCGTGCATTGGGGGTGTGGTCTTTGGCTGGAGGTGCAACAGGTTCAAGGGGCAGTGTCGAGAAGACTGATGGGGCACTGTAAGCCCTACAACCAACAAGGAAAAAACAAAATGCATCCGGTGTGGATCCTCTTGTGTTCACATCCTATCATTACATTGTTTATATACATTTTTACTAATCAATACTTGACTGCTTTTATTGATGTAATTTATTGATGAACACAGGAATGCAACAGACTACCAAGCTAAAATCTAACAACAGACGGGAAATCTTGTCAAGAACCCAGATGTTACGCCTCCTCGAGGGCAGGAGGGGGTAACACAACAACTCCAGAAACTCGGTACAAGTGTAATAACAAAAACAAGTTTAATGGCAGCTTTCTCACAAAAACAGTAACCCAAATTCATACATGCGGAGGAGAAAGGGACAGTTAGGTTGTGCCAAAAAAAAAAAAAAACCACACCAAAAAGACAAAACCAAAACTTAAGAGCTGAGCTCTTATCCTAGAAAATCAAGAAAAGGAAAAGACCCTAATCCTCAACTCAAAACAAGCTCAAAATTACATGGGTGGCACCAACCTACTTACCCTAGTGTTTCTAACAGAAAGGACTCTACGTGAGGAAGTGTATGGGGTCCCCAGACTTACCTAGTCCTCTTTACTCCCACCACAACCTTCAAACAAAAGAAAGACACCAGAGGCACTTTACATATGTGCCAAACAATTCTAAGGGAAGAGAGCCACACCCAGCCACAGGTGAGTCTCCTTATCAAGGTGTGCACTCCTGGTTTGTCCAATCAAAGCCTCCTTCCTCTGATTAGCTGGAGATCCCCAAATTGACACCAGCTTGCAGTATGTGTACCTGAGGAAATGGCAAACAAAAGAAGAGGGAAAGAAAGCATGCAGCCTGCAGACACGTAACACAAGAAATGTCTTTCACTTGTGTGAAGATGAGCAGCTTCAAAACTGACATTGTGACATAACATTTATATATTTAGTGCAACTTAAAAAGATGCAACAATGTCTCACTGTTTGGGATCTGCAGTAGAGTAGCTGGGCTCGACATGAAAGTGAAATAGTCAGATGATTTTAAACAGAGGCACAGCTATTGATATTAGAAATCTTCTCTATAAATCATTTCTTATCCCTAAGTAGCTTAATACAACTTGCACATGCAAACACGCTTACATTGTTCTTTTATGAACTTTATGTCTTTCTGTTTCTCACATTCAAATTAAGAAGTCCACATATGCAATGCTGTATAATCAGTTCAATCAAGCCAACACAATTATTTACTATACAGATCAATTAAATTAATGTTGTTGCACTCACAACATTATCTTACTTCATCTTATTCTTTTTTTTTCCATTGGTTTGTTTCTAATTGTTCTGTTTGGGGCTAGCTAAGAAAAGCTATCTGGAGCATGTACAAAGTGATATTAATCTTTAATAGGGCTGTCAAAACTGATCTTAGTTATCTATCTTAGTTTGAGTGGTCACATGACTGCATCATGTGATTAAAATTCGTCATCATTTTCGAAAGGCTCCAGGTTCGCTGTCCACACTGCAACGTGAAAACGGTGTTTTTAAAACGCCAAAAACGGCGTCTCCGTGTGGACAGAAGGCCAAAACGTAAAGAAACAGATGCGTTTTCAAACCAAAGTTTAGTGTGGACATGGCCTGGATGAACCAGCCAGTCATCGGCATCACATCCATTTGCATGTATTTAATTCCATCCAGGTGCATTACAGAGCAAAATTGAAAAAGGTGATGACATTTTGAGATGGCATTCACAAATACAGTGTAAAAGTATAATGACCATGTTTAGTCAAAATAAATATGAAAAAGACATTTAATTATAAAACAAATAATCTGACACAAACATAAAAACATTACCAGAAATGTATAAAAAGTAACTGGTTTGAGATTGTAGTGGAGAAAGCTGGCACAAGTGTAGGTGTGACAGACAAAGATAGAGATGGATGGGTTACAAATGCCAATTTGGCTGTGAAACAAACAACCTGAATTCACCTCAACCCTTCCCCTCCGCCATACCTAACTATCTTGATCAGGAATGACAGAGCTTGGGTGCAGGCCAGAGCCTTTTAACTGACACATGATGGATATGGACACATCTCTCCAAAGAAAAACATAGTAGGGTAATTCCAGAAAGCCATGTTGCTGTTCTTTTTCTCTTCTTCTCTTTAAAAATGTATTTCAGAAAATCATGTCCCATCCTCTTTTTTTTAAACCACACCACCTGAACCTCCTCAGTCTGGATGATGGAAGAGAAGGAACATTTTTGAATCTGAGAATGTCATCATCAAGAAAACGAGCTGCTGGATGAGCTCACACTACAACCTTCAATCACACACACTGTGCGCCTGCACGCACACACATGAAAACCAACCCCTCACTCACTCAGTCCCACCCTTTACTGGCCTGGGCTGGTAAATAGGGCCGGGTGTGTGAGAATCTCATTACCGCAACACAAAGCCGAGTTTCCTCTGAGGATTGGTGAAAGAGAGAGTGAGACAGTGTTTGTGTATGCAAAAGTGAAATAGAGCACAAGTGTGCATGTGCAGGCATGGCTGTTTCCAAAGTGTGTGTGCGTGTGCATGTGTACATTTGTGAGTGTGTGTGTGTGTGTTAGGCAAGCTCAATCAGCAGCAGGCTGATGGTGAGGGAGAGTGAGGCAGCTGGGGCCTCCTGCCCAGGCCTTCAATTTCCCTCCCAGTCCAGCCACTGGAGTGTGTAATTACTATGGGGCCGGCCTGGGGGCTGGCATGGAAGTGCAAACACACACACACACACACACCATCTCTCAGTATCCACCCTACCGCAACCGCTACCACCCCCCAAGTCACACACCTCCCACTAATAGCCTCCACATACACAGACACACATACATATATAGATATATACACACACAGTTAAGAAACACATCAGCCTCCCTCCCTTGGCCTGTAGTTCATCCTGATGCCCCATGTTGCCCTGGGGTGGCTGAGCATCTATGATCCGCAACTGAGAGCACAATATGAAATCCCTCGCAGCTCCCACTTCACAGACACGCTGGAAAGTATCCACTCCTCCACCATGACACAAAGTATGGATTTCATATTAATCTATACTATATTTCTCCTTGTGATTTGCTGTGGCATTTAAAGCTATTTTTATTAGTTTTTTTGAATAAAAGTATGACAGTTTGTTCAGAAGATTTGTCTCTTGTCCAACCAAAAGAGTAAAAAACTTTCTCCTTGATTTAGTGGAATTAACATGTTACTGCAAGTATAACTGCGGAAGGACACCGTGGGATGGGAATGACCATATCGGACTACATCTGGATATCGTCACTTCTATATGTGATCACATCTCAGCCATGAGTAAATTCAGTATGGACAGCAGATCCACAATCTTCCTGCTTCTCTTGACAAAAGATGGCTGACCAGTGAATACTGAGGTACTGTTAATATCATAGACTGTAAATAAAAAACAGTCATCTTTGGGTTCTGTACTCTGCCGCCATGTTTATGTTTTGATTTTTGGTTAGCAAGACGCAAGGATAAACTGTACAGGTGAAATACGCAGACACAGATATGTGGTGATTAGTGGTAAGTAGCATACTAACAAAAATACATTTTCACTCACCAAGAAGTGGGCAAAAATTTGCTGTTGTGCAATTATTCAATTAAAAATACTCCAGAAGGAAGAAGCAGTACAAACACTGTCAGGAGATCCACTTCAGAGACTGCAATTAGCAAAGGTTATTCCTAACAGAGAGCAGTCAGCTACAGATTCCCATCAATGCAGCCACATCCCTTATTTTAGGCTTTAACACTATTCAAATGCATGAACTGCAAATCTGGTATAAAAATGAGAATTTTGACTCCAACTATAAAAAGAAGAAATGTCACACAGAGTCTTGATCTTAACAACTTAGAGGAAATATTTAAGGTGCAGAGGTTCCATCAAGCTGCTCATTTTCCTGAGACAAACTGCAGGAATCTCCGAGGCGATGGTGGCACTCGGCTGGTAGGTTGGAGGTACAGCAAAAGAACACGTGTGTTTATAAATCCAGTCTGTCCTTTGTCAGAGCATTGCTCTCTTCTCTTCTATGTTCATGTTTTTTGGACGACAGGACGACGAAGATTCTTGTTAATTTCTGTTAGATTTCTGATCCCATGCATTTTGGATTCAAACTCAAATAAAGATCCATTTTTACGTTCACCTGTTTATCCCAAGAGTCTGGTCCTTAGTGGCAGGTACCTAATAGGTTGTTGATTTCTTCTGCGTTGTCTTTTATAATCCAAGACTTACTCAATGGTATTAAGATCAGAGCTCTGTGAGAACCAAACCTTCTGTCACAGGATGGTTAGTGTTGTAATTTTTGTCTGCAAGTTGTTGCTATATTTTACTTAACCAAAATAATAAAGTCGTAATGCAAAAAAAACAAAAAGCGTTTTAACTTTAAAGTATGAACACAGCTTTTGTAATGTCACACATCAGTTTTTGACGTTTAATATTTGAAACCATGAGCAAAGTGTTTTTCTGGGGGATATTTAACAAGCTGCGCTTCATGCTCACATGGTAGATAACCTTTCAGTCATAAGGTAGGCCCACCCACAACCATAGTTTTTATTGTCTTTTCAGACAGTAATGACAAACAAACGTCACAAAATAAGCGTCGTGTCGTATTAAATAAGATTAGAATTGTATGAACTCACCAGAAAAACATTCAAAGACGGCATGGAGCTCAGGGATCTCAGTCTGGTAACATTTGCGATCAATCCAACCAGGCAAGATGATCTCAAGATCATTTCAGGGATTTCTTTTGTACAACCAGTTCTTGTTAATATGTAAAGGGATTTTATGGCATGTGCATTGAAATGATGTTGGCACAATGTTTCACTGGTCATCTTCTAAACATGCAGATAAATACCTTAGGATCTGTACATTTATTCTATTCCAATTTTTTGGATTAAGAAATTCGATACCATGTGCATGATTAAAGATAAAAACTAATTTGTATGTAGTGGCAAATCAAGATGCAGCATGTCTATTACTAAAAAAAGATTTAGAAGAAGCAAGTGCAGACTTAACACTCTGTGTGATGGTTGTTTCTCTAGTTGCTGGTGTGAAGCTGCAGTTTGTAAATCTGCGGGTGGGATGTGTGCACTTGTTTCAGCAGCCTTAAAACAATAGGCAGACTTGAGAGAGGCTCTTTGATATAACCACATTTTAATGGGACACACACTTATAGCGTGCTTGACAGTATCTGATTGAGACACTGTGGTTTTCTCCATATCGTGATGCACTCACTTCTTGTGTCTAGCTTGTGAGTGTGCATATGTGCACGTGTCCTCCTCGACGCAGTGGGAACACGCACATTCGCTCACTGGTGGGCCCTGGGACAGGCAGACAATTAAACAGGTCAGCGTGGGGTAACCGTGGCCAGCCTGCGGGGGGCGGTAGACGCGCAGCTGGAGGTAGCAGGACAGGCGAGAACAGCAACACCTCCAACGGACATGCTCTCTGTTTCACAGGCAGACACTGAGGGACACACACACATACAAACACACACACCCAGCCGGTAGGAGAGAAAGATGATTAAGAAGTTAGAGTGGAGGAGATGGAGCACTTCTGGACAGTGACATGAACTCTGAACCTCTAAAATTACACAAAGAGGTGATTTCACAATTTTGCCCAAAAATGCAACAAAACATAAAAGAACTACAGGAAATTTAACAGACAATCATTTCTTCTCCTTTAACCATTTCCCCCTGAGGTTTTACAGTATTAATTCATAGTTATGGAAACAGAAGAGCACTAGATGAGGGAGCTGAAGCTTTCTTGACCTGTACATGCAAACTGAGTTTTTATTGTCCTTTTGGCCTTTACCCTGCGTTGTTCTCTAACTCCTGAATGCTATTTTACATGTTTTTCTTTAACCTTTGCTCCATTGAGAGTGTGGGGGGGTTTTTTGCTGCAGAGATGTTACAACAATTAAGAAAACAGGTGCCTCACAGTGTCTAACAAACTTCAGCCGTGGCTCCTCTGTGATAAAAGCAGATTAAAGCTTTTCTCTATGTTTGCGTGGTAACTGATTGCCAAGGCAGTGCTATTCTTGTTTGCTATTGCAGCCGAGGCGGAATTACCTCGATTTTGTACAAAATAGTCAATTAAATTAACTGTGAAAGGCTATTTATTTTGACCTGGGGATACATTTTTTTTCTCTCTTTTTCTTTCCTCTCATACGCGTTTGTAAATGGGGTGGGGGAGTGAGGGGTGGTGGGGACAACAGAAGATGAGAAATTGGGAGCAGAACAAAGACAGAGGATTCGGCTGAAGTCCCAGAGTTGGAGTCACACTGCCATCAGGTGGACATCAGCTAACACTGCAGATCTGACAGGAAATGTGTAAGAAAGTATTTCTGTGAAGGAGAGTGCAGCCACAGTGCTGTTTTCATTTATGCATCGTCTCCACATTCAACAGTCTTGTTCTCATGATAACCATAATTAGATATTTTGTGTGCTGTGCTTCAGCAGTGTCACGTGGGCCTACAAGTTTTCTGCATCACACTGCACCTGGTTATATCGATAGTGTGCAAATGTTTTAATGATGAAAGATGTAACTAGTACTTTAATTTGACAGGGAAAAATTCAAATAGAAAAATACTCAAAACAGACTAGATTTGCCATTAGTTAGGAGTTACTGCAGCAAGGTGGTGCAATGATTAGCAGCTCGCGGCAAATGAGATTTAGTTGAAATATTCTAGCTGACTGGAACTTTAATGTTTGTGGCATGTTCTCCCTGTACATGTGTGGGTTTCCACTGGGTACTGCAGCTATGCCACACAGTCCAGAGATATACACGTTAGGTTAACGATGATTTCAAATCGTCGTAGGTGTCAGTAAAGGTAAAATAAACAGCTTGTTGTATAAAAGCACTCTGATGGCCTACTAGTGCCATTCCACTCCTTATACAGTAGAAGTCAAAGTGCCACTTCAATTCACTTTAACGAATAGAAACATATATTTATTACATCTAGCTTCGGTGCATGCAACCAGAGCAAAGCATTCTGCTTTCGTAATTGTCTGTTTTCCTTTGCAAAGGACATTAGAGTTAAGATGGGTTGGGTTATCTTTACTTAACCTTTCATTTACACCTGGCTAATATCTGGACGTGGACTATTCAGTTTATTTCAGTATTATTCATACAGTGCCAAATCACAACAGCAGTCACCTCAAGGCGCTTTGTACTGTAAGGGTAGACCCTACAATAAAATAATTCTTCAACAAGCAAAAATCTAAAAGGCATTTTGTGTGATGGTTTTTTGCTTTTGTTGTTGTTTTCTCCTTGTTTAACATTACAGTTTCACACTATACATGAGAACCTTTAAACTTGATCAATTTAAAATAAAGAGGAAATCTGTAATAATGCAATCAAAATGAATATCCAGTCATTTTACTGAAATTACCCAAAAAATATATCTGTGTACAATTAATACCAGCAGTGCAAATGCAGACTAGTCAGCCATATATGGTTTTGCATCACCAACTGAATGCATGTAAACTCCCTGTGGTAATACAATTCTGACAGTGTGAGCTATGGCAAGGCTTTGTTTTTTGCCTATATGAGACGCATTCCTTCACCTGAGAATCTGTAGTGCTCTTACAGCATATTGCCAGAAAAAAGGTGAATTTATTCTGAAACTCTGACCATAACCTCCACTGGAGGGTGTTAGATGTGGAAATTAAAGTTAACACGAATTATTCTTTTTTGTACTTTCACAACAAGAAAAAGTCCAGTACTGAAAAATATGGTAATGAAACACAAACTAACAATTCTACAAACGTCAGATTGTAAATTAAAATGCTATTAAATTCTGGTTATTAGACATATGTCACATGTGTCAGGACTGCACCGAGTTGGTTAATTATTCTAAAAAAAAACTGTTTGTCTTTGTCAAATTTAACATGAATGTTAAGAAATGGGTTTTCAGGGCCTTCACTTGTCCCTCACTACACCCAGCCAAACAACCAAATTTTACCCATGATGTAGTGTGGAGGCATGTCACAAAACAGGAAGGATGTGGTCACAGCTTTTATCCAAACCAGCCTATCGATGATTTGAAATTAAAGGACACAATGCTGCGTTTACAGTAAAATGTATTTTCATACAGTTGTCTTGATCCAAATAAGATGTCCACACACACACAAACACATATCAAAACCTCATTCCAGGTTTAAATAGGATTTAAAAGAATGTACAATACAATGATGTTTGTTAGTACAGCTCAGCATGAGGGAGATTTATCTTCTAACAGATGCATCCCAACACCAAGTGACATCCCAATGAAAACAAATAGACAAAAAACACAATACAGCAGCAGAAACATAAGGGTTTGCACACATGCATGCGCACATGGTGTCTAGTTAAATGAGGCATGTGATACACTGTAGTGGAATGTGTGTGACAGTAAGACAGAGAGAATAATTGTGACTGCGAGATAGAGCAAATGATGAGCTGGAGGGGAAGTAAACAATGCCAGTTCCTGTGATAGACTGCAGAACACTTTCCATCTCATTGACTTTGAATAATTTTTCACATCAAATGAAAAGTAATTACATCACAACAACTCATGCTGAATGGTTTCCTCTCACTCTATCTTTGTGTATCTGTGTGTGTAAACCAAGATGAGTATTTATGTTGGTCAGTGATTCAATTGACTCATTCATTATGTCGAATAAAAGGTGATGGTAGACTTTGCTGTTTGTAGTGTACCTCGTGTTTTGAGAACGAAACCCTTTTGAGATGCTACATTGTATCTAGGACGAGAGTCACAAGAGTGAATGCACAATGAGCAACATATGCTAAACTGCGGCATGTAAAAATGCAGCGAGTACAACATTGGGATTCTTTCTGTGTTTATGTATATTTTTACCCTAAAATTTGCTCAGCATTAAACTCATAAACTCTGTTTTAACTAATGACATACAAGCCATGTTACTGTTTCTACCTCCATACTGAAAACATCATCCACGCATTTGGTGTTGATGTCTCATTTGGAAAACAAACTTGCACATATGAATATGGTTTTAGCAAGGCAAGGCAAGGCAAGTTTATTTGTATAGCACAATTCAACAACAAGGTGATTCAAAGTGCTTTACAGAGACATTAGAAACAAAAACAAATAAAAAGCAGAAAATCATCTAATAATTAGCTTATGCTGGTTATAAAGAAATATTGTACCTAAGTTTAGTCTAATGCCAGACCTGAAAGGCTCCCTCTCTTTGCCCTCAGTTTTGCAGTTATGTACAGTATGCCTATCATTTCCCCCCCTTGTAATATAAGGTAACACCTTTCTCACTGAGGTCAGCCAGTTCTGTCTTTCAGTTTAATCTCACTTACTTTGTTAGCTCAACATTAGCTAATCCCGATTACACCTTCCATAGTGCATGGATAATATTGGATAAGAACTACAGTATATAAGGCAAAAACAGAGTTTGCACCATTTTAACAAGCTTGAAAGTTGACATTTGGCATTTTCTTTATTCTTCAACCCCGCCCAAACTCTCTTAAGCACACCTGTTTTGGAATTCCTGCTTCCTTCTAGTGGAACCAGGTCACTAGTGTTTAACCCCTTAGCAGTCCTATTAGTCCCCTAAACCATCCAATGTCCCGTGGGCGGTACGTCCGACTGCTAACAGTTTAATGATGTTAATAAATATAACAGGGTATTCTGGATCTCTAGTCTTCTTGAAGAACATTCAAAGATGCTCTTTTTTATGTTGGCTGCCTTTTATTCTATTCTCTGTTAAGATGATCCCACACGGCTTCAATAATGTCGACATCTAGGTTGGGGAGGCCAGTCCATCACTCATGGTCTCCTAGTGTGTATTTTTCTATCCAGGTGGGTTTTTACTTCATTGGCAGTGTGTTTGGGATCACTGCTATACAGAAAAATGAAGCTGTTGCCAATCAGATGCTTCCCTGATGGGACTGCATGGTGGATCAAAATTTGACAGTATTTTTGTGTTTAAAATATCATCAGTGTTGACAAGATTCCCAAGAGCACTGGCTAAAATCCAGCTCCCATCTGTGAAACAGCATCCCCTGTGTTTTAGAGATAATCATAAACACTCACTGTTGCCTCTCTCCTGACCTCATTTGCACATACTGATGGCAGTCTGGACCAATTCTAAGTCCGATTCATCCCTCTATATGCCACTGATTTTCAGTCCACTTCTTGTGTAACTTGGCTCCTCGGGCTTTTTGTCCCGCCTGCCTTCCTTAAGAAGAGCTTCTTGACAGGTAACCTCAAACAGAGGTTTTCAGCAGTTGATCAAACCAACATTTGAAAATGAGTGAAAATGCAGCTAATGTCCAAAGAAAAACTATGAAAGAACTTTGGAAGCTTTGGAGAACTGCTGCTCAAGATCATGTTTAAAAACTACATGAAGTTCTGGCTCCGTGCAAGCAAAATATAATTAAATGACCAATGGTTCAAGACTTGCACAGCATTGTATATAACAAGCTAAATGTTTCAAAATCAGCAAAGCAAATCAGAATTTTAAATGTCTAATTGTTAACATAAGACATGTGTATAGCATGAAGTATACATAAGTCTATAATTTGTTGGACAAGACACTTTTCAAAAACTTTTTCTCTTTACACCACCACAATATATTTCAAATAAAACAATCAACATGTGATTCAAGGCAGACTTTCAGCTTTAATTTAATTTAATGGTTAGGAAGTACAGCACTTTTTATACAAAGATGCTGGTTTTCTAATATTTTCTAATACTTGGATGAAAATCCTTAATATCAATGCCTGTCTGAAGAAGCCATGGACATCACCAAATGCTGGACTCCCTCCCTTGCTCTGCTAGGCATTTACTGCAGCCACCTTCAGTTGTTCATCGTGCTTATTTGTGGGTCCTGCTGACTTCAGAAACTGAAAAGCACACTCTGAGATTAGGTGACTGACTTAACCATTACAATTATCCCAGATATGACAGAACTTGTAAAAACAGTCTTGACCTGGGGAAACGGGAAGGTTTGGCAGCAGTTCCTGTCAAAGGCAAACAAGGAACACGAAAAGTGTCAGGAGAGAGGCAACATCATTGGGAAGGTTACTTTTCAAATGTATCCCACTACAGATTGCAGAATACATGCCCTAAAATGTATTTTGTAACGTATTCCGTTACGTTACTCAGTGAGAGTAACCTATTCTGAATACTTTGGATTACTTGAGATATTATCAAGCTTTTTACAACTACATGAATGTGTCTGTGAAGGTTCTCAGTCATCCAGGTCATCGTAGTTGTCAAAGGAGCTTGCAAAGAAAAGCGTCTGGACTTCTTTAAGTTGCTTGAAGACGTTTCAC
>NW_024582493.1:1281217-1292808 GCF_018398535.1 Haplochromis burtoni | reverse complement strand
TTGATTGGTTTGACGAGAACGTATCCGTGATCTGATTGGTTTTCAATGACACAACACAGTTCCGCAAATCTAGTCTGTTTGTGTTTTGACTGTTTTTTGCAGAGAGCTTCAGAGCACCACGAAGTGTACACACAAGGAGACTGTCAGCGTTCAGCTCCTCGGTTCGTAACTATAGCTGCTAGCTATAAAACACAATGCTTTATTGAAACATGACAAATGTATCTCCAGCTGTTGGGTTTTAACTCTATTCTTCTAACACTATAAGGGACTTTCATCAGCTAATGCTAGCTAGCTATGTTAGCCGTATGTTATCTGGTGAGATAACTTTCGCGTTAGCCAATGGCTGTGTTGTGTTCCCTTGACAGCTGTTACAATTGTCACCCGAATGGGTCCGCTAGCTGCTAGTGGTACTAGCTCGCAGAATAAGAGTTTCGTGTATGTAACGGAGGCTAGGAATGTCAAGCTTCTCAGGCATGTTGTTTACTGTATGTAGCTTTGTCTCTACCGCCACACAAGCTTTTGCCCTGTGTGATTATAACGGTTTTCGACTGGTCTTATTAGCCCCGGTAGTTGCTTGGGAATGCTTCCAAAGACAAAAGAAGGATAACTGAATGTGGTTTACTAAGTGGCTAAATGCATAAAGACCCTGTGTCATTAGTTTATAGGGATGCTTCATTTCGCCAAGCCAGTTTTTGTTAGTGTCGAGGCACTGGTATTAGCATGTGTAGTATACATAGTTTGCAGTCTAAATAAATTGTCAGACCTAGAATGTATTTGTATTACTAGGGGCATAGCAAACAGCTGCTTCAGTATTATCGTGGTATATAGCTGCACCCGGCTCTCTGGTTCAAATTCATGGTGGCAGCTGTATCCATTGGCCCCATGTCCAGCTCCTCAGATCCTGTTGGTGCTCAGAGGTTAGCTTTGAAATATAATTCCACAGCTGGAATTATATAATCACAGGATATAATTCTGTGGAATAATTCCACAGCTTGCTTAGGCTGTGTGGAAGAGTGTGTGTCCTATTGTTTTACCAGCTGATTTGGACTATCCACGGGAATTCATGGTAGGATCTATAAATGTTAGCTGTCTTATAAAGACCATGTTATACCTTTTGCCGAAGTGTACTAGGTATAAGACAACACCTTAAAATCCTCATACTTCTGTTCTGTAAGTTTACTGTCAGAACACTGTCAGATCTTACTGTCTGTGCTCTCCCAGAAGCTCAGATTTTGCAACAACCCCATTTATACTCTGGGTTTTATAGGTGTTTTTATCTTAGATTCACTGATTACAGGTTTTTTAACTAATACGTCTGTGATGCTTGGTGTATTTACTTTAGTCACTCTGAATTTCTGCTTTCAGTGCTGGATTTTCCAACTACCCTTTTGAAAGAATTTGTTTTTTTATTGTTATAAGCTGAAGCCTGTTTTAGTTTTTTAATTTTAATTTTGCAAAACATGCCATAAAACTATTGCCACTAAAGGTAGCAGTACCAGGAATTTATTCCACTGCAAAATTAAGACTGTTTTAAACTCCGCATGTCAGCGTCTCTCCACACACCACAAAAAAAAATATTTGAGGTCATCAATTTTTTTATATGTTGGAAGCACAAAAGAGCACCCTTTTAATTTCTAGTCTTGACCACAGAGAGAGACATACTGTGACAGTATTGTTGTTTGTGAGAAACCTCTTTGTGCAACTGATGGTTAAAAAAAATGTCTAAAATAAAACATTTCTATTAGAGCTGGGCGATAGAACGATAACGATATGTATCGCGATATAACTTTTACTCGATAGAGAAATTAAGCTATCGCGATAGACCTCGCCGCTCTTGTCCTCTTAAAAAAAAAAAAAAAAAAACAGCCAATCCAAATTAAGTAGCGCAGAGCCGAACCAATCACAGCCGCAGCGTCACGTCGCGTGACTTGTTACGTACAGCACAAGTGCCAAGCCGCACGTGTGTTTGTTTGGGAAGCAGCCAGCGGGTAATGGAGGAAATGAGTGTGCCGACTAGAAAAATCAACCGAGCGTGACCGAAGAGAAAACAGATGATGGTTCCAATGCCGGAGAGATTGTCGAACGGAAGAGCCATAGAAGTTCCGTAGTGTGAAGGTATTTCGGCTATTTCAAGTCTGACAAAAAACAGAGTAGCGTGCACTGTAAATTGTGCCGAAAGCAAGTCTGGAAATACAATAAACTGGTGCATGCGTCACACTGTGCGCCACGTTATTGTTTCGGTGAAATGAATTTCTACAATACTGTTACTGTTAATTCTACTCTCTGCAGTGTTTAAATGCTTACATATACACACAGTTACTGTCCCTCCACACATACGACTCGGTTCTGCTTCTATGCCCCAGCTTTGTTTACTTTTTCCCACCGAGGCTTCTAGACTTCTGATTGGCCAACATTTCTGCACGGTTAGGAATCTAGCGCCACCTGCTGCTTTGGCATGTTCATAGCAGCGTTTTCCTTCATTTCTGCCTTTATGTGTGGACGGGATTATTTTTTAACGAAAACGGAAAATCTCCGTTTTCAAAAATACCCGGACGTGTGACGTAGCCTCAGTCTCTGACTGGAAGCGCTAATTCGTCATTCGGCTTTTGTCAGACTAAAGTAACTGTTAAAACTGTTTGAAAAGCTAAGCTATACAACAAGGAGAGATTGAGAATTTCCTTTTAGTTCTCAGTTTATTTGATATTGACAAAAGTTAGTCAGTTTTGTCTGTTCTTCTGTAAAACAAACTAAGATTTATTTTTAGAATTAATATTTTGTTTCTAAGTGGAATTGACAATTTAGTCTGTTTCGTTTGTTCTATTTTGAAACTTAAACGCTTTAGCGGCTGCCTTTTGTGTAGTTTGCAATATTTGCCTTTATTTATCTGAAAAAGTCTCATGTTCCTTAAGTACATCTACCCTGTTGAACTTATTATGGGAAATAAATATTTAAATAAAACAAGCTGCTGATTATTTCACATTTTACTTGTGAGCAACGGCACATTTAAATCTTACAAATATAGTTATTTGGCTTATATCGTGATAGATATCGTTATCGCCTGAAATGAAAAAAACATATCGTGATATGAAAAAATCTCATATCGCCCAGCTCTAATTTCTATTCATTCAGACTTTTTGTAATATACATGGAACGGTCGATTTGAGTAGTAAACCAGTGCAATTTTAGGCACTATATGCTCACAAATAACATTTGTTTTCTGAGGTTATTTAAACATATTGCGATATATAGTGTATGGTGATGTAGCCAAAAAATATTGCGATATTAGATTCTCCTCATTTCGCACAGCCCTACCTCCTGGTAGGACATGTGGAACACCTTACCTAGAAGGTGACAGCCTTAGCCTTTGTTGGTGATGACAGTTTCAAGACACCTCCTGTCTGGAGAAACTTGCATTGCTCAAGTGTGATTTTGGCTCATTCTTCCATACAGACAGTCTTCAAATTCCAAAGGTTCCTTGGGCCCCGTCTATGAACTCTCAGCTTCTTTCCATAGATTTGGATTCAGATTCAGGTCTGGGCATTCTAGCAGCTTTATTTCTTTCTCTGAAACCAATTGAGAGTTTCCTTGACTGTGTGTTTGGGATCATTGTCTTTCTTAAACTTTCACCCTTATTTTATCTTTATCATCCTGGTAAATGGCTGCAGAATTTTATCAAGAATATCTTGACACATTTTTCCATTCATCCTTACTTCAGTTGTATGAATCGTGCCAGTGATATATGCTTAAAAACAGCTGCACCTCCCTTTTTTCATGTGTTCAAAACTTGAAAAACGATGTGTTTTCACATTATCACACTAATTTATGAACAACTATAGTTTGATTTCTTTGCATGTATGGATTGGATGGGTTGTTAACAACATCTTGTAAGAATTTCATGTCAATAGCACCTTTGAAATTGGTGACGGGTTCAATACTTATTTTACCCGCTGTATGTCCAGGTACTAGTTTACCATTAACTTGTTGTAGTATATGAGCTGGTATACTTACTATATCAATTCATATATTACTTCCTCTCTGTGTTAAGTCCCAGGGATGCATGTCTACATTAGCCCGGGTGGTCTTAGAAACTCTTGCAGTGTCATTTGTTCAATAATAGGGGTTCTCTGCAGTCAATACTGCTTTGAGAAGATCTTGGAGGGTGTGGTATGCCTCCTTGAATCATAAGCTGACAGTAAAAAGTGGTTCTTGTCTATATGACAATTCAAGTTTGAATTTAGCAGAAAAGTAGCTTGGTTGGTGTTGTTGCCTAACAACAAGAATGTTTATAGTTTAAGCCATGTAATTTCCCTCCACCATAATGTGTCGCATGTATAAAAATAATGATCATGATTAAAAAGCTTTAATCTTGAAAATAAAATGGTTTGGTACTGAATGAGTGGCGCAATGATCATCAACTTTTAAACTATTTATAACACCTGCATGAAATGTAATGCATAAATAATACAACAAAATGCTGTGCTCAGTTCCAAACCAAATGTAACAGGAAACAGGAAAACATTTGCACATGTCGAGGAGCGTGTCAGGTTACATTTCACTGTGTGTTATACTTGTATAACTATGCATGTGACAAATAAAGAACCTTGAACCTTGAAAAACACTGATGTTGTTGTTTTTTTGTTTTTGATCCTAATAAAGTGTAGTTTTAGAAAACACTCATTTCTGGTTGGGGAAATTCCAATTGGCTGTCGCAGCCATCAGTCTACTGTTCACCCAAACATTGTAGACATTTAAAATTATATTTGCATGATTCACTGTCTTTTTATTGTTTTGGTAGGATAAATAAGCCCAGTGCCTTTTGGCTATGGTTTCATTGTTGTTGTTACTAGACTTTGTTGTTCTGATCTTTGTAATTTGAAAATGCTTTTTGAACTAAGCAAAGAAGCAAAAAGCTAACCTTAGATATTTATTTAAGAATCAATATTCTACAATCAACATTCTGCTGGATTTTACCATCTAGATTAAAAACCTAAATCTACTTCTCTTTTCTCACATTGTAACTGCTTATTTCATGTCAGTGTATACATTCAACATTCAGTTTGTTTGTCAGGTCAAGTTAGTCCAGCTTGCTAAATGTCTCTTTTTATCTTTTCAGAATATCAAACCAAAAGGACAAAATGGCCTCGGACTCTCCGCGCAGACCGAGTCGTTGTGCTGGGGGGGTTTTGGTGCGAGCACAAGCTGCTACGTAAGGACACATCTTTGTCATCTATGAGTAAACACATGCACTGTATTTCTAAATACCAAGGATAAGAAATGGTGTACTTGATGAAATTGGATGTTTGATGATTCATGTGATCTCATGAATTGAGCCTCCTTTAAGTGTTTTTACACAGTAGTGTACAAAATCTTAAGCCAGCCCTCATTACTTGATATTTTGCTATTAAAATAGATGCAGCGATTTATTGAAACATGTGCAAACATATATGGCACAAACAAACTTTGTACAATTCTCACAAGCTTGATAGTCAATATTTGGTATGAGCACTTTTATTTAAGGATATTTCAAAGCTCTTGTTTGTTCACTCACTCCTTTTGTTTCATTTCCTGACAAGATGATCCAACATTACTTCAATTATTTTGAGGTCCAGACAAGATTTGCTACACCACTGGTCAAATGCAGTTCCAAACTATGGAAGAGCCTCCATTGTGTTTTACAGATGACTGTGATACACTGTTCTTTGCCTTTAACGTATCAAGAATTTAAAATTTGGATTATTCACTCAGTAGTTGATTTAACTAACACATCTGTGTTGCTGTTGATTTTTGGTCCAGTTTTTGTGTAGTCTGGCATACTCCAGCGTTTTCCATTTTTTCAAGGACACACTCCGCATCATGCCGAGATCATGTTTTCAGCTCAAAGCTCTTTGGAAAAAAACTGAAAGACCCCTAGAAAGACGGGTGAACTACTGCTCAAGAACACTTCAAAAATTACAAAAAGTCCAGCTCTTTGAAAGCAAAATGTAAAGAAATGAGGGGCTATTCTTGACTGTACATCCATTTGATACTTACTTTTGCTTTGCTCATGTAAAACCCTATGCATTAATGTTAGGGTGTAATTCCAATGCATTCTGCACATTTGTTATGAGCTTTTTGTTTTTACAGGGAGCAGTCTTACATGGAGAGTGTTGTGACCTTTCTGCAGGATGTAGTACCTCAGGTAACTTTCCTCTTTTTTTTTTTTTAATTCAGTTTTTTTACTGAATAGACAATAACATTATTAGCAATTAGCATACAACATTGAAAAACCACACTGAAAACAAATGCTAAATATTTTCACAGCCTGTCCCTAATTTTATCAGTTTTATTGATACTCGATGTACATTGATTAGAAACCAGAAAGGCAACAGGGAGGGCCTGGTTGAAAATGCAAATGCAAATACAGTGTTGCAGATAGGTCTTGCATCCTTTAGTATTATTCCTCAGTGTTGTTCATGTTTTTGCTGCGTCTGTTTTGCCTTCTTTCTTTCTACAGGCATATACTGGGGCTCCACCCACTGATGAGAAAGAGAAAATCATTTGGGTTCGATTTGAGAAAGCTGACATTAATGGTATGAACTCATGACTCAAATATTGAAAAGCTGTAGTCATCCTCTGTGTATACACTGATCTACTAATTTAAAACTTTAAAAAGTCTATAATACGTTATGCCTTTCCAACAATGTATTGTAACAGTGTTATAAGTTTTAACTTTACTGTTATTTACTATTGCTCATTACACATTTTCTGTTTGCAAAGACACTGCACGCAACCCAGAGTTTATGGAGATGCACAGTGGCACTACTGACCCTCCACTCTGCCTCATGATTGGCTATACTGATGGAATGCAGATCTGGAGCGTATCTGTAAGTTGCATCTAATTGGTCCTTTTTTTTTTACTTGATCCTTTTCTGCCTTAACTTTTCATAGCTGTGATCACTTCAGTTTGTTTTCAGTGTAAGCATCAGTTAGTTCACTGGTGAGCAAGTTTTTTAAACCTTTCTAAAGAAAGTGAAGCTTTTCAAATTACAAAGTGTAGATAACTCATCTATAAATATGTCTGTGTGATTTTCTGTGACTCATTAGTGATACTCCTTTTTTGAGAGTGTCATCAACCAATATTGCCAATCTGAAAGATTAAAATAAACACACCTTTTACTATGTCAGCAGTCAGCATTTGTTAAGCTTGTGCAGTTGGAGGAAATAAACTGTGCACTTACTGGGCTCAGAACTCAAATGTTGGCTACGAACATTTGCTACTCTTGGACCTGACAGGATCTGACTAAAAAATGCATATTAATTTGTAACTTGCTATAGCCAAAATACTTGTTGGCAGTTCATTGAATGAAATGCTGGCTTGTTAAAATTGAAGTACCAATGGTGTCCATTTATTCTACTGTAATGTGCTGTCATGATAGCTGTGTTGGAAAACGTTTCTTTTTTTCCAGAGTGTTTGCTAGTGGTTATCTATCCATCCATCCATCCATCCATTCGCTTCCACTTATCCTTTTCAGGGTTGCGGGGGGCGCTGGAGCCTATCCCAGCTGTCATAGGGCGAAAGGCGGGGTACACCCTGGACAGGTCGCCAGTCTGTCGCAGGGCTAACACACAGGGACAGACAACCATTCGCACTCACATTCACTCGCGCATTCACACCTAGTGACAATTTAGATTAATCAATTAACCTATCCCCACAAGTGGTTATCTAGTTATTAGTTATTAGTTATCTTGCAAATTGAATTAATTGAAATTGTCAAGAAAATGTTTTGGATATTTTATATCTTTATGGTTGAAAAAATAATGAAACTGTACACAACTATAGTCACATTCTTTGAAATGCACACAAGAAGCAAGAATGAAATAAAATCACTCAAGTAGGTTCGAAGATATTAAGAAGTAATATTGCAAATGAAGCTTACTAAAATAAACTTAAACAACTCAATATGTTCTTATGAACCCCTGTGGCTAACCTGGATCTAACCTAATCATCACTTCATGCTTTAAAGTCAAGAATGTGTTGCAGTGTAGGTCCGTGTCCACTAGCTGGCGATGTTGACCATGTTATGGGTTCTTTGATACAGATAGCAGCACTTCTTACAGCTCGTATCATGTCTGAGTACTATGTTAGGCATGTCCACCTTTTTGTGAGTAAAGGCTACGGAGAAAATGGAAAAAAAGAGTAGAAACTAAAACACAGCAGTGGCAGTGATTGACCCACATCTTCACGGGCAAGTGTGGCCACTTCAAGAATTCTCTTTGCAGTACAGAATAGATTGCAAAAGAGATTCAACACCTAATGCTCCTTTTAATGTTGTTCTTTCAGTGCCTGTGTTTATCACAGGTTTAAAAAGCCTGGCACTGACCCGTGCCTTCTTTCAGGGTCGAATCTTTTTAACGGTGTGGGAATCAGTCCATTACAGCTGTTAGCTACTGCTGAAACTCTCCTACATGTCCATCAAAATTCATGTAATCACATTATCACAATATATATCAAGACTGTACAAACCTATGATTTTTTTTTTAAAGCAACAAAATTTACTTTCATAGCTGGATGATATAAAAATACACATGGTACTGACACATAAGACTAGTGAGGAAATTGTGATTGTGCAGTTCAGTTAATGAAGGATACATAATTGCAATATTAAGCAAGTACTAATCATAATAATATGACTTTAACTATCTTAACAATTATCAAATAATATTATTAATATTATGATAAAAAAAATTAATGAGTATATTAATTAATGATGTTTTAAGAAAAATGTAGTTGGTTCTATTGTGTGTCCAGGATAATTTATAAATGTATTGTGAGTGATACCTGCAGTTCTGCCACACTGCAATGTCATGTTGAATGTAGCCACAAGGTGGAGACCTATTGATAGGCTGCCATGTTATGACATGCTACTGATTGACAAGATATGGATTAATGTGACCTCTGTTATCTGTAGGACGGCTCTGTGCCACAGATAATAATTATCTGTGGCAAAACGAGTCAAAGTAAAATGTTGTTTAGGGCAAAAGTGTTCTGTTTGGCTCGTATTTCTTTTTACATAATGTTGGTGAAAAAGTAGTTCCTGTCTTCAAATATGTTTTTGTAACTTGGACAGTGTTAAACCTCGTAGAGTCCTCACCCAGAGTGGGCAAGTTATTTAGTCTTTATAAAAAACGACTTCTTCAAAGTCAGACTTGGAAAATCATTAGAAGATTTTGTCAGCTTTGTAACTTAACAAATTATCCACAACACTGCGAAGGCTTCGCTCACCAAGTATCGCCTTTCATGTGGAGGCTGTCACAGAAATATGCAAACTTCACATACATCCTGTGAGATCTAAACACACCGAAGTCCTTAATCAGTCTCTTTATAAACATCCACAGGCCACGGCTAAAAAGACACACTCTTACTTTATTCATGATCACACACGTTGACCAGAATGATGTGGCAAATCTCGTGTTGTGAGCAGACTTTCTGTTGCATTGTGGAGGAAAGGATTACAGCTGTTTTAGCAATGCTACACACACCCGATAAAATAGCCTTCTCTGCCTTTCTGTTGCAACTGACACCAATTCTGCAGCAAAGGCTGGCCTGTTATTGCACACTTTCCTTTTCTATTGTTTTCCTTTTAAGTTTTCAGAGTTTCCAGGATGTTTATGGGTTATGTTTTTTTCACAGGCTTTTTAAGTAAGCACCTAAGGTGCCTTGCTCTCTGGCTTTTGAGTGGCCGTGAAGTGTTTGTGACAGTTGCTAAGCCAACACCCTCTGTAATGGCTCACCAGAGTACGAACACACATTTACACACATGCTTTCACAGACTCATGAGGCGGGGACTCTGACTGGTTGTATGGATACTGACAGAGGTGTTCAGGTGATGTAGATTACCGTCACCTCTCACTGGAGAGGTGTCACCGAGCACTGCGTGATAAGAGGCAGACTGTCATAGACTAATTGTCTGCGATTGTGTTGATGAAATGCTAAAGTAAAATGCCTGTTCGGAGTGTGAGTCGATGTGTCGAGGAGTTGGAGCCATCTTACAAAAAGGGTCAAAAACCCTCTCCTTTATAATTCAGAAATATTAATACATGGATGGACATGGGGAGTTTTTGTAATCCAGACACTGATATGCAAGTTACACAGAAGGAGAGAGCTAATACAATCTGTTTAATCTGCCATAGCTGTGTAGGGTTATTTATGTTTAATCAGTTTGAATTTATGTGCCTTCCCAAGGCTAATCATTGTCCGCTAATCCTGTTTATTAGAGGTTACTAAAATAGCATTTATTAGACTAACACTAAAATTCAAGTGTTAATCTTCATTTGAAAACTCTAGGGTCTGATATAGGTGTGCTTATTTTTTTTCCCTCCACAAACTCAAACCATGAACCAATTTCATAAATAACTAAACATTTGTTATGTGTAGTTATTTATTTGTTCAATTACTCTCTGCTTTGATGATTGTGTTTGTGGTGTTCCACACACAAGGGAAGTCGGACAGTGGACAAACTATGCAACATCAGCACTCATCTCTCCCATTACTTTTTAATTTTCATTTGTCGGGCATTGTAAATGCTGACACTGATAGATAAGCAACCGATAATATTGGCCTGTTTTAAACTGTCTCCCCCCCCAGTGACTATATAATATGTAAATCTACAGTAAAAAAAAACCCCCAACAACTTTATTTTAAAATACATAGCACATAGTGGTGGGACTCTCAGATTGTTGCACATGAGCACTGAAGCAAAGTGCTTTCCTCCACAAGTCTCATTCACCCAATCACACAGACGTTCATGCAGTGCTTTTAACTATACTTAAGCGCATTTAAACATACACCCTCACACCCCTATGAATGCATCAAATGCAACTTAAAGTTCAGTTGCAATCCACTGACCTTCCAACTAGAGATCACCCACTCACCATCTGGAGCACAGCCACCCCAATTTTAAATCAGTTTTGACAGTTGAAAATTTTAAAAGCATACCGAGCATACATACAGAAATATTCATCAGGACTTCCGAATGGAAAAGTGGTGTGTAATAGAGACCAGGGGTTCCATTACCCTTACCTGTATTTTTATTCGCTTGAGGATTTGTATTTTAAAACCAACATAAAAAAGAAATATATGTATAGTTTGGTGATTCTTTATCAGGTTTGACGTTTCAGTTAGTATTTAAGTGACTGTTTGTGGACAGTGAAGGGACAGAGGGGGACTGGCCATCCTACCTGTGTCACGAAAAAGGACCTGAGTAAACCTAAATTCCTTGCACATGTATTTGTGTGTTAGTAAGTGTCTTAGCAGTGGGCACCTTTTCCTGGTTGCTTCCTTTGCAAGATGTGGAGTGAAAGAGTAAAAGCAGCTCAGTGACCTGCTTATGAGCTCCTGGAGTAAACCAATGGGCCAGGTGGGGGGTGTTTTGGTTAAGGCGTTTCTAATTTATATATAATTGATTGATGTGTATATGTTATTGAATTATTTATAGGACTTTGTATGAATAGAAATATGTCTTCCGTGTGTTGTATTGTGGTTTGATATTTGCTTATGTGGACGCTTGTTTTCTCGTTTGGTTTGCTAACCCCAGACTTGGGTAATTCCCGAT
>NW_024582493.1:1268717-1278717 GCF_018398535.1 Haplochromis burtoni | reverse complement strand
TGTTTTGTTTGCCTTTTAATTTATTAAATTAAGTCTGCTATTTCACTCCATGTGGTTCATATTTCTGGGTGGGAAATTACCTAAGATATCATCAAATATTTATGCAACTAAAAGAAATAAAATGCAGGTGAAACAAATTAAATGAAAATGTTAGCCTTGACTTTATTAAGGAAAAACTACAATACACTGCATATTTGTAATGAGAAAATTGAATTACTGCGGTCATTTACACACATTTAAGGGTGTTTTATTAATTTGTGAGCATGACTCGTGGTAGAGTGAAATATTTTATTTATCCTTTCCACTGTCCACTTTTCCTTCTCAAAGTCGGACTGAAGCCTGTTTTGTGGCTACTGGTCTTGCTGCACTAATGACACTGCCATCATTAGATTAAAACCAAATTACAGTTTTGACCATTAAATTTTTCAGTGTGGACAGATTCATTAAAAATGTGATAAGAGTTGCAGACGTAAGTGAAAAAAGAATCATTTGCCATAATTAACATAAAATACAGAACTTTGCATTGAACCCATCGTCCCCATTGTTCCCATTGCCCCCAATGCAAAATGCACAGTTCCCTCCAAAGATGATATAGTAGCTGAAAATTCTGATTTATTTATTTATTTATTTTTAAAAAATTTATTTAATTTTTTTAATATAGTGTAACACAAAATCTTGGCAACAAAGAAGTCATGGGGTGGTTAATTAAGAAAGCCAGTACCTGAAGTAGTGGATGAAAAATGAAATGATGGAAACATAATTTACAGCATAAATCCAAAAACTGCTAAAGATGACAGACACCGTGGAAATAATAAAGGTTAATGAAACATTCAGCTACGGGTCTCCCATCATTCTATTGTATGCAGTAAATCAGAAATCAAAGATAATTCTGAATTATGTTAAGACGCACTGGCTGTTTCTTATGTATTCTGCTACAGAGGCATTATGGGCTGCTGCCCACTTGGCATTAACCCACATCCCCAACCTCTCCTTGTTGGCTCTGTAAGTGGAGTCAGCTCATTTGTGTTGTGATGCCACTGGGACTTTTATTTTGTGCTTGGTGGATTTTACTTCGTGGTTTGGCTGGAGCTTAACAACCAGACCACCATGTGGATGTTCCCCATCCTCCCTCCCTACCTCACCCTGCCATTTTCTATGAAAAGTAGTTTTACACCGCGAGAAAACGTGTTGTTTTTCTTAGTGTGAACAGATCAGATCATAGGTTAAAAAAAAAATGACAAGAAATTGTACGCTTTAAAAGAAACGTGTGTTTTGAAACAGTTCCCTACGTGGCCGGACATAAAGATCTCCGAACGGCCTAATACCTAAATACGTTTTGTTTTGCATTTTTTAATCCTGGTCTGTACTACTGAGTAAAAATACCTCTTTTATTGTGCTGATTTGTGAACTTCTGTTACTTTCAAGTCTAATATATGTTTTTTTTTCAGCTGGCAGGAGAAGCTCAAGAGCTTTTCTCAGTGCGACATGGTCCAGTGCGAGCTGCTCGGATTCTGCCAGCTCCTCATAACAGTGAGTATTTTCAGTACTGTTACTTGAATATGATATGCACCTACCTGCAGTTAAGCACATATTGCATATTCTTGCTTGAATAATTATACAGTAGTGATGACATGATTATACAGCATTAAAACCATCGCCAGGTGAAGTTGACAACATTTGTTGTCAGTTCTTTTATCGGTGCTGCTGAGAAACATTTCTGCTGAGGAAACACAGAAAAACAAACACAGCAGGTGTCATTATTTTTCACATCTCTGCTATAAGGGTAGAGATGGGTTCCTTTAGTTATTTTTATAAGGTATTAGCTTGGTGGCAGGATCTTTTGGGTAATGTGCTGTGAGATTTGTATTTTGTGCACAGGCTATTTATGGTGTTTTGCAGTGTGCAGCCCACATTGGCTGGTAGAGGAGGCTGCTACTGTCATTGAGCGTCTTTGCTTTCAAAGGCTGTTTAAGTCTACAACAGTGTTCAGCTGTGTATTACGCATCAAAAGTAACATCTGCATTGATATCAGGACCTTAGGTTTCATAAACACACTGCATGATTGAAATTATGAGATGGTCAATGTTTTCCATCCATCAGTGATTTTAATGCTGTTGATCATTATGTAGCTTTCTTTATGGTATCAGTGGTATTAAAGTTCCACATCTACATATCTGTTTCAGAAGAAACTGCATTCAACTGTGAAACACAAGCTTTTATACCTTGTAGTAGATAAAATCTCAGCTCGTGTTGTGCCACCTTCAGATGCTGTCTGAGTTTTTTTTTTTTAACAGTAAATGTCTCTTCTGAAACCACACAGGGATGTCGAGGAAGTTCATTTAAACATTTTTCCTTTGCAAGTCTCCTGAAGTGTCTTTTCAGCATAATTCGGAAATGTCTGTCCTGGAAAAAAAACTCTGGTTAACTTGATTTCAGCATCCAAGGTCAACACTTAAAATTAAATTTCGGATGGCCTATTGTAATGTAGTTTTGGGTTGTGGGCATTTTAAGTGGTGCTATATCATTAAAATTAAAGAGTGCTCCTTGGTTCCTCATCCTAATGTTGTCGTAAATCTACGATTACTGTTAGCCCGCTCTCAGTCAGTAGTCCATATTACTAGTAATGCAGGCATTGGTGTCCTTTTGTCATGAAGAGTTTAGCCAAACAAAGGGTATCCCAAGTGCATTTTGATCAAATTTGAGTTTTGTATTTGCGTTAGTATTATATCATTAATGTAACACACGGGCCGCGGTAACCTGACAAGGATGATTGCTACAAAATGATGCCACAGAAAATCTTCTTTTAGCAAACATTGAAAAAGAATCATTGTTCATTATTAATGATAATTTTTGGATACCTTTATTTCAGAAAAATTAGTGAATATTATTTTTTTTAAAAAAAAGGAAGTAGAAAGAAAAACATTTTCGTCCACTCATCCAATTCAGGGTCTTGAGCTGGAGCCTGACATGGGGCCACAGGCGTGGTACGCCCTGAACAGGTTGCCAGTTTGTTGCAGGGCAACAATAGAAAGCTCATAGTGCTTAATGTAAAAGCTGAGATCACACAGACCACAGTGGCTGCTTCAACCTGAGATGAACTTTAAGTACAGCAAGGAAACCACATAGAAACTGCAGTCTGGCATCTGAAGCGATCAAACAGCACCTGAATAACACTCTGTAGCTTCACCAAGTGGCGTGTGCTTCCATATCCACCACCTGGATGCATGCACATGCATAATTAGTGCGTTGTAGTGTAAATTCCTCAAGGACAAAAAACAGACTGGCACGCGGAGCCTCCTGCATAGACCCCCTCTCTTACTATCTGATAGGGAGATTTCCGTCACTCACCCTAAAGTTGACTCGCAGATTTGGAAAGTGTAATAGAGGCTTTCAAAATCAGCATTTTGTGATTTACATTACTCACAATTTGCTTTTATGAGTAATGTAGTGTGGTCCAAATGAAAATTACAATGCAGGAGGAAAATGAGAATTTTTGTGAATCAGTATATTGAACAGTACTTTCAGATTCATTTCTTTTTGGAAGGAAACATTTCCCATGATGTTCTGTGAATGCACGTTTGATCTGCTTACCTAATGCTGTTTTATATGACCTGAATTACAAACAAGGTTAAAGCATTTCATTTCATTTGTAATGTAAGTGAAATAGTCCCAGTAATGACAAACAAATGTGGCACTGGTTCTACTCATGGAAGGTTGAATGCAGTATTAATTGCAGTTCACATATTCTCAAAGTCATGGTGCAAATGGTCGACTTGTTCCACTGATGAGACTCTTTACAGACATGACGTTTAAATTTAATCCCTGCAGGTGTCAATCGGTTCTGTGAAAGATGGTTTGTGGCTTTTTTTTTTTTCCGGTGAGAAAATCGTCTTTGTGCTCGCCGTCTATGTTGCAGTCTTTTGGCAGATTTCAACAACACACAATGGCAGCTTTTGAGGAGTGCTGGAAGTGGATAAAAGCAAACCACAGTAATAAGAAGCAGCAGATAGCCCCGACACATGAGGGGAGTAATTCTCTCAGCAGAAAATAAATATGAATTGTACCACTGCAGGGAAGGACACTGATTGTAATCTGTTAGGGTGCAAACAGTGTTGCACTGTGGCCAGCCATTAAAAGGCCAATTGTCTGGGATATGAGGCTGTGGGTGGGTGGACTCGTAAAGCCCTGAAAATAGGTGTTGATTATAATAAGGAAAGGTTCCTCCTTCCTGGAATAGAGAAGGAAAAGCTGGTTTTCCAAATGAAGTAAACGCGTTTATCCACATCTCGTTTACGAGCTGTGATCTTTTGTTGTTTTGGAAAATGAAGCAATGACTTCTCTGTCTGACAACAAATGAGCATTGAGGAGATACTTTGTGAATGCTCTCTGGTCTTCATGCTAGAGGAAATGCCATGCAGTTTAATATGTAGCCTGATGTTTCGGGCGATGTCATAGTATTATTTAAACATACACTTACTTGTTTCTGTTACTATTCATTGCAATATTAATCAAATCAAAGTTGCTCTATGCATCTTCCCAGAATGTTTTCTTTTTTTAGTTAAATGTGCCATTCACCAAGTCTCCAAGGAGCATATTTATGTTCCGGCTCAATATCTTGACTGATGACAGAAACATGAAAGGAGAGAAGGATCCTGTTGGTAGTGTTAAAGGCTGGTACGGAAGGCACGTTTGCTCTCATGCCATACCACAGGAACTTGGGCTGATTGCTGTCAACCCTCAAATTACAGTCCTCTAAAGGGTAACATCTTCTTCAGTCTAAGCACCCCCATCCACTCAGTCCCCTTATCCTTTGCCAAACTTCAAAAATGAGACAATTAGGGAAAATATGGGATCAGAAATACTTAATGCAGCATGATTTCTCTTCATTTTTCACATGCCCACTGGACTTTGCATTTTCAGTAAGATTTCTCCATCATTTTCGAGTTTTGTTAACTTTTTTTGGAGGAACAAAAATGTTTTGTTTTTTTTTTTAAATAATTTTACATCAAGCTTCATTTATTCTTTAAGCTCAAATTTACAGTAGAAAATCAGTGGAAACTAGCAAACAAAGTCTTTAAATTAAGTGATTCCATGTTTTGGATGGGGAAAAAAAATCTCCATTTATCAAAAAATATTTTGCAACCATAATTGGATTATGGGGCAACCATAGTAATGTAATCAGCACGTTTCCTGCCATGGTAATAGCCTGCCTGTTGTATGAGGGTGGGGAGTGCTCGAGCCCTCACATGTTTGGTAAAGAATGTCTCTCTTTGTTGTGTGCAGATTCTGCTGTTTCTCATCTGGCTCTTCCTCTGACTCCTCTTCCTCCTCAGGTCCTGTAAAGCTGGACAGTTTTGCTGACAAGAGGCCCCTCCTTGGGGTCTGCAAGAGCACGGGGTCCTCTGGGTGAGTTCAGGCTTCGTTATAAAACTGACATCACTTCCTGTCGGTCACCCATAAACTGCAATGCAAAATAGTGACTTTGCTTCCCCTGTGTTTATAAGTGATGAATTATAGATTCACATCTTTCTGCTATAATGTTGTGCTATTCTAAGTGCCCCTCCACAGCTTAACTAGTGGAGGGGCAAAAAATGATGTTCTATAATGTCGTCTTAAACTTAAAGACTAGATGCCCGTTAAGCTCTGTCTTTGCCTAGTAAAGACAGGCATCTACTTTCTAATTAAAAGTGCACTTACTGGAAAGTGAGAAACTAAAGCAACCTGTGTCTCATGGGATTTAGCCGTCCTTTCTTTAAAACCTGCCAATAGTGTTTTACTTTCGGTGATGTTATGAAGGACAACAAATGCTCCATCTGAAAGTCATTTTTAAAAATAAGAGGCATCAAAGGACACCCAACATTTTGTTACGAACCCTTCACATGCAACTTGAGGTGAGCCACCCATGTGGGCTTAGTGACTATTAGTGGCAGTGTGGCTGGAATGCGAGCAGTACCTGAATGCCCCACAGGCTGGGAGAAGGGTGATGGAGCAGATGTGCAGAAGCCTGGGATTGTTAGGGTTAGGCCTGGGAATGTCATGTCTTTGTTTAGTGCAAGAAAACTTACTTCAAAAGTGACAGACCCTGAGGCATCTTGCACTCCCTTCTCTATACCCAGTTCGTGCCCTCCCTTCTTCCCCCCTCTTCCACTTACTTATGCTGCTCTTCCAGAGCAACACAAAATTTAACTCAATATATCCTCCCCAGGAAATGAAATAAGGAAGTCTGTCTTCAGCTGGGTCTCGATGGAGACCACCTTCTTGATGTTTTCCAGGAACTGCCGCCACTGTCTCTCTGACGCCATTGCCATTGCTTCTGCTTTTCCTATGTCCTCACTGACACTGAGACAGGCAGCGTTTTGACGGTTTGGCAAATCACCCAGGCGTCGTTCAACACTAATGCTGAAAACATGTACTGTGTTGAAAAGCAGAAACCCTGACCTCTGGCTGAATGGCACAGCCTGGTCCTTCCCTCTACAGAAGTGCTCGGTAAATAACACTTTGGTCAAAGACAAGAAGGAAAAAAGCTTCCGGGTGCGGCGCTGTACTTTCCATCGGGCCTGTTCATAAACTTACTAAGGTCCTCGCACAATTTTTAGCATATAATCATTTTGAAATAACAGCTTTTGTTAACCACCAAAAAGGATGCCGTCCTGACACTTAAATGGAAAACAGATTGGACTCTTGGCTGCTATAGCAGTGCTGGTTTAGAAGTCGGTTCAGTCAGCTCTAGGCTTAGATTACAAGATTTGCAAATTAAAGGAAAACCAGAGAAGGGAAAAAGCATGTGTGCTAAAGCGCTGTACTTGTGGATTTCCAGCCAGGCACACTCAACATAATTTTATCAATGGAAAGGATTATATGTAAAGTCCAAACAATGTAAGGATCCAGTGATTTTCTTGACAGTAAAGCTACATATGCGTCCCTTTCACTCTGTACCAGTGCCAGAGGGCTTTAGGAATTAGTAAAGACTGCTGGTGCCCTTGCAGACCTTGGTGTGTACGTCTGCTCACATTTCTGGAAAAGATTTAAGTTTCCTTCCCTTTCTAGCTGTTGTTATTATTTTCAGTCGTTTTAATTACATCCACAGGTATTAGTATTCTCAAAGTGATCCTCAGTGAAATTTTATGGGAAAGACCAAGGCGACTTAACTGTTTGCGGGTGTTTGAGTGCACACATATCTTGGGCAAAAGTTCAGTGATGAATAAGTGTGCTTTGTTCTCTGGAGTGACATTTCCAACCTCCATCTACCCCCTCACAACATCTCCACATGCCGAGAGGATGTGGTCCCCTCAATATAGACTTCTTTCACCATCAGAATTAATAGTGCACGGGCTATTTCTAGACTCTAGTTAATACACATGGATGAACAGTCACTACTGAGGCCATGGACAGGCTTTTTTGAAGGGTTGTACAGTATGTCAAACAGTAAACAGTGTTCTACATCCTGAATGCCCACCTCAAGCAGCCCTTTTATTATATTGTTTTTTAAAACGAGCGCCAATTTCAAAAGGCGGATGCATTGCACCACTGCTCACTCCTCTTGTGCATCACTTTTCTTCTAAAAAAGCTACACACTAGGCTGTGTAGGTTAATTATTTATATTACAAATAAGTATTTTTATGTGTTGCTGATGGGGCTGAAAATGTCTGGTAGTGATGTTAGAACAACAGAATCATCAGTTCACTTTAAATCTATAATTGTCAGTTGACAGCTAACTTGATTGAGAGATATTTTTTTTAATTCTTTTGTTTTTTAAATCTATAAAATGGTGTATTTTGTTTTTACTTGATATACAAAAATTAAACATGATAATAATACTTAGACAATAAATGCATTAGTACCTAGAGGCACGACACGGATGGATTTTAGTGCCACTATAGACGTGTCCATGTGTCGTATACATCGCATGCTTACGCCTTTGAAGGACAGATGGTTAAAAGCTTTCCTAACAAAAAGCCCTTAAATGGCGGGTGAGGTAATCGAAGGAACAACAGTGAGCATACACCCAAGACGTTAATCAAAGAGACTAGAGTCTGTGTATCACACGTGGTTATTAAAAATCATTCAAAGCTGTTTTTTTAAAAAAAATTGATGTTATTGTTATTGGTTACAGCTTAATTGAGACCAAAACCAAGATGGCGCCGCGGATGGTCGCCCTGGTGCTTCAGTGCGTTACTTTTGTTTTGTTTTTGTGCATTTCTTCTGTGTCTGGGCACTCCTCTGGATATTCGTACACCAGAGAAGAGCTCCTTAACTACAGGACTACAACGCCTGTGGATTTATTTCCAATATTTGTCGCATCTGCCATACTGTCATAAAAATATAAAAATAAGAATAAGAATTAAAAGTGCTAAGTGGATAGATATATACATGATATATACATGAGTGCAGGTGGTGATCAGTGCCAAACATGGAATGATGCAGTGAACACAGCGTAGGGTCATGTGTTAGTGGTGGGAACAGTCATATGGTTATTGTTCATGTGTCCGACAGCAGAGGGGAAGAAACTGTTCTTATGGCGAGAGGTTCTGGTGCGAATGGACCGGAGCCTCCTGCCTGAGGGGAGCAGGTCAAACAGACTGTGTCCAGGGTGAGAAGGGTCAGCTGAGATCCGAGCTGCACGCCGCAGTGTCCTGGAGGTGTACAGGTCCTGCAGAGATGGGAGTCTGCAGCCAATCACCTTCTCAGCAGAGCGCACAACACGCTGCAGTCTCTGTTTGTCCCTGATAGTGGCTCCAGCGTACCACACGGTGATGGAGGAGGTGAGGATGGACTCGATGATTGCAGTGTAGAACTGCATCATCGTCCGTGTTGGCAGGTTGAATTTCTTCAGCTGCCTCAGGAAGTACATCCTCTGCTGGGCTTTTTAATGACGGAAGTGATGGTGGGCTCCCACTTCAGGTCCTGGGTGATGGTGGTACCCAGGAAGCGGAACGAGTCCACAGAGGTGATGGGGGTGTCAGTCAGGATGATGGGGGGGAGTGGAGCTGTGTGCTTCCTGAAGTCCACAATAATCTCCACTGTCTTCTGGGCATTCAGCACCAGGTTGTTGTGGCTGCACCAGGACACCAGACGTTCAACCTCCCTCCTGTAGGCAGACTCATCCCCGTCCGAGATGAGTCCGATAACGGTGGTGTCATCTGCAAACTTGATTAGCTTGACAGACTGGTGGGTGGAGGTGCAGCAGTTGGTGTACAGGGAGAAGAGCAGAGGAGAAAGAACACAGCCCTGAGGGGAGCCGGTGCTGATGGTCCGGGAGTCCGAGACATTCTTTCCCAGCCTCACATGCTGCTTCCTGTCCGTCAGGAAGTCAGTGATCCACCGGCAGATGGGATCAGGCACATTCATCTGGGAAAGCTTGCCTCGGAGATGGTCTGGAAGGATGGTGTTGAAGGCAGAGCTGAAGTCCACAAACAGGATCCTGGCGTAGGTTCCTGGGGAGTCCAGATGCTGCAGGATGAAGTGTAGGGCCATGTTGATGGCGTCATCTACAGACCTGTTGGCTCTGTATGCAAACTGCAGGGGGTCCAGGAGGGGGGCCGTGAGGGTCTTGAGATGGGAGAGAACTAGGCGCTCAAATGACTTCATGACCACAGATGTCAGAGCCACGGGTCTGTAGTCATTTAGTCCAGTGATCCTAGGTTTCTTGGGGACAGGGATTATGGTGGAGGACTTGAAGCAGGCAGGCACATGACATGCCTGCAGTGAGGAGTTGAAAATGCCAGAAAACACTGGGGCCAGCTCGTTTGCACAGTGTCTGAGGGTGGCAGGAGACACACCGTCTGGGCCGGGAGCTTTCCGAGCATTCAGATTCTTAAACTGCTTCCTCACATCTGCTTCATGAATATGAAGAGTTGTGGTGGGAGGAGGTGGTGTGAAATCCTCTTTTGTGTGGGGTGAGGAGGGGGGTGTTGTAGGTGAAGTGATTGAAGGTGGTGATGGCTCTATGGAGGGGGGAGAGGTGGGGGAATGAGTGTCCAAAGTGTCTCTATTGTTGGGG
>NW_024582493.1:1241975-1264806 GCF_018398535.1 Haplochromis burtoni | reverse complement strand
TTGCACTGAAGCACCGCAGCAATTTCCTAATGTTGTAAACCTGCTCAACATCTGGCAATAAACCCTTTCTGATTCTGATTCTGATTAATTAGCCAACAGAAGCACTTAGTTAGGGGCTTGGAAAAAAAAAATCATGGTCTGTTTTAGAAGTGACCTTTTCATGACATTAGCCACATGCCTATTTTTATGGTTACCAAGGCAACATTTTCCTCATCTAATATGATCGGTTGATCACATTAGTCTGCTGTTCAGAGACAACGTGCACAACACACATGACCCTAAGTAGTCACCTTCATAAATATGGCTCCTTTTAACCCTATTTAAGCGATTGACCAGTGTTTCCTGTTGAGATTGGGCAAGCAAATAAGCAATGCTTGCACAATAAATGTGAAAAACAATTGACAAATGGATATAGTTTTCATCTTTAAATGTTGAGGCATCAAACTATGCAAATTATCGGTGCAAGCTGATGTGCTTTGGTTTCAGTTTCTACTACCTAACTCTAATTTCCCATAAGTCATAAGGTGCTGTTTCGTGGTGCAGTGTTACTTTAAAAACAAACCTAAAAAGCTACACAGAGGGTTGGGTGAAGCGTGCCTCCTCCCACCACTCACACTGACAGTAAGTGCCATGCAAAATCCAAAGTAAATGTACAGCAAACACAATTTCATCCTCCTGCACATTTGCATTTAATCTGCTTTAAATCCTTTAGTGAAATATCACAGGTTATTAACTACATGGTTGGAGGCAACAAATTCCACTTAGCCCACACAAACACTTTTGATGGCAAAAGCCCATTGAAGCACTAAGCACTAAGTGTTTCAGTGCATTTTCATGACAGGTTTTGCTCTGTGCACCGGATGTATCCTTTTTCTAAAGTGTATTAAATGGAAATCGTGAAGCATTTGTATAAAACAAGCCACCAGATTAAGGGATTTGGAGAAGTGATGCTTTTTATCCACCATGAGGTTATGGTATTCTTCACTGTCACACCATGACCATGCGCACAAACGTGCTGTCCAATCTTAGCTGGAGGGTGGATGCTGCCGTGAACGTATTTAATTTGTCCTGCATCAAAATTGCGGTAAAGCTGTATCAATTATGTTCAAGATGATCGGAGTATTTAGACACCGTGTCAGCCCAGAGGACAATCCACAGTCCTCCTTGTGCCCTGGCTGGCAAAATTGGCCTTCAATTTGTGGAAAGGAATGTCATGTTCTCCACTGAGAAAACCATTTTGATCAAATTGTTCCCTGACACTTTTGTCATGCTCCTGCGTGGAAATGAGAGTAGCTGTAATCTGTTCTTTCACTTCCCCTTTTTCGTTGCCCCACATGTGGACACACATACGTACTTGTGCAGTGCATAGGCAGAGCTCAGGGGCTCAGGCTTCACTGTGGAACGTTTATTTTGACTTCCATGTCTGCTTTATGTCTGTCGAAAATGTGTTCTGCCTCGCCAGTTTTCCTCCTTCAAATAGGAAGTCAGATTATACTCAGTAGTACTGGAAGTGGTGCATATAAACACAGCCGACAGGCTGAATGATTAGTAATGACTTTTCAAACTTTTACCACAGCTTCATTCTTTAAGCCAGGCCCCTGTGGTCAAAGCAATTAATATTTTATTTTACTAAAGTTTAAACTTTTCCTTTCCTCTAGATTGAAGTATATTGCAATACTATTGTAATTTTCTCCAGATGTTAACTGTTAAGTAACACCCACTGTTGGAGGGCTCGCTATCAGTCTTAGATTAAGGCTTAACTGGGCAAAAATAATTAGATGCCTTTTTATGGCTGTAAGTAATGAAGTTATGAAGTTGGGGAAGTCTCATCTCTACCAATATTTAAAAGAGGTCCAAAAATGACTTTACTTTGAAGCTTCCCTGAGATGTTGGAGGAGACATACTTTCTGATTACATAATCCGATTAGAAGATAACAAAAATTGCATCCATGATAAACATGGGGCTGTAGAGATGGCAATCTCCATCCACCACTTCTGCCCAGGCTTAAATATACTAATAACGACTGAGTGGCATAATCTCTCCAGCATGTCCTTCCCTGCAGCCACCTTCTAGATTACTTTGAAATTTTGTACAGATATTTATGAATCCAATGATTTGGCTATGATTCCCTTTCCTGTACTACTTTTGGTAAGTGGGCATTGCACCAGCCACTATTACATCCCAATTGTGATGCATTTATATGCCTCCAGCAGCTCATTGTCACTCCCTTAACAGGAGTCCTGTGCCTTTATGACTAATAGGGCACACAGGCTTTTCTATTGGTCTATTGATTGCAGAACAACAAAGATTAAAAAGTTAATTATTACTTTTTGAGTTATTGCAATAAATATATTTTACTAAATGCTAGCAAGTAATTTTGTCTTTAGAGCTGATGAAATAGTCATGAAAAGTTTTGCTCTGAAAAATATAAAAGTTGAACACCGGCCTAAGTTGATACGTCACATTTCTTATATAGCTTTAAGATGTCAAAGCAGAAGAAAGAACTGCTGTATGACCAGATGTTTCTTGTGTCAAGTGCTTCCACTTAACATAGACAGAAAATTGGCACATGAGGTTAAAATGGGATCTAATGCAAGCCATGGTTTGGGTAATGAATATTAATACCCACTTCACTGCTGTCAAAGAAAGAATAAGCTGAATTTATTGGGTGCATATACATAAATCCCATGTTGATTTTTCCCCCATTGTTGTGCTTTTAATGTTACACATCTTTGAGTCACAAACTTGTAGGAGTTTTTTTTTTTTTTAAATGTTTTGTAGCTAGTATAGTCAGATTTAATGGGTTTGTTATCTATTTAGCTGCACTTTTCACTCTAATGCAGTATGCTTTAACACATAAACACTAACAATGAGTAAAAGCCTGTACATGAATACACATGGACAAACACAGGGTAGTTTGTTTTCAAAATGCTGGCAATTATTCTTATTATTATGTGAAGTATTAAATAGTGGAGGAAATGTATTTCTGGCAGACATGGAGCTGTGGTTGAACTTTTTACCCTAATTACTTTCCTGCTAATGCCTCCAGCCTGCCGGAATCACTGTGGCTCCCCCAGGCCCCCAGTAGGCTCTGATGTGGCTAGTATTTGTGTGTGGAGAAGGGGAGCTCTGGGTTTCAGCAGAGAGCCAATAAGAGTCATAAGAGAAAACAAATAAGGAGGAGTAGAGAAAAAAACGTTGCACTGCAGTTTTTCTTTTCTTTCCCTTTGATTTCATAAATATAGAATTTTACATAAACTCATCATGGGGACAAATGTCATGGTAATTTGAGAGTTTTAATGATTTCTTTGAACTGTTAGAATTATTGTATGTATTGTTAATTTCTTTAGCTCCATACAGGGTCAAAAGTATACATACAGGCTCAAATATATATACATATACACCCAATAACATTTTGTTAAGTGTCCCTTATCAAGTATGCTTTTGGTAGCCATTGACAATTTTCTGGTGTAATTCTGGCGGGTTATTTGACCACTCTTTTTGCCAGAATTGGTAGAGTTCATTGGACTGGTTGGGAACTGGTTTGGGAACGCCATTCTAGAAGCTTAGTGTTAGCCTGCTTTACCCCTGTAAAGACCAGTTTTGATGTGTTTTTGGAATCATTCTCACGTTGGACCACCCAGTTGTATGGTTTAAGCCATCAAGCTGTTGATTTGAAGTGAAATTAAGGAATTTGGAGGCAGTCCTCTTGCAATGTACCAGTACCACTGGCAAAACAGTATAATGCTACCACCACCATGCTGGACAGTTGGTACTATGTTCTTCTGTTTGAAGCTTCACCTTCACCTTCAAACATACCTCTTGTCATTGTGGCCAGATGGGTCAATCTTTGTCTTCTCTGTAAATAAAATGTCCTTTCCAGGAGGCATTTGGCTTGGTCATATGGGCAGCTGCAATTTTCAGTTGAGCTTTAAGGTGTTGATTTTCGACCAGGGGCTTCTGTCTTGGTCAAGTAAAACTCACTTTGGACTGGAAAGAGAAAAACTACAAAAACGGAAACTGCAAGTTGTAATCATCCATGATCTTGATCACTAACGAGAATAAGCTTTGGCCTTGTCAAATTAAGAGACACTGTGGAACCTTCAGCATGAATAATTAAAAGTTTTAAGTGTATGTATATGTTTGAGCCGGTATGTGTACTTGACCATGTGTGAATGAGAGAAAATCCTAAATAAATTCAAATTGTGTACCCATTTCTTCTTTTTTTTAAAAGTCATATTTAAAGTCATAAACTTCTGACTACAACTGTAAATGGGGTGCGTATGCAGGTGGAGGCTAGTGCAAGTCTTATGCTAGTCCAAGATTTTGGTTGAGATACAATAGGCCAAAAATATTTTATATTGTTTTCCAAATTTTTTGTGAACTAGAACATTCGAGGCTGTTCCTACACCACCACTACTCTCTGAATAGTGGAAAATACAAATTTCTTGTAATTTAAAATAATTTTTTGCACATTTGATAATATCTCGTTTAAATATCTGTACATCAAATAACATGTCTTAGTCGTGCTAGCTTAAAAACATGACATATGAGAGACTAGGAAAAATCAGTGATTGCCCAGTGATTACATAAAATCTTTTCGCATTTGATAATTGATTACAAGTAGTCACCCAAAGGCTGAGTGTACAACACCCTCTGCTTGACCACTTTGGATGACAACACAATTGTGCAGGTCGACTGGTGGCGGGACTGGTTGGTCTCCAACTCCAATACATCTTTGGCATATTTAAATGCATCGTTCATGAAAGCTTGTAATGCAAACAGTAATTTTCTTAATAGAAGCAAACAGCTGGACATTTTTTAAAAGATATCTAAATTAAAATTCATCCAAATTTACCTGTAATTCTTTTCCTTTACAACAATAGCAGTGGAAACTGTAGCTTCTAAGAGAGTTTATTGTCAAGAACACTTTTCTATCCTGCCTAGAATAAACGTCTGAGGAGAGCTCTGAGTACTTGTTCAGTGTTGGCATAAACTGCTGTCTGTTGGCAATGCTGATCCTAAATTTCTGGTTTTAATATTGAAAAGTGAGATTACGATTCCCATTCCTCAGAAGTTTTACAGTCTGCAGTTGGAGCATCAGAGTTCTATCTTTCAGCAGAAGCAGACTCAGCTTCCCAAACCGAGCTTGTATTTGTGTAGCATTTCCACACTATGTAATTGTCGTCTATATTTGGGGAGCTTGTAAAACTTTGCAGCAGTAGGAAATGTGGTGAAGTCCCTTCCTTGTAAATTAATTTATTTGCCTTCTTTTTAATTCCTTCTATGGCTTCCATCTTATGCTTTCTACAGTCACATGAAATCTTGTGGTTTGGATCTCCCGGTTTAAGTTCACATTCATGGAAAGACGTGTGCAGATTGCCTCAAACAGAGGAAAAGTGACAGATGTCAGTATGTTTAATCCAAGAGGAAGTAATGACACAATAATAAGACACGTGCCATCCATAATAGCCCCTAATGACTGTTGTAAACCGTTGTGTATCTAAAATTAAAATGTATGCTTATAAATGTGCAGAGTAGTAGAAGACAAAAATGACCCAAGCAGCCAGCATTTACTGTAAGACCATCTGAAATAGTTATGCATTCAGCAAGTCTGCCCTGTACTTGTTTTATGCCCACAGCAATTTAAATTCAGAAAATTCTGGACCGTCCCAAACTGACCGCAACTCAAGTCTTACAATTTCTATGTGGTTGATCTTCCTAGCCTACAGGTGCTGGTACTGTAGTTTCAATGGTGACACTATTTTTTTCAAAGAAGTTACATTTCTTAAGGACTAAAATGCTATTTTAAATATACAATTTTAGCATCACTAGCGATTGGTTTCCTTTCATAGAAACATTGGTAAATTGGTTGCTGTGCCATTCTTCCCCAGACTAAAAGCCTTGGCGATCATGTTGACATTTTTGGTTTAAAATACCTCAGCGACTTTGCTGTGACATTAAATGTAGATGTTCCCAATGCTCCCCAGAGAACACATACTGTTCGACTGTGTTCATCCCCTAAATTTTCACTCGGTTTCACAAGAAGGACACAGGGTGTCTGAGGCTGGCATACTGATTGGAACATAAAAAGACTAAAGTTTGACACTCAAGTCCTCCAAGATACAAGGTCCTCTTTATGCCATCGTATCCCACAACAGACGAATTTAACAGAAATGTAGTTTCTCTCTCTCTAACCATGTTCTGTTGTCATTTTGCCGTTTTTAAGTTCTGTATCTGACAAGCCCTTTACATTTTCTCCTTAATTTTTGGAGTAGCTTCTTGTCCTGTCACAGGAAGTAAATGAGCCAAGCCTCTTTTCCTCCATCTCCCTCATTTTATATCCTTTCAGACCCAAGGGCCAGTTTGAGTAATAGTAATTGACACATTGATCTAATAGGGCCATCATAATAGGCCTGTTACTGAGCTGGGCAATGGTGCTCGGCGTCACCTTAACATGTGCAAGGACTGACATCCCGCCATGATCCATAATGATAATTGTGATTTAGCCTTGCTTTCAACCTACGCCCCAGTGTCCCCGGCATCAGGAAATCTTATTACATCTGACCCCACATTGCCTCCATTAGAACTAGGTCATTTGTTAAAATACTGCAAAAGCAAAACAATTGAACCCTGTGCCATTTTGATTCTATAACAGTGGGTTATCATTGTCCCTTTGAATCAATTCCAGGGGCCCATTTTTCGGGATAGAGCTTTGAATTGGATTGATCGGACTCTGATAATGCTGAAATCAATGATGCAGCCGCCTGAAAGTAAATTATCGTTGAGCGAAATTTTCGGATTAATCTTAATGCCAGTATTCTTGATTGGTATTGGTCGCTGTACTTGCAGGGCGAGCACCAGTGAAATGTTGACGGAGACATTAACTGTCAGGATGGAAAAATGAAACGGGGATTCTTAGAAACTTTTTCCACGGCACGTCTTCTGTCTTCCTAAAGGGGCAGGAGCCACTGGAGGGACGAACACACTTGGATTAGCTGGGTTAGCATCCAGGCAGAAAAACACAGTCCACACTTAGTCTTGAGACAGTGTTTAAAATCTAGGCTTAGGTTGTGACCCAACTTCTCACTTGGCGCCTTTGCTGTTTAGCTTGGGAAATATACAAAAGAACGTTAGTATGTACCTGTGTGTATAAATGTTTGTGCGTAAGCGTGTGTGGATGTGTAACACATAATGTTCCCTTAGAGTTTCACTCTTGTATCAGTCATCAAGATAGTTGCTGGGTATTGTTGCAGCAGTTATTTCATTTTGCATCTCTGGGTGTGTGTTCCTCCCTTTGTTTGTGTTAAGGAAAAAAAAACGTGCATGTCAGATTTTAGTGCCTCTGATCTTACCTAACACATGTGCATTTGCGAGAGTGTGCGTGCATGTGTGTGTTAGCAGTGAGTGGTGAAGTCGTGTTTGTGTCTGTGCTGTCCAAGCTGATTTTTAAACAGATGTTGACAGAGTGTTCCACAGGATTGTGTTCCTAAAACACCACTTATGAAATAGGAAAACTTTACTTGTTCCATATTTGGGAAATTCTGTTACTGCTACTATCTGCTTCTTATTGCTTCTGCTACTTTTACAGCTATTACTAGTTGTAAAGGATTAAGTGGATTAAGTGAAGCACCGTGGATACTTTCTGGGTGCACTGTATAACATAAAAAGAAGCTAAAGGCTAGACAAGTTTGTGAAAACATCATCTACATTTTTAATCTCTGCAGCACTCCAGCTTGTCATAATGAACAAGTTGTTGAGATTCTTCCATCTTTAACACATCTTCAACAAATATCAGTCTGCAGGATTTTTCAAGTTGAAATGATGGCCCAGTAGTCATGAGACATGTGAAACACTGCACAAATACAGCGAGAGTGTACATAAGAACCATGGAATCCAGGGTGGAAGAAATGAGAGAAGGCTGAAGAGAAGGCTGTTTGGGGTAAAGACAAGTTGGGTGCTCTATCACCAGGTCCATTAAGCACTTCCTGCATTGGAAAACGTGGTATGGATTCAGAGTGCCAAAAGCATTGTGCCAAAAATGCGTCAGCCTTGTTTACTTAACTAAGACTAGAGTGATGAAGGTGTTGCTGCAGAAGAATCTAACAAAAAAATGCTGGATCAGTTCACACATAATAGACTGTTTGCTCAGATTTTGCCTTGATGCGTCTGCTCTGCCGTTCGGTAACAAGGTACGTTGGTCAATCAAATAAAGGGTGGGCATATTCCAAGGGCCTGTGCTTACAGAGACACATTTGATTATACTTGCATTTGATTATTGAATCTTTTTATTGTAACACACCAACATCACTGCAGTTTCTGGGCACCAGTGAAAGATCACAGCAAGGCTCTGAACTATTAACATTATATTTTCTACATCTATTCTAGTCTTGTGAACATTGTTTCCTTACTTTCCATCCAACAAAAAGGATGTTAGGCTCACCTGCAGTTGAACTTGGTGTTAGGATGCTAACATCTAAACTGATGTGGTGGTTGTAGTGAACATTAGGATGTTAGCATTGCTAGTCATTGCGAACATGTTGCATGATTATTGGCTGTAGATTGTGTTGTTGTGATGCATCAATGCTCTCATGTGAGTAAAGGGTTATAACAAATTGAAAGCCCTCGCTGGCTGTGACCCACTGATTCTCATAAACAGGCACTTTAGAGGTATCACACTCGATCCTGTTCCTTATCTGTAAATGGCTTTTTTGGGGTCTCCTGATAATGTCATGTATGTTTTCCATGGTTTGCCTTTGGTATACAGTATTACGCAGTGGGTTTATTTTGTGCAATAGTTTTGAATCAGAGTGACAGACAAAGAAGAAAAGCAATAGTGAAGACTGGCACGGCAGACGGACCTTGACGCAGGAGTCGGTCAGAATAGGGTGTGCTTCTGGAATATTCAACGTGGCTGAGGTCATCTGTCTCTTGTAATGGATGAAGGTCTTTCCATAATGATGTCTTCATTTGAATAATGTCCAGATTTCCCTCGGTGGGAGTTGCTGTAACTTGGTAGTAGATGTCTGCTGTTGAAGCCACTTCCTAATGGTGTCTTCCACTGGCTCTACTCATCAGTAAAGGGATGTTATCGATCATGTCGACTCTCCTTCTTCACCTAACTTTCACAATGTTGATATAATCAGTGCTAGTGTGCAGCTGTTTTTGTGCTTCTCTGTAACATGTTTTTAATTGTTTTGGTTTTTTTACTCCATTCAACAGAATTTGAAGTTTTATATCACACCGTTTCCCTTTATTCTGCCATGAAAGTCATTGTTATATTTTAGAATCACTGCCTTCCATTTGTCCAAAAAGTATCCATGCTGAGACTGATGAGGTATGTATCTACACTTAGTATGCACAAGCAGACTAAATGGACTGTTGAAAGCACTTCGTCCTATGGCTCAAAAAACAAAACTAACACTACAGTTCACCCCTGAATCCTCAGCCAACACGGCACCACAGGCCCTGCCAAGGTTGACAGAGAATGGAAGAGCAGTAGAGGCGTTCCTCGCAGAGACAGAGAGGGGGCACAAGGGACGGGGGGTAGTGGAGGGGAGTCTCTTGATTAAGATTTATGTCTAAATTTTCCTGTTCTAGCAGCCGTTGCCTGCTGTTGGATAAGCTCCCTTACACACCCCTCTTCTTTGCTGTGTTGATAGAAGGGCTTCTAGTAAATGTGTTTCATGACAAAGCATTTCCCCTTTTGCCCTTCATGTTACTCCCCTTTACTCTGGATTCCCAGAAGGTGCAGGGCAGTGGGACGTCGGGAAATCAAATAAATTTTTGTGCTTCAAGTTTGTTTTCATACATTAATGCACGTAATCACAACGATTGTGTGATTGGTCTGTGAGCACTCCCAAAACACGCGTGACCTAAAGCTGACAACAGTGCCCGAATGCCTCCTGAGGAGCTCTGCTAACACGCTGCTCATGCTAAGCCTTCTGTGTAGTAATCCTGCAGCTTTGGATTATATAAGCCACCTATATTGGTTACTTTGAATCATGCATACGTTGCTGGTCTCCCAAAAGTAGATCTGTTTCGACAAGTTCAGTGATAAAGCCTTAAATGAAAAACTGACCACCAAAATCACAAAGTTAAAGTAGAAAACAGGACTTTTCATTCCTGCAGATGTAATTCTGTTAATTACCTGAAAACTCGTGTCTGTTGGAAACCTGTTAAACTGCACACACGCTGGAAGTGACTTCAGGCGAAATAACTATGGGCCATGAGAAGTGGGTGAGACCCATGATTGATGAGCGGATGATGAGACTACCAGTGAGAGAGAAGATTGTTGATTGACATATGACCTCGCTAGAGGGTCACCTAGGCAACCGTGATGAAGGGATGAATGGGACTGAAAGGTGAAAGAAAAGAAACCTACAGTTTTTGAAAAAGCAGTAACTTTCATTGCACAAAGAATATCAGGTGTGTTTTGCTTTTTTTAAGCATGTTATTAGTGTGCTTTACTTTCCACAATTTACAGTTTAGTTACAAATGGAAAAAGTGAAGCGTTTGGGTGAAAGTCTGAAGTCCCAGTGTTTTATCAGTGGTTACTAGATTATCAGTTCATAAAGTTTTCAAACACTTTAAAATTAATGGTGTTTAAAAATGTTGCCCTTTTTTTTTCTTTTCTCCAGGACAAGCCCCCCCTACTGCTGCGCTGACCTGTATTCGCTAAGGACGGGGGAAATGGTTAAATCAATTCAGTTCAAGACGCCTATCTATGACCTCCACTGCAACAAACAGTGAGTTTGGCTAAACAGAATAAGTAAATGCGTTTAAAAAGACTTTTGTCATGTAGTCACATGAATGTTTTTTCCCTTCTCACAGTATCCTTGTTGTGAGCCTGCAAGAGAAGATTGCAGCATTTGACAGCTGCACATTCACCAAGAAGTTCTTTGTTACAAGTAAGAATATTAAACACATGAGTCCTATAATGCTTATTTACTGCTCCAGGGGTAATTGTTCATATCGAACATGGCAAAAGTTTTAAATAATGAAGTTGGAAAAGAGTGGTTGTTCCGTTCTCTGGGTGCTCTGGTTTCTACTGCTGTGTATCAACTCGGCTCTAGCTGTGAGAACAGAGCTCACCTGGGATTGAGGTGAGCCGAGCGGCTGCACTAACCCAACATGAGGCAAATAAGTGTTGCTTTTTTCGACTGTGAATCATGCAAAGCTACTCTCTGAGAACGACAAGAAATGACAAACATTAAAATGCATAGAATACGTCTTCTTTCAATTCTCTCAGCCTGCTACATAATCTGGCAAAAAAAGAGAGGGAGGTTTTAATAGGTTACAGAAATCAATTGCTTTTCACATCAAAAACAAGAATGATTGTTGTCACATGTGGCCTGTCATTATTTTATTGTAGAAATATGTATTTATCAAACACGGGGCCAAACCCCAGCCCTGTACTTTGTGTAGTAGCACAAACAAACAGTGCCAGTCACGTAAAATTCTTTCTTCAAACTTAATCTTTCCAAACATGATCAGCGAGTCTGTCATGCCCGCATCACACAACCCAAACAAATACAAGGCACATCATTGATTATAATACAAGCCACCAAGACCTGCTGGATTGGAATCCTCTTAAGCATCGCATTGTGACTAAACTGCTTTTATCAAGACAAGATGGTGAGACCCTTCATTTGAAGCTCAGCACAGGAAAACTGTTTACGACACAGCTCTCGCATCCTCCCGGCTGTACCTGCCGTCTCTGCTCAGGGAGTCTGTGAAAGAAATGCCAGACTGTATTACAAGGCCATTGCTGTCTACTTAAGTCATTGACTGGAGTAAACTGACCTTACTGGCTGGCTTTAATGTGTCTCCTCTTTGTCTGCCTGCCTTCCCTATCAGCGTCTGGGCAGCAGGAAACCAAACATATTCAATAGTTATTAATCGTTTCTGAATGCAGGGGCCTCCTCTTCATAACATCGTTTGGTCTGTTTTGGCCATAAAAGCAGTAAACAAAGGGTCCTGTGATGTGGGGAGATCTGCTTTGGATGAGCAATTCTACCTCTGCATGTGCTCTTCTTCTCCAGGGATGTGATGGTGGGCATGTCATGTTTTCATGAGCACTTAGTGTTTGTCCCTTGTTTATGTTCTTGCTTTGCATCGAGTGGTATGTGTGCTCCTAGCTGGTGCTTGTTCAGCCCCAGAAACTTTCTTTCCCCTCTGCTCAGTCCTGTTTGCCTTTTGAATGGGACGACTCACAATCGTAGTCCTTAATGTGTTTTTACAAAAAGTGCGTGTGGAAACGTTTGAGGATTCATAAACAAGACGACGACGACTTTTCATATGCCTTTGAAACCAAAAGTTTTCCCTTTCTGATAAAATGTGACTGGAAGCAAGTTTTCGAACTGTGTCCCTCAACGTTAGTCTTTAATTGACTTACTGTTTATCAGTCCTGGAAATTTTAAGTAAAACACACTTGGTCATGTGCTGCTGCCCTGACCTTCACATGTATGTCTTAATAATACTTTTGAGTTCATTGTTTCGTAAATGTTTCCGAGGCATTCAGGCCCAGCCTCAAACGTGATGCTGTCCACACACTGCTCATGAAAGTGTTTGGTGCTGCTATGCAGTCGCAGACGTCTTTTCAAACACAAAGGTTGTCTTTTACAACCTGTGTTTGCATGCCACAGCAAAATTGGCGAGTACTGGTTTTCTTCATGTGTTCTTCTGTTAAAATGATTCCTGTTCTTTTTTTGTCACTTTCAGGAAATTCACATTTTTTTGCTTGTAGCAGGTGAAGTCGCTTTACATTTTGAGAGTAGAGCTTCTGAATTTCCTCTATCGACAGTTTGTATTCAGTGTTCATTAGTTTGTGTTTCTATCTCTGTCACATTCAGCTTTTTCTTCTTCATCATGTGTTTTTTTTTATTTTTATAATTTATTTCCCCGAATCTGGGATTTTTTTTTTACTTGGGTTGAGCTCTTTTGAAATTGCTTGTGCAAAATGTTTACTTTATGTGGGCACGTTAGAGATAATACTTAGATTTAGAGATGGATGTTTGTAGAAGCTTTTCAGCTAATTAGATTTCAGATGAGTCCTTTATTAATTTGAATCATAATAGTGGGATGAAGCAGCCAGCAGTCAAACATTTAGTGTAAAGCCAAAACGATGCAACAGCCATTCAAATATTTTACCTTAAAACCTGTATAAAAAATCCAGGCATGTGCATTATTGACCTCACGCACACTGACCAGGTGTGCTCGTGCACTTTTGGATTGCAAGAAAGTGACTTTTCACTTTCTTGTGAAAAGAGGAGTTTCAATTTTATTTAAACAACACCTGTTCAAAAGCATTTTTTATATTGTAATGTTAAATCTTTGCGGGATTTTTCAAATGTTGTTGTTTTTTTATGCAACAAATAGTTTAGACTGAGCATCTTGTGGCTCACAGAAAGGATTTTGCTGGCTTGGGTGAAAACCTGGCCTGAATGTTCAGGAAGGAAAAAGAACCTTCTAAAAACTGGGAGTATCGGAGAAGAAAGATCAGCCGATCCATCCATCAAGTCTTTTCCCTCTTCTGGTTTAGTCACATGCTCTCCACCCAGGATGTCAGACACTTTCTGTCTTGCTTGGCCTTGGAGGGGCAAAAAAACCTTCTCTGGCATCACCAGCAACCCTTGTGACTCACCTAAAACTCCCACCGACCCTCCTATCGGCTCCTTCCCCAACACAGTACACTAAAGCCTCCACCTCATCTGCTCCCTGAGCAATAAATTATTGTCAGCAAGCCATTTGCCCCACACCTCTGTGCACTTACATCAGCTAAGTGTGTTTGCATGTTTGTGCACGTGTGAGGCAAACACCTACCTTTTTAAAAGATCATCACTGGATCAGCATTTTGCTGCTTTGTGTGTTTGCCATACTGGGAAGGAGAGACTGTCACTGTCTGTGTCTGCTTACATTTAAAGATATTTATGATGAAATCAATAATTTCTTCATTCTGTTTACGGGCACATGGAGGCCTGGTTTTGGTTGATTCTGTCTTGAAGAGCAAACTCCTGTCAGATATGGTATTGGTTAAAACACGTTCCACTTGTGCCAGTGTTTACTTCTACATCGATAAAAAGAGAAAAATATGCGATTTTAGCGTTTGTGAAGAGTTTTATTCGTCATTCAGCACTGGTTACTATTTTAATCTGTGATGACAACACATGTGTGTCATCCTGTTTGTGCGTTTGTATATATCCCCATAAGGGTTATTGTGTTGGTCAATCACCAGAGGAGCCATCTTCAATTTTATTGGGTACCAGTCTCCATTAGGTCATCCTGGGTGTACACACACACACACACACACACACACACACACACACACACACACACACACACACACACACACACACACATATAGACATGTCAGCCTCATCAGACTCCCATTTATTTTCCAAAACAAGAAACTCCCCACAAACACACGGTTTAAGATGGTTTCAGACACTCTCCAGGGAGGACTTCCTGTTTTATGGCAGACTTTCAGTCATGAGGTTACTTACCAAAGTAGCTTAAATAAGAGATTGTCTCAAAAAGGTATAGACTGTCTTAATAATGTCACTTGACCACACTTGTATTGATTAATTTGTGCAAAATCTTCTTACAAGTTGTAAAATTGGACTCAATTCTTCAATCAACATAATCCACACCACTCTAAATATTCTGTTTGACTGTAAGCCTGCTCTTATTGACAGTGAGATGAATCGTAAGTCTTTAAGTGGCAGGGACTGAACTGAAGCACCAGCTGTCTCCATTATTAGAAATTTATTAGTTAAAAAGGTAAATTGACCTGAAAAAAGCAGTAAAAAAGCATGAGTTGGTTTGTCTGCAATCCTGTTTATTTCATATCTGTTTCTGTATGTCTCTGTCCTCACTGTCTTATGGCCGTCATTGTGTCTTTCCAGGCTGCTATCCCTGCCCCGGCCCCAGCCTCAATCCAATAGCTCTGGGAAGCCGTTGGCTAGCCTATGCTGAGAACAAGGTAGTCTGCACATACACACATATTCATCCAGTGCAGAAGTGCCTTATCAGAGAAGCGACATATTTACAATCCAAAAAATGCATTTTATCTATTTTCTGCCTCTTTAATCTGTCTGGATAAACAACTCATTCCAAGAAGAGTCCACTAGAGATGATAACATTTTGAAAATCAGCAGATGTACTGGAGTTTTCTGTTTAATGGGATTGTTAAGTATTTACAAAAACCAGAATGTTCTATTGTGCATCCTGTAATACTTTTAATGTGAAGTAGTGTTTTGGTGCTGGCCCACTCAAGTAATTGACAGATGGGGCTGCTGTTTGTGCCTACGGATTTTCAGAAATGACCAAATCTAGTTTTTCAAGAGTAATACTGGGACGGAGCTATTCCAGTGATATTGTATATGAAATTAATCAGAGCAGGCTGTTTGGTCGTGCAGCCTGTCTTTGACGACAAAACCAATTTCCTCTAAAGAGTGAAGAGGGCAGCCTTTTAAATGCCTGCATCTGGGTTAATTCTCCCAAATTTACCTCTTCGTTCATCTCCCTCGGACGTCCGCTATACGTCTTGTGTTTATTAGTAAATCTACCTTTTTTCCAGTTGATAAGATGTCACCAGTCTCGTGGAGGAGCCTGTGGTGACAATGCACAGTCTTATACCGCCACAGTGATCAACGCTGCCAAAGTAAGTGATGTACAAACACACATTTAACTGTTTTTCTCTACATGTGTTATCGTTCTCTCTCATCGAGATTCTTAGGTTTTCTTCTTCTTCCTCAAAAGTAAATAAATAAAAAATCCTAATAAATAACATCCTAAGTGGCATTCTCTAAAGCACTGTATTCAGGAGAAGTACGCCGAATGTGTCACAGCTTTATTTATATATAGGCGTGAACATAAAAGAAATGCACAGGAGAACATGTCTGGCTATTATTTTTTTAAAGTGTATTTCAGATAAAAAACATTACATTATCTGCTCTCAAAGTCCATACACGCTCAGATTGGCATTCATGAGCTAAAATTTATGGTTCTAGATAGCGAATCAACTGAGACGTTGCTCTGGATTAATTATTAGATAGATGTGAGTTCTTATGAACATGTAACACTACATTCAAAACTATACTCACGTTCTCACAATATGGCTGTAATCAGTCTGAACGTCCTACGGTAAGCTTGACACTCAGATAAAACGGCACAGAAGATGGTATTTCCAGCTCTGCCGGCACCATCTGTAAATGTGCTGACATTGGATCCACCTGTGCCGCCTGGCCGACTGTGGCTAAGCTTATGAGACACTTCATCAACCTGCTGATCTCCTGCTTCCCACTATAATCTGTTTCTCTTCATTGGTCTTGTTTCAGTCAGCATCATGGGGAAGTGGCTCTAAGATGGCTCACTAACAGCCAGCAGCGCTCTCTTTGATACCAGGTGAAATAAAATCCTGGGCCAATAAAGCAACTTGCTAACACGTGCAGACGAACTACCTCCTCATATGGTTCTAGTCTGTTTCTCCACTTGGTCACAGAAGAAGGGCTAATTGATTCCAAAGAGCACGTGGATCTCACAGCTAGTGCGAAGATGACTCATTAGTGGGGTAACAAGGCTATACATCAAAAAGACAACTGTCTTTCTAACAGATTAGCAGCATGGTGATGGGTTGACAATTGCAGGGGGTATTGATATGCAGACAGGCAGTCTGCTTGCCCGCCCTCTCCTCGTTTAGGACCATATATCTCAATATGGATGACAAGGTATCTCCCTTTGGCTTGTGGCGCGACACGCTGGCTCTTAGTGCTGACATCCAGAGACATGGGAACAGAAAAGGAGGAGGGCGGGGGCAGCATTAAAGTATAATGGCTTTTGTTTATAAAAAAGACAGAAAAGAGAGAGAAGGCAGTGGCGCTGACCGACTGGCTGTTCTGAATTTTCTGTCTTACAGGGAATTTATGTAGCACAAAAGTCCTGTTGCCTGTCATTCCTGGGTGTATAATTAAGAAAGACCGTTCACATAAAGATGAGGCTGTATCGTGTTTAGATAGTAACATCAGCTCTGCGTGCGTAAGTGTTGTGAGCCCTGAGGCATGATCTTCCTCCAAACCCCCCCTGCGTGCTAGGAAATCAATAACTCCTGTTTGGACTACTAAGAACTCCACAACTGCAGTGATTAGAAAACACATTAGTGTTGATCAATTAGGAGCCAAACGCCTCACTTAATAATTGATGGCTTTTCTTGCATTTTACACACTCACACACACCCCAGTGCATGCACGTAGCATTCACTGTTAGTGTGTCTGGTCAAGTGGCAAAGAGAGACAGCGGGTGATCCCCAGACCCAACATATGCAAGGCGCCACACTGTATTGACAGGGCCGCCTAGTCTGAATGCCTGATTAGGCTCTCCGGGGCCCCTTTGGTGCTTACACACACACAAACACACAGTCACGCACACTGGACTCCATTAGAGTAAGACAGTGTAGTAGGTGAGATAGACTCCACTTAAGCAGCACTATCCATTTCCCTCAATCGAGCCACAGAGGTGTGTTTGAGGCAGACACCCTGGCTGGGCCTTAAGCGGACACAGAGGAGCCTCCCGCGCACGCACGTGTCTTCTATGGCTACAGTCAAGTCATCAGCACTGCGAGCCATCAGCCGGCATCAAGTGAACATGCTGTATACATGCACCCATGCACAGAAGCACGTATGCGCACTGCAACCCAAACCAAAGATATCACATAGATGTATAATATATTGCTTGGGAATATATAACATCAGGTGTGTATTATATTTTTTTCCTTTCTTCCTCAGACTTTAAAAACAGGTCTGACGATGGTCGGTAAAGTTGTGACCCAGCTAGCAGGCACCATACCGGCAAGCACTCCAGACGAGGAGGGCACATCTCACAGTGCAAGCCGTCGCAGCCCACACAACCCCGGTGTGGTCACCATTATTGACACACACAGTGTTGGAGAAGGACAGGTCAGTTCAGTTGTTTGCTGCTTGAAATGATTTTAAAATACTGCATTTTATTAGTATTAACTGTGATGCTTTTTTTAGTTGGTATTGACCTCAAATCGAAGGAGATATCTCATTGCGGCAGTTGCATTTAAACTACAAGCCTTGCGTGTCTTGTAGTTTAATTAAACACTCGTGCGGAGAGAGTCGAGTGGATGCGGAGTGTAAAGGTAAACTCTTATACTGCTTTGACATTCAATCATTTGCTCATCTGTAGTTGGGTTTCTATGGTAAATGGTTGGTACCCCTTTAAACCGGTGCTTCACAAACCAATCAGTGATACCATCTTTTATATACAGTCTATGATGCTTTGCCATTGTGTTCATCCGAGGAATTGAGTTGCAGGATAATGTCCCCTATTAATTTGCTGAAGGGTTTCCAGTACACAAAGACAAAACTGACCATTACAGTCTTACAACATCCATTAAAGTGAGCACCTCCTGCATTCACTGAGGAATGGCATCTTAAAAAAAGAAAATGGGGCCATGCACATTATTACTGTGGTAAGCAATAAACAATGCAACACTAGCAACAGCAGAATTCTTAATATGTCTTGTTTTCCGTCTGTGGAATAAATGAGCAGGCAAGGAATTCAAGCTAAAGACTCCTTCAGTAGATCACAGAGTACAAACATTATATCAATAATATGCTGTTGGCCTCAACCAATCAAACACCTCTGCTATGACTTACTGGGCAAAAAGATTAAATGGAAGAACGATGTTCATCTCTGCAGTTTCACACACTGTTGCAGTTCATGCCAAGCAGCTGTGGAGCGAAAAACACCCTGTTAAAACATTTATGTTGGTTTTCCTCTCATTTGTCACCAGCTTGTATATTAGGTTGGTCACAAGTTAACAACACTAGATTCAGTGGATGGACCAACATAAAGTCATTCCTGCTTCGTTTTGTCTTACTGTTTGCTGTTTGCAAAGTATTCTTTAAATAAGTTTCATTGTGATTTTATATATATATATATATATATGTATGTATGTATGTATGTATGTATGTATGTATGTATGTATGTATATATATATATATATATATGTATGTATGTATGTATGTATGTATGTATGTATGTATGTATGTATATATATATATATATATATATATATAAAACTGGGTTCACTGTTACCACCTGACAGCCTTGTTTAAGTGACTTTTATAGAAAGTTACTGCTTAGACACACACAGCAAATGGGCTTTTTGCTTCCTTGGTCTCATCATGTATGTCCCAGGTAAATAAAACTTTGCCTCTGTGGCTTGGCAAGAAGCAGGCTTGGTGGCTTGGACTCACTCAGTCTCTTTTACCTGGCACGACTAACCTAAAGGTGTGAGTTAGATATGCTGCATATTTTAACAACTGAGCTTTTAGCCAGAGTTCTGTCTGTTTTGGCCGTGCTGGTGACAGAGACACTTTGTAAACATGCAGCTGCAACCTGACATGAAGCTCGAGGCTGACTCAATGCACCACATGCTAAATCAGGTCCTGGATTTAAGACTGTAGGAAATTCATTTTCCGGACGTATTTTTTGGAGTAATTTTTTTTAATATATATATAATTTTTACACTTTGTAGAGGAGATGCTTGGAGAGGCTGTTGCTGTTTATTTTATTGTAACAAGAAAGTTGTTGTTATTCACTTTAGCTGTCAGTGGTTTACAATTTTGTGGCGTAATGCAGCAAAAAGGCATTATTAGTGTTACAGATGGTCTTCAGGTTATTGTGCCCTGTTTAGAGAAGTAATACATTAATATTTTTGGGGATATTTTTTTAATCCCATTGTAGCTTTGATGCATTTGTTAAGGCAATTAAAATTAAGCTAAATTAATAAATTTAGTAAGTTAAAAAATTATACATTAAATATAAATATTAAGTAATAAAAATGCACAACAAACCAAATAACATAATTTTAAATTGCTAAAATAAATTTTTATTGTTCACTGATATTTCAAAGCATGAATTATGGTTGATGTAACACCGAGCACGACTCTACTCAACCTGTAAAGTTGTATACAATGATGTATTTGCAATAATAAATAAATAAATAGAAAAGTATATTGGTAAATGTTTGGTGCATGTAATTATTTTGCAGTGCAATTTGAAAACAACTTCCAACCAACAACAAAGGTCACCAGGAGTTATCATAATAAACAGTCTAATAAAAATGAAAGGAAGCCGCTAAAAAATCAGAACGTGTCCCCCCAAAAATAGTGTCATTCCATAAATGACTAAGGTAAGTTTGCATCTATTATCCTGACTCTGGGTCTGACTAGCTTAGGTGTGTGTTATAGTAAGAATGAAAATATGCTGCACTAACCTCGTTTACAGATTGACCAGTTGGCTTCCTCTTAATTGCAAAAGAAATGCTAAAAGCTTTTATCCCCGAATTTTCCTCAGCCTCTCCAAACTGTGATTAATCACACTGCAGGAGCTGTCACATTTTTAATGAGGTGTGTTTTCGTACGTAGTACAGTTTGTCAGTGATGTTATCACCACACACATTCTGCCTTCTCCTTTCCTCGGCGACTGTAACCGCCCTGTAACCAGCCCGTAGTCTTATAAGTTGGATCTAAGCCTTCAGAAGTGGGTCTGCACTCTGTCACCAGGCGACACACTGTAACCATACACTGGCCGTAAACACTGATGAGGCCAGGCAAGGAGGGAGGGGTGCACTCAGAGTGTAGGAGAAATGGAGGTTGAAGGGAATAGTGGGGTGGGGACAGTCGAGAGTGTATTAAGACGGAGGTTGGAGGTGTAAATTCTGGAGAGATGAGAGAAGTCAGGAATATGATTGAGGTGAGTTCCTGTGTCGTTGTGGGGATCCAAGACATTCCCATCGCTTCCAGTTGGATGAGGTTGGAGCTACATTGTATCACTGCTCCTTATTTGGAACAGCAGTCTCAACACACACACACACACACACACACACACACACACACACACACACACACACACACACACACACACACACACACTCCCCTGTGTAACAGGGGCTCGGTTCTCTGGAGGACACTCTTGTTTCAAAGGGCTCCAGCAGGATTCCCTAACAGAACAACATTGTCTGCTTGCACTGTAATAAAAGTGATCTGCTTCATGTCACCAGCCTCTTTCTGTTCATGCTGTTCTCCCGCCTTTTCCCCTTTTCCCCCCCTGGATCCTTAAGATCTTGCTTGGAGTGTGAGACAAAATCCTTTTAGTTTTTAGAGGCTATCTTGTTTGGACTAGCTTAGATTTTAAATGTTTGGCCAGCTTTCCTGACATCCGTAGTGCAACACCGGGGCCACATTTAACTCTTTTAAACAAGAGTGTGTGTTCTCAAACACCGGTACTTCTGCACAAAGTGGCCTCATGTCTGGGCTTATGTCTAATCTCTCTGTGTGACTAAAGGAGTTTTCTGCCAGCTCCTGGTCTCAGCACAGCCTGTGTTAGATTTGTCCCAGTCTTGACAGCAGACTTTGTATGGAGATTTAGGAGCAGCCTCTAGTTGTACAAAATAACTTACAATTTCATTTTTGTTGGCAAGTTGCACAAGGGGAAAGCCAGTTCTGCATTTGATGGCAGTTTGTGCCTGTTTACGGGAAGACCCTGTGTCATGGGGTATTGTCAAAGCCACATGTGAAAAGCCACATCATTGCCAAAGTAAATTTGTCCATATTCTTGTCTCTGTTGTTAGGCCATATCCTGTCCACACTGGTCTCAGTACAGCATCTTTGTAAAGCGCTAGCACTAATGAAATACAGCTCCAATTATGATGATTCATATTTTCTTTGACCAGAAGAAGTGGGTTTTTCAACAAAGTGCTTACTTGTCTTATTTCAGGTAACATGCTTATTATATTCTGTCCACAAGAGGGCAATGGCACACTCGGAAAGGAGTTAAACTTCCAGCTGTTTCACAGCAGGGTGATGTCAAAAAAACAGTGCTTAGTGTGGTGACAATATCACACCAAACCAAAATGTGGAGAGAAATCCTTGAGCAGGGGAAAGTCCCTCTCTGGGTTTAATGTTCTCATTGTTAGAAAATGATTTGGATTTTGTTTGTGTGTGTGTTCATACGATCCAGGTCTTGGTGAGTGAGGACTCGGACGGTGAAGGAGTGGTGGCTCACTTCCCAGCTCACGACAAACCTATATCCTGCATGCAATTCAACCCCAGTGGTAATGCACACACGCACACGCTCGTTTTCATGTCTTCGTGAGGACATCTCATTGACATAATGCTTTCCGTAGCCGCTTACCCTAACCATCAAAAATGAATGCCTAACCCTGACCCTCAGCCTAAACCTAACCATAACCCAATTGTAACCCTGACACTAAAACCACATTTTGACCCTCAAAAATGCCTTCAAACTCGTGGGGACGTCCCCGCAGGTATAGCAGCGTGCCAATTTTCTGTCCTCACAAAGATATGTAAACATGTGCACACACACACACTCGTAACTGTTGAAGAAGAAGACTGAACACTCAGTGACCAGAACACTAAAAACAGCACAGCAGTTACACGTCCATTCAAGTGTACGGTAACATATTGTTTGTTTGGCTCACATGTGGCGGCTTCGTCTTGTTTCTTTGGTTGGGCTGGATGTCACCATCCAAGCCAAATTCCAAGTGTGTGTATTCCACTTAAACAAGTGTTTGGCCTGTGTTTCCCCAGCCTCAACAAAGGAAGCACATGTAGATCAGACATTGTATCCCATACGGTAAATGTGTTAGTTACAGTGGGGCAAAAAAGTATTTAGTCAGCCACCGATTGTGCAAGTTCCCCCACCTAAAATGATGACAGAGGTCAATAATTTGCACCAGAGGTACACTTCAACTGTGAGAGACAGAATGTGAAAAAAAAA
>NW_024582493.1:1239393-1240590 GCF_018398535.1 Haplochromis burtoni | reverse complement strand
GGAACTTGCACAATCGGTGGCTGACTAAATACTTTTTTGCCCCACTGTATCTCTTAATCTTAGAGAGAATGCAGTAAACGAGAAAAGAAAAATAAAATCAATATTTGCTGTGAGCAGCCTTTTCCTTCTAAAGGATTATCTGATTTACTTTAGCAAGATTGTTTAAAATTTTTATGTATTTGTAGGCTAGCTTTGCAATCTCCACCTCTGTTGTAGAGATGTGTTTCAAACACTTGTGAATGGCACACTGATGCAAGAAGACCAAGCCGTGTATACTTCCAAAACAAGATTTTTACACAAATCACTTTTATTTTGAAGTCTGATCCAAAGTAAACACAATACTTAGGCTGCCTGGAAGAGGCATTTCAATAACTGCTTTAGCAATCTTCATCAGGGACTTTATGTTGTGCATTCTCCTCGGTATTTGGCAGGTAGGTTGTTCCAAGCATTCACCCAGTTTTGTCTTTTTATGTAATCTGTTGCTTTTGTTTTTTTCTTTCTTTTGTTTTTAAAAGAAAATCCTTCATCATCGTGCAAAACGAATTCAGTGCAAATCAAATGCTGACTTAATTTGATGTGTTCTGTTTTATTTTTTTGCACCAGTGTTTGTGTTCAATATGTGTTTATTCTTTGTCATTTACGAGCAACACATGACAAATGTGACAAACGCGTCGTTGAGCAGCAAAAACACTTGCATTGGTTTAAACATTTTTTTACCATTGACTTCATTCCACATAGAAAAGGACACTAGATGCTTTGTACGTGTGAACAGGCTACGTCATCACTTTCTGTGTGTGATCTTTGCGTGCATGTTTCTGTTACTCCTGCTGTGTGTGTATGTGTGCAAGTTAATAAAGAAGCTGCTGAGAGATGACTCTAACCCTGTGACCTCTAAGCTCCAGGAATCCTTGACTTACTTAGACTTATGACTAAACTTAGCAGCTTCATCTCAGGAGGTTTAAGATCATATTTTAGACAAAGACAGGCCAGACATGGTTGTCTTAACCCCACATTCTCCTACCTGCTGTCAACAAAATCACATATATTACCCATCTATGCGGCTAAGCTACTAAATATGTGCTTATATTTTTTCCCATTAGGATACTTATCTTAAGGAGCTAAAAAGGTTGCTAAGAAGTAAAGCTTAGGATAAGTAGTTGCTCTTGATATCTTGCTCCTCCCCTAAAAAAAAACAAC
>NW_024582493.1:1148372-1238426 GCF_018398535.1 Haplochromis burtoni | reverse complement strand
TGATAAATGTCTCCCTCTGAAGTCTGCTGTTGGGTCCTTTGCTCTGCGTACTCCATCACATTTGAAAGCACTGGATGTAACTGGTAAAGGTTTTGTGGCAGTTTTTGGCCTTTTCTTCTTTGATTGGTCGCTGTGCTTTTTGTAGTTGGAATTAATTGTTAAAATATATTAAAACAAATCTTGATTATGATTCTTACAATTATGTAAAGTAGAATAACCATTTCTAAGCAGCCAAATGGGATCAAAATCCTCTAACGTGGTCCTTTGCAGAAATATGAATCGCTCGTTTTTGTTAAATGAAAACAGAACATCTTTATTCTCAAATTGATGCTGAAGGAAATTGGGACTAAAACACTATGGATATGTGAAATGAGTCAACATTTCTGCACAAAAACAATGTTGTTAGCCAGCTGACTGTGTTTTTTATGTCGTAGTGTAAGAAAAGTGTCTTTGTTCATCATTTAAAGGAATAATGTCGTCTTTACTTCTAAGATCCAAACTAGGCCTCCACTGAATTCGGTGTATTCCAGTGCTGTTCATGTAGATTTTACATTGGTTCTGGTGTACTGGTTGATGCTGCGTCAGCAAGCCAAAAGAATCTGCCGTGACCCTTTACACAGGGCACTGTCATCATCAAAATTCCAGACACATTTTTAATCTTTCTAACTCTTAAGTGTGCCCAATCTAAAGAGCTAATACAACTTTAAAATGCAAAGAAATGCAGTGAAAAAACACAGATTTCAATCCTTTTAAAAAGAGACAAAAACTGCAGGCAGAGCATGTGATGAGATTAGGTTAAATCTGAACACAGGCATAGAAACTTCTCTTGCAGGACTGCTTTCATCATTGTTTTTCTTTTATTCATTTTCATTTCTAAGCTGCCTCTTTTTCAGTGTTCTATAATTAAAGGCCTCTTGTTTTGATCAGAGTCCAAATCCTGAGTGATTGGTTCATTGGTTTGCCTCTAAGTGAACTCGTTCCAAGTTAGTGGAAGTGGCTTTTACTGAACTACCTTTCTTGCCTTACTGAGGTTCGCTTCACAGTGTTCAACCTCAACATGGCAGAAACAAGAAAGAAACAATGATATGACTCCAGTAGAGCCTGGAAAACCAAGACGTTTTGGCTGGGAAGAGTTATGTAAGAAACCCCAGTGGCTTGTGTGTGTTGGAGGCGCTACAGAGGGTGGACCGTTCGCCGCCAGTTATTGGTGTGGCGGCTGGCGCTTCGGTGGATCTGTGGATCTATTCCTAGTGGTGTAATTAGAGGGACGCAGATGAAGTGCAGTGGCAAAGAGCTCTCTTTAACAGCTGCGATGTGTGTGTGCTTGTTTTCTTTCACGTCTCGTCCTTTTTCACTTATCCTTAATGATCCTTGACTTGATTATTGGGTATAACGCCAAGGTCGAAATAGACTCATATTTTGATGAAAGAGATACTGTCCAGCAACGAGGCTTTTTTTTCTTTTTCCTTTTTTTGGTGAGTATGACTGGCACTAGATGGAGTGATTGATTCAACAATCAAGCGAGCTCCATCCGCTTTATTCTTTCCAGCCCATGCTCAGTTTGATAAAGTCCTTTACATCAGCGGTCCCCAACCCCTGGGCCTCGGACCGGTACCGGTCCGTGAGTCGTTTGGTACCGGGCCGCAAGAGTTGAGGCTCCGGTGTGAAATGTCTGGTTTTCAGGGTTTTTATCGGTTTTCAGTGTTATTTTGTTATCGTTTTTATCGTTAACTCTGTTTTCCTGGGTCTTTTCACGTGTGTTATGAATAAATCTTCTTTTTTCGGTACCGGTACTAGTTTTATTTTGTTGTATTTATCCGCGACACCTTAAAGGCCGGTCCGTGAAAATATTGTCGGGCATAAACCGGTCCGTGGTGCAAAAAAGGTTGGAGACCGCTGCTTTACATGCAGTTGTGGAAGAAGACATCCTGTAGTCCTGTATTTGCAGCCCAAGAGAATGTCACATTTTGTATTTTTCTAAACAGCTGATATTAGTCTTGAATAATATGTATGAAGCATGTATCAAGTATATGTAATAACATTGCACTGATATAATAATGTGAAAGTGAATGTGAGTTTTGACTGGTTGTACAATGCAAAACATTTTGTTGCTTTAGCTTTCTTAAGCTTTTTGCTCACTTCTAGATTTTACTCTGAGGTTACAGAAAACTTCAGTTAATTTCCCTGGGTCTTGCAAACTTAGTTTTCAGCTTTTTAGGTGTAATTTAACAGGCTAATAACTTTTAAATAACGGCCATCCCTAACTCCATTTACCTCTGCAGTAACTTGTGGCTATAGCTTTTAAATAAATGTAGTGGATTGAAAAGTTCAGGTGTTAATGAAGCTACTCAAAGCATCACCCATGCAAGTATCTGCTATGCTTGAATAAATGTATTTACTTAGTAACCTTAATCATTGCAGGTTATTGTTACTTATATTATCAATCAAATTCACAGATTAATCAGAAATCTTGCCTGACCATGAGTCAAGTTTTGTACTGGATATATTTTCACCTTTGTCTTGTGAAGAATCCTTTTTCAGCCTCATGAAATCCACGGTAGATCAGGAAAACACTGTGCAGCCACCTAAAAGTTTTGAATACCCCTTCAAAGCCACGACTAATGGAAGCTGAATCAAGACTGAATCTCTCCCCTCATGGAGCTGTCCCATAAACCATATCCCTGGTTTAGCAACAGGCTGGTCTAATGAATAGCCTGGCTTGTTGTGCCTGACCATTGAGGCAGCTGTGCCATGATGCAGCTCGTGGTGTAATAACTCTATCTGTACATCTCACTAATGTGTGAAAGAAACCAGGCTGTTGCCAAAAAACCTTGGACCCACACGCACATGTTCAACATGAGGGGAATTCCCACACACAAGCAGCTTCACTCGGCCGCACATTTAGTATGGATTGAGTCATGTCTTCACACCAAGATGGTAATTAGCACTCGTAGGCGGCTCTGATCTGATTTACAGCTTCTACACCACAGGCCTCTCAGTTTTGCCTTTTTGAGAGATTAAAAAAACAAACAAAAACTGAATTTTACTGAGACTACTGTAATATTTGGGTGTGTTTTTACAATGCCTGTCGTACTTGTTGCAGCTCAGGCTGACACCTCCATCGTTTGCTATTTGTCATTAGTATTTGACAGCAGACCAGAATGTGATTTAAAGCCATGCATTGTGCAGGGAGCACTGTGGGGAGATGTGTCGTCCTAGTGTTCAACTAATCTCTAGCTATGGTGTTTCTATTGTTTCAGATGAAAACACAAGGTTTAACAAAGATGTGATTTTAAGCTGGTCATGTATGTGTTTATCAAACACATTTAGCTTCTACAGTAAACAGCTATTTTGGTACAGTGAGAGGCATTCATTTACTGCCTACTTGTGTATCAAGGTGGTGGTTTTAAGAGCCTAATAGCATTGGTTCTAGCATCTAAATTCTGACTTCATCATGTAAGTTTCCAACCTACAAAAAACACGGTCTGCATTACACCGTGTTTTCTAAAGTAGTTTATTTTTTTTATTTTTTACAAAAAAAATCATAAAATAATGTAATATTTGCCATCTCAGTGGATAAGCCCCACGCTCTTGCAGGTGAAAAGTGGTTATTAAAGTGCATGGTCAGAGCTACAGAGTGGAACTGGATGAGCTAGATGGTGACTCAGGGTCTCTGGAAAACTTGGCTGAGAAAAAAATTCCCCAGAACAAACAGCAAAGCCGTGTGGAGTCATTTATAGCCCACATGGTGCGGTAACGCGCAGGTCATTTCGAACTTCTTTATGGTATGTGTGTAGGTGGGAGACTGAGTGGGGAAGAGGACAGTGGGGAAGTTTCTTGTTTCTATGAATTGTGGAACGGTTTGTTTGTTTGGCAGCGTATATATGGAAAGCAGTGGTTACGACTTGGTGTTCCCAAAATCTTCCCTTAATTTTTTTCAGCAGAGATAATTTGATCTATTCAGTCAGACAAAAAAAAGAGAATTCTGGAAAAGGAGTAGTAGCTCAAGCCGATGTGCACCCAGCACCCGGCACTCACGTGTTAAGGGAATCAGACTCGGCTCCACAAAAATGGAGAAGAAAATGTTACATGAACTCGTGGCTACATGAAGATGTGTGTTATTTATTAATGTTTTAAAGTAATGTAATTAATATATTTGTTGTCAAATACTGTAATTAACAAGCACTTAAAATGCCCTTATAGCAGAAAACCACTATATAAATAATTAACATTTATTCAAATGTTAACGATTTTCCTGTAATTTATTACAGGTACACAAGTGTGTTTTAAGCTTTTTATAAATACTTGTGTAGTACTTATACAACACATATGTTTATTATGTTTCGCATTTGCAAAATTCTTGTATCTGCAGATAAATAAAAGCATAATTACAGCATCAAAGCCTGTTTGTAAAGGCAGAACAGTTTACATTACTTTATGTAACTTCATGTATGTGATTATTTGCCTGATGAACCATGTTTCCTCTTGTTACAAAGTAACTTTGCATTGCTTTTTCCATCATTCAAAATAATTTGTTAGTCATTTTTGTGTTTTTATTTATTTAAATGATTAAAAAAACCCTACATTCAAATTAAATATAGTTATGAAACCTGAAACAGAATGGATGGCCTCAATACTCCTTTGTGTGACACACAGCTTCAGTGGACCAGCTGAGATCTAGGAAGTCTTAAATCTTACCTATGAATGGCAGCTGTGACAGTCTGAAGGGATTTCATTGGTTAACAGAACTGAAAAAATGCTCAAGCTAGCCCATAAGAAGTTTACCTCGCTCTTGGCCTAAGGGATTAAGCTCTGATGACAGTCCCAAAGTCTTTCAGTAGATTTTAAATCCATAGATTTTAGATGTGAGCAGAATGTTCTCGGGATTTTAAAATATGACATGACAAAAAAACCTGCTTTTAACTCCTGTCAAAACCTTCTTTGAGCTGCTGTGAGAACATGTTTGTCCCATGTTGAGAAACCACAAAAGCAAAACAAAAAGAACTGGGCTTCATTGGGAATTTAGATTAGTGGCAGCAAACTGGTGTTGAAGCTTTGGCAGATTGTTGCAGGTGAAACAAGAACAGAGGCTTCCTTCATGTTTTCGCCTTTTTATACAGCCAATAATGTGCTCGTTGGACAGCCTTCTGGCAAATGACAAATACAAACTTCTGCTCTTTAAAACAATTTCAGCAGGAAGTTTGCAAATATGTAAATGCCCCATAACACAAACTTAAGTAGTGTATTTTTCCACTTAAGGTGATGAAAGAACAACCCTGAAGCTCTGCTTTGAGAACAGTCACGCTTTGTGAACTTGACCGCTATGGTGCCTGCCTCTTATGTGTCGGCACGACTTTAAAGCCAGGTGACTTTTGCCCTGTTAAAAGAGCCAGCGTTCCAGCATAGTAATGTCAAACTGCTAGCTGTTTCTCCGCTAGGTTAGACACACACACACACACACACATATATATATACACCTTTTTTCATATCTATTAATATCTAAGTGCTCACAGGTGGTCTGCCTATGGAGCGTGTAGAAAAACACAATTTTTGGTTTCAGCCCACTGTACATCAAATGAACCGTAAGCACTCCTCCTTCTCCTGCCTCTCTTGTTTTCTCCATTTTTCTTCCATTCTGTCCGCCTTCAAGTGGCCTTCTTTTCATCTTCAGAACGATGCGTTTCAGGGACCCAGAGAATTTTGATACACCTGAACAGCATGCCTTTAAAAAAGGTGTTGTGGCTATCAGGTGCTCGCTCTGCTGAGGCACTGAACAATCTTTATTTGTACCAGTATTTGTATTAAATTCTAATGACGTTATCATAAAAGGAATTTCATTCTCAAATGAATTCAAAGACGTTAACTTTTGCTCAGAAATTTCAGTGCTGAGTAAAAACTGCTGGATTCAAACACTGGATGAATTTAGAGGTTAAAGGTCAAGGTTGCAGCGATCTAACCAAATAAAACATTTTTGTCTTTACCTCGACAACACATAAACATCATCTAGTGTTGTTTAGTTTAAATTTTGTTCATATGCTACTCAAAGTTTTTTAATGCACATGCAAATATAAACATACACCATCCGTACTAAAACATAAGCATTACGTAGCTATAACTTTTAAGAGAAATGAGTAATTAGTCAGACTGCACCCGCTCTGCTTTGTTGGGGGCGGCTGACTTTGGCTTTTTAGCATCTGTCTAACCCTAATGCTTACTCTGCTGCCCAACAGATATAAAACTGCTCGTATATTAGTCTGCTGCTGCGGTGTTGAGAAGATTAGTAGGGCACACTCTTCCCCCTCCAATTTGCACTGCAATCAGTAGCACAATTTTCTCTAGTTATAAAGAGTAGACATAACCATTAACGTTCCTTTGATTACAACCATGTTAATATTCTCGCGTTTGAAGACCAAACTCCTGGCACCGCTCTGAAACGTCCTCAAAAATTTCCTGGCAGAGTATGACAAATTATATTTAGAGTATTACAATTTGTATAGGATATATTATTAGGCTTTATATGATAAAATGCAGGGAGATTGTTGGGCAGTGTAATTGCAGATGTTTGATAGAAAGCAATTAGGCAAAGAAAATGAGTGAATAACTGCTATATTTACCATTTAAAATCACCTGCCTAAAATAACACTGCTCTTTCATGCTGTTTTGACATGTCGGAGCATGGATGTAGGACTGTTTTTGGAGGCCAGATGTGCACCTTGGTTGCACAGGTGAATTGTCCTGCTGGAAAATGCTGTTGTCACAGGGGTGTGTCCAGGTTTCCTTAACAGTACAAGTAGCATTTAAATGAATGTTAGGACCCAAGATTTCCTAGCAGAACATTGCTTTGTAATGAGAGGATCAGCGTTGTCCTCTTCACTTTTTATTGCATTTAATATTGTGGCTGTGAGCTGTATATGTCCAGTATATGTACAAATCCATTCAGAAAGACATAACGTCCTGTCCTTCCCAGCCCTGAAGACAAAACCTCCTCTTTATGATGGATAGTCTTTCAAAGTAAATGGGCTCATTTGCTCTGAAGTTTATGCATCCTGGTAACAGCGAGGCTATCCGAATCCCCCAAGTACTCCATCTTGTAAGCTTTATCCCCTCCACATGGTTATAATTTGAGAATTTCCCGATTTTCAAAGCTTTTTTTTTTTTCAGCGTAGTGTTGTTAATTAAAAAGTGGACTAGTTTTGTTGTGGCGTTCCACTTTGCCAAGTAGGGAAATCACCCTCTTCTTTCCATTTATTTCTTTGCCTTTCTCGCTCTCTCTCTCTTTCAGCCGTTCGCCCTCCCGTCCCGTCCGCCTTTGTCAAGAATAAAGCTAGCCCCACCACTTTGTAAATGAAACATCCTCCCAACATTAATGGGATTGAGCAGATGTTTTCTGTTTGGATGGTCAGAGATGGGACACTAAAGCCTGCAGCAAAACAAAACAAAAAGATTTTAAGAGGAAAAAACCCCAGAAAGCAAAAGCAGATATTTATGGAAATGATTATATCACTTCCCTCATATCCCATATGAACGCATGTCTCGCACACATGGCAAATTAGAAGTCATCCCTTCCAGTTTAGCGCACGTCTTAGAGCATGTGCCAGCGATCTTGGTACTAAAACATCGTAAATAACACTGTAACCCCTGGGACAAGGTGTTATAAATAGGACGTGTCAAACCCCGCTGTAGCCAGCCGCTGTTTAAAACCTTCTCTTTTCACCCACCGGGCCGCTCAGCTGCTTTTTAATTTGGCCCTCCCGTGGGCTAACCGACTGACGCCTCTCGGCAAGGGCCTCTGTATTTCAACAAGGCCACAAAAGCCCCAGTCCTCGGGCACTCGCACTCGCAAAGCTCTCCAGCCTTCCTGAGCTGTTACTTTTTTGGAGCCCAGACTCTACCATCAGCAGAAGAGAAACACCGGCCCTGGCCAGAAGGCAGTGGCCAAGTCTCATCTGTCAGAAAGCTAGGGGCCAGACTCTCCAGCCACTGGGTGGGCAGGGCCCGACCAAAACAGAGAGAGGAGCAAAAGTGAACGAGAGCGGAGAACAGGGGAGAGAGGGTTTGAGAGCGAGAGGAAGCTCCCAGATAAACAGACCGCAGCGCCTCAACTCCTAATCGCCCTGCGCTTCCGTTTCCAGACTCTATAATTAGAAGGGCCCCGGCCCTTCTTTCTCTTTATTCCCAGTTGACGCAAATGCTTCTTGTGGCTTGGCACCTCGTTTGGGGCGTGGGTTTTCAAGAGTTTACAGGCCCTGGGCCTTAGCTTTTTGGCTTTCTGGTCGCTCTGATACAGCATGACTAGCTAACCACTGTCTTAATGCACACTTCACTTGGCTTTAGTTAGAGTTTCTTTCTTCCACCTCTGATAATCTGCACGAACCTATCATTTATCCAGATTTTCATCATCTGTGAGCAGTGCTTTTTCTTTACTAATTTTCAAATCTTGGCCAAGGGAAACTTCGACTCTGAATGTGCAAAAATGGCTTCTTTTTTTTCCAGAAAGGGAGTGTTTTCCATCTCCCTCGCACGTGTTGTTGGATCCTTTTAATCTCATGCCATTCCAACATCCTCTTTTCACATTTGACATGCCACCCAATAAAGCCCGGCCACTAATTAAAACCTACTGCAGCCTTCACATAAAAGATTCCAAGTGGAAAAACTGAGAGGAAAATACTAATTACTTTAATATTATTTATGTCTGGAAGTCATCAGAAGGACAGGGCCTTGGACATTTTTTACACTCTGCATCAATGAGTTGTATTATGAGTTGCTGCTCGATCTCCATGTTTGTAGCATGTCAGAAGGTTTCTGGGGATGGGTTTTGGATTGTATTTGAAAAGCAGTGTAGACGAGCCAGTTTAGATCTGGGTTTGTTCTGGTGTGGTTTGTTGGGCATGTTGTTTATGGTTTGGACCTATACTTTCTGGAGTTTGACGAGCTTCAAATAAAACAGGACCAAATGAATGGGCCTGTCAGTGTTGGTTACACTTGTGCTGCGCTGTGGTTCAGCGTTTTGGTGATTCTGAATGCGCATAGACACGCCCATAAATGTGCACTGATGCTCGAATACATAGATTGCCTCTTTTATGGATGCTCGTTTCGTCTGTCCTTGAACAATCACACGACTCGAGCCGTGCTTTTACCAGACCGAGCTATCATGTAAGGCAAAGTTGCATTTTATGACTGTCACAAATGATAGCTGGCTATGTTTAATGGGCTGGTTTGTTTGTTTTAAGTGCATAGTAATTCTTTCATGCTGTCTAACATGTGTCATGCACAGTTTGTATGGTTGTATGCTGCTGGAATAAAATGCAGTTGAAATATTTTGGTTGGTCAGTAGAGGTGGGAATCACCATACATCCCACGATACGATATTATCACAATACTTAACGCACGATACGATATTATTGCAATTTTTAAAAATATTTTGCGATATTCAGATTCTGTCCATAAAGGTAAACTTTATCAATATTCATTTATCTAATATCAAAGTCTCACACTCAGTCTTTCTCTCATTTCAGTTTTATTGTTGACAAACTGAACGGTTTGTATTACAGTCTAGTCCAACTTAACTGAATGCAACCATCTGGTACAATTATAGCTATTCTGAACTATGCAATTTATGAAAACTATGCAGCCCATTCAGCAACTGAAGAATTTGAAAGTAAATTAAAACAAAATATAATTTTACATTAAATAAAAAAGTTTTAAACTTAATTAAAATAAAACATGTCTTAAATTAAAATAAGTAAACTGTCATGTTTATTGCTGCCAAAAACAAGTTAAACACATTTGGACAGTGAAGGAATGTCAGGATTCTCGCTCAGAAAAAGGATCAACATGCTCTGAGCACAAAAACCTTTTTTGTAACAAAATATCGATTTCTGCTGTCCCTGTATCGATACATTATTAGCAAACAAAATATCACGATACTACACAGTATCGATTTTTTTTCCCCCACCCCTATTGGTCAGTGTACCATTAGGAACAGTAAGACACACTGCACAAATTGGAGTATCATTTTGAATCATCTTGATTAAAATGATTAAAATAAACAAACAAAAACCAAGATGTAACATGTGCTTCAGGTGATAGGTCTAAAGGTCTCTGGTGGAGTGATGGGACATCATACTGCCACATTTGATCGTTTGATGATTGCGGTAAAAACACATCTTCTAAGGCCAGATGATATGCATATGGTTAACATAGATGTTTTCCTCTTCAGACCACATTATGTTGTATGGATGGGAACCTTATCATTATGGAGTATACAGCACTATTGACCTCCAAAGCTTAATTTGTTCGATTAGTGTCATCACTGTATGGTTTGGCCCAGTTGAAAAGGTAGGCGCTGCTACATGACACAAATGTAGTGTGAAGTGCATTTTAAACCGTGCGTATTACAATATTTGAGCATTAGCCAAAAAACAAACAAACAAAAGGCATGCATTCAAGCAGCTGCACGATAAAATAAGAACCATTTATACAGCACACATTAAGAATCAGCTTACAGTGAAGCCGGCTAACGGACTGATTCCTGATGTCAGTGACTATGTGTTCTTTGTAGGAATGCTGCTGGTAACTGCTGACACCCTGGGACATGACTTTCACGTCTTCCAGATCCTCACCCACCCGTGGGCATCTTCGCAGAGTGCCGTTCACCATCTCTATACGCTGCATCGTGGGGAGACCGAAGCCAAGGTCTGACACAAACTCAAACCTACACGCACACTGCAACCATCCACTGGGAGTAATAGTACAGATATTTAATGAGTGTTTAGATTGCATTGATTCACATACACATACATTCTAGTCAAATGTAGTAAATTGTGCACTTGTATGTAAGTATAATTATTACTTCTTTCTTCCTGTCAAATCACTGCAATATGATTAAGATAGTGAAGATAGTGAAACCAAAAAAAGGGTAAGAACAAAGGTACGGTATTACAAACAAAACACAATTTATTACTGCTTGTCCCTCCATAGAACAAAAGTATGTGTAATAGTGACCATGAAATTTAAAAACATTAGCGTGATACATAAGGTCAACAATAGAAAGTAATGCATTTATTTATCCATCAACCTCATTTTTACTACCTTGCTGAGCTGTGTTGGCAAAGATCTTAGTGTAGATGGCTGGACCTTCCTCTCCCTGACTGTCTCCTTTGGCTGCTCCAGGGATATTTTACCAGCTCAAAACCATAAACTTTCCAGGCTGTCCCGGTTCAGCCCAGGGGTTTTCTCCTCATATTTTTTAGCGCAAAACCTAGGTGGCGAAGAATAATCTTACTGAGATACCTGGACCACCGGAACTGAGAGCTACTCTCCCTCTCTCCAAAGATGAAACAACCACTATCTCATGACCATATTGTGGGTAGGAATGTAGATCAACTGTTAAACTCACAGCTTTTATCATTTATTTAATGACTTAGTTATCCTCAGTTGTTTCTTCATTTCCTTTCAGTAGTAGACAGGAGATGACCCTTCCCTTAGCTGTCTAGTTTGCGTGAGATCCAGGTTTGGACCAGTCCCCCTCCAAACCACATTCCCATTTAAACAGATACATTTATGAGAAAAATACATGATTGGTAAAGAAAAACATTCATCCAGTTTATAGAAAATAACATGCTCCACCCCCTCGATGAACTGCAGCATTTAAACAGCATTAAAACATTACCTGTGTTGTTATTCTATACAATTTAGCATAATTGTGTTTTTATAGTACGAAATCACAACAACAGTTACCTGAAGTTGCTTTATATTGTAAGGAAAGACCCTACAGTAATACAGAGAAACCCCAGCATTAAGACAACCACTGGGAATGTGTTTGTGAAAAGTGGGAAGGAAAAACTCCCTTTTAACAGGAGGAAACATCCTCCAGAACCAGGCTCAGGGAGGGGCGGCTATCTGTGTGACCAGTTGGTGATGAAGGGAGACAGAACAAAAGACTTACAGAGGAAGAGAGCCAGAGATGAATTTTAACTAATGATTAAATGCAAAGCTGTGTACAGATACATAGTGAGTGAAGAAACACTCGCGTGTTACCTGATTTAAACGTAACCATTACTTTATCAAAAAAGAAAGTTTTAATTAAAGAGGATGTCTCTGCTAAAATCTTGAGTTGACACATTATTACATGTGGTCATTTAATAATACTTTAGGGAGAGAAAAGAGTATATCGAGCAGTATATTAGCTGTGGGCAGCTAATTTTCACCACCTACACTTTGACACTTTCACTAAATGTATGGTCTATAATAATGAAGTGAAGGGATATGGTAATTAATTTAATAAAACAATGAAAAGAAAAAAGATTGTAGTTCTCAAGATTATTTTTAGTTTGACTTTTTCTCATTAATTACAGTAGAAAGGAGAAGTGCTTGCTCAACAAAAGTACTTCAGGCCTTGTTAAGTTCAGGATTATTGACTGGGAACACACACCATCACATGCACACACACTCCTACAGCCTGCCTGCAGTTAATGTATGACCAAACGTCAGGTCTGCTGACTGGCTGCACACTGAGGGTGCTTTGATCCAAGCCCTTGTAAACACTGAATGCCGGCCCCTGCCTGTGTTTGGGACAGGGGTTATCACCACAATAACACACAGACACACACACCACACACACACACACACACACAGAACTCAGAAACATACTGGGAGTCATAAAGTCTTGAGTTAGGTAGGTGGAGGTGGACGCCTTATCTGTCTCCAGCGACCAAACATGCGGCTGGCTGTCAGTGACCCGAGGCCAGGTAAACAGACCTGCAAGCTGATAACAGCTGTAAGGGGCTGAAGGCGGAGCAGAAGGTAGATGAGCTCAGAGCCACGAGGCTCTTCTACTAAACTTAACAGTCTGTAGCATCAATTGATGTCCAGTCATCTGAATGAATGAAAAATGAACTGGCACATTTATTTGTGCTTCAGTAATGAGGCTGCTCTGTGAGAACACAATTTCTTCAGCCTTTATTTTTAGCAGTGGTTCCCAAACTTTTTTGCTGGGCCCCCCTTTGTTTTACAAGAAAAATGTTCGCCCGCCCCCCCGCGTGTCGCTAGCAATCACGTAGCACAACATTATATACCAGGTAGTCCAACTTCAGTAACCCTACAAACGCCACTGCTGTTTAGATTCTGTCTTCATTTATGTTGGAAGTGGTAGCAGAGCTGTACGTTTGAATTTGTTTCAAAAATCTCTGTCAGAACATGGTATGAAATGTTTAGGTGGAAACTAGCGAGCTAACTTCCTGTTAACTTCTAACTCCGTTAAATTTATTAAATTCTGTTTTCATGGATGCCTGGATGTTAAACTTAATTGTTACACCTTGTAAAGCAGCAACGCTGATGATTTTATTAAAGATCAAATCATTTAGACCGTTTTTAACTCTTAGTGTTCGTTTGACTTTGGGACCTGAAGCTGACGGAGTTTAGGACCCAGATTACTCCGAAGCTCCTCGCTACGGCAGCCGTAATGCTCTGACAATCCATCAAGCAGTGCGGCTTACCAAAGTTGTACTAAAACGTTTTTAACAGATTTTTGCACGCCCAAATCGATTCAAGGTCAGTAAGCACAACCAGAATTCATACATAAGGCACACTCTCGGTTTTTGAGAAAAATAAAGGATTTTAAGTCCTTATAGTGTGGAAAATACGTTATACAGAAGAAAAGAATATATCGCGATATATATCGTTACCGCACATGCTTCAAATTATACCGTGATATGAATTTTAGGCCATATTGCCCAGCCCTAGTCACCCTTAGCAACAATAACTGCAATCAAACGTTTGTAGTAACTGGCAATGAGTGTTTTATAGCACTGTGGACGAATCTTGGCCCACTCATCTTTGCAGAATTGTTGTAATTCAGCCACTTGGAGGGTTTGAGCGTGAACTGCCTTTTGAAGGTCATGCCACAGCGTCTCCAAAGTCCTCATTTGGTCTTTCTTAAGTCATTCCGAGATGGACTTGGTGTGTTTTGGATCATCGTCCTGCTGCAGAACCCAAGTGTGCTTCAGCTTGAGGTCGTGGACAGTCTCCCTCAGGATGTTTTGGTAGACAGCAGAATTACCACAAAGATTCAGAATCTGAATCAGAGTGCTTTATTAATCTCTAAGGAAATTATGTCAAGTCTTCCAGATCCTGAGGCAGCAAAACAGCCCGGCCATCACACTACCACCACCATATTTTACTGTTGGTATGATTTTCCTTTTCTGAAATGCTGTTTTACTTTTACGCCAGATGTAATAGGACACACTTTTCAAAAACTTCAACTTTTTCCACGTCTATTCCATGTTTTTACCATTTGTGGATAATGGCTCTCACTGTGGTTCGCTAGAGTCCCACAGCTTTAGAAATGGCTTTATAACCTTTTCCAGACTGAGAGATCTCAATTACTTTGTTTCTCATTTGTTCCTGAATGTCCTTGGATCGTGGTATGATGTCTGGTTCTTGAGGATCTTCCTCTCTTTGTCAGGCGGGTCCTATTAAGCGATTTCTTGATTGAGAACAGGTGTGGCAGTAATCAGGTCTGGGTGTGGCTGTTGAACTCAGCTTTCCAAAGGTGAAACACCACAGTTCATTTAAGTTATAACCTGGGGGGAGCCACTTTTTTGCACACAGGGCCTTAATAATAAACACCTTCATTTAGAAGCTGCATTTTGTGTTTACTTGCTGCTCAGTGGTTTGGTATCTCCTTTGTTCAATCAATAGACTTCTGGGGCAGATGGCCCCGCCCCTTCCTGAGCCTGGTTCTGTTGGAGGTTTCCTCCTGATAAAAGGGAGTTTTTCCTTCCCACTTTTGCCAAAGTGCTTGCTCATAGGGTGTTGTCTGATTGTTTCTATATTATTGTAGGGTGCTTATTAAGAATATTAAGCACCTTGAGGTGATTGTTTTCATGATTTGGTGCTGTATAAATAACATTGAATTGTAGTAATGCAGCACATGTTTTCAAAAGGTAAGACGTCTGAAAGAACGCCAGTTAAGCAACCAGACTCTCAGACATACTGTTGTAATACGTATATATGTGTATATCATTAGTATTAATTCACAAATGCACCCATATGGCCTTCTCTTCTTTATAATGCTGGACATGTCATGCGTGATCTTCAAAAACAATTTGAAATTCCACTTTCCCTCACACATTTTTAAATTAGCTCAGGCCTAAAGAAAGAAGCTGCTTTACTGTTTTCTTAACTTGCATAAAGTAGTTTGAACCTGCATATTCACTAATATTGGTTTTCAGTGTTTCTGAGATCTGATTTTTAATGCCCCTCAGGTCACAGCATTTCATACTGATTGACTGATGTTCACTCTTTGTGTTCTCCAGATTCGTTGAATGGTTGAACGATGTTATGTACCTTAGATAATAAAAGCAAAATTCTTTGCAGTTTAATACTGAGAAATGTTATTCTTGAAACAGCTGATCTATTTGCCCACACAAGAGAGGTGAACCCCTCCCTTCTCTGCCTCATTTCTGGGGTACTTTTATTTATATATATCCAGTCATGTTACTAAGATGTTACTAGTTATATTAACATTTTAGTTGTTAGATGTTCCACTGTGTTTTGTTAAGCAGCACAAAACTCCATTTTTTGCCTCTATTGCAAATAAAAAAAAAAAAGATTTTAAGAGTTTTAGCAGTTGACATGTTGCCTTTCCATTGTTTCATTATGTAAAATGTATTTTTATGTGTTTATTTACATTCTAATCACTGTGTAAATGGAGTTTTTGGGGACAGACTGTCACTGTCAGATTTCCTTTGTAACCTACTTCCACAGAGTAACCAGGCTTCTTTTGCAAACATGTGATTTGAGTATTTGCTAATTATATGTCAATATTTAAAAACCTTACTGACTTTAATGTTAAAAACATCTTGTTTTAATGTTGTGATATTTCTTGTGAAGCAGTGGAAATGATCTAAACTTGTAGTTCTGACACAAAGCAGCAGCTCCAGTCCCAAGAAGACATTTGTGTTCAAAACCCACATCAGCCATCTTTAGTATATGCACATTGTTTAAAAGCATTTACACACTTATGGATCTGTTTACATCTATTACGCTTCTGCTCACAGTTAACAGTGCTTTTCCATCGTTATAGATCAAATTAGGTTGCCGTAACAATATTGACAAACAGAGGCCTGTTATGTAACTTTTGTAATCGTAGTTAGTCTGTCAAAGTGAGAAGGATGAGGCGTCCGATGCTAACAACCACATAAACCCTCGTTAATTGTCCATCTCACGCCTCCATGTGAGAGGTGTTTATCTTGTCACATCTTTGTCACATTCTCGTCATTCTTTCAGACTTGTTCCCAGGTCAGCTGAGGTGCTTAATCTTCACTACCTGGTGTGACTGATTTAAAAAGAAAAACAAAGGCATTAAACTCGTCTTATCATCTTCTGACTGTCACACATGTCATCAAGTACTTTGTTGGAAAATACAAGGGAGAGCTATCCAGTCTTTCAGGAATGTGCTACCTCCACATCAGCCCTTGCATGTGACTGAAAGCAGATGCATTCCGCCTTTTTGAGATAACATTTGACAAATGTTTGATATGTGGATGGTTGTCACACCATGAAAGTACAATTATAGCCACCCTTCAGGTAATCCCCCACCTGATCGAAATGGATTTGGCCATGATATCCAGGACCCATTTACTGTTGGAGCCCTGACAGGTCTATTATGACCAATTACAACACACACAAAGTAGTTCTTTCTCATCTCTGAGTCATCTCTTATAAGCTACAGCAGAGGTCAGCCCTCCTCTTTCAGTCATCTTTGTAAAGTAAAGTAACTGTCTGGTATGCAGAGGATGCCCCATTAACTGTCATTGCTGGGGACAATTACCTCGTCTGACCTGGCAAAAGATTAGAAAGGCCTGGAGGGACAGAGCTTTCTCTTTGGCTGGCTGACTGAGGAGTCAGGCATTCCTCTTGTAAACTTTCTCCTGGATCTACACTCTCCAGCCTGCCATATAGATATAATAGATATATGTATTATTATTATTTTTATTTTTTTAAAGGCATGCCAAGTGATAGATGCAGTTTCAGCGCACAATCATTTCATCAGTCTGTCACCTTATCTCTTTGTCTTTTCATTTTCTCGCTCCCACTCTCCAGTGCTTGTATTGTCTCATGCAGCCTATTTGTCTGGTTTCCTGCATGTCTGACGTGCTCGGGGAGATCCTATCTTCTCTTGAATGTCTGCTCCCTGAGTGTTGGAGAAGAGCAACTAAATAAGGATGCCATTTTTCTTGGTCATTTATTTTATCGCCAAACAATCTCATATCTTATTGTCACCTCTTGCAAAAACTGTTGTCTGTTTCTGTCAGGCTAGTCGACATCTCAGTCATATCTCTTGATCTCTGCGATTAACACTATAGCCCAGTCACACTAGAGTTAGTTGCACTTTGGAGTAGTTTACTTTTGCGTCCATGTTTCTGTGCTGAATAAAATACGCAGGCATGTAAATATATTTTACACATTCATCAAGTTATTTTGAGACCATCCATCCACTTTCTGCCACAGTTCTGGGTCCCAGGGACAGCAGAGAAGCCCAGGCCTCTCTCTTTGACCATATTCACAGATGGGATTATTTTGAATTGTGCACAAATGATAATATGCCAGTGTGGAAAAGCTTTTTATCTTTGCCAACTGTCTCAGCTGAAAGAAGCTTCATTTCAACACTGTATCTTCTCTGACCAGCAAATCTAAAATCAAGGTCCACTGTAAACCCGTGTTTGGGACAGTAGACTTTCCACACTGTCCCAGAGCCATCCCACCAGTGATATTAGGACCAAATATTTAGGAGGTTTACCGCCCTCCAAGTACTTAGTTTCTCAAGTCACTCAGTGTGTAGTTTGTATGGAGTAGGCATCATTCTGTTTTAGGAGCGTATGCACCTGAGGATCATCCACATAGAAGTGGCTTCTAAGAATGAAACTGAGGGGCTGCAGATACAGAGAAAAGATGCCCAATGACTGATCCCTGAGGACGTGAGATGGTTTAGACTAACACAAAAACATTCTCTCCAGTTTTTACACGCCGACCAGCCTCTACACTTTAATGGAATTTTCAGAAAGAAAGTTTTATGTGGTATGTGTCAACATTTCCACTACTTGTGCTTATGGTGTGACATTTATCTGCTCTGTTTTTTGTCTGTGATTTTTTTTTTCACCTGTCTGGATCCAGGTACAGGACATGTGTTTCAGCCAGGACAGTCGCTGGGTAGCCGTCAGCACCCTCCGTGGCACCACGCATGTATTTCCCATCAACCCCTACGGCGGTGCACCGTGTGCCCGGACTCACATGTCCCCACGTGTGGTAAACCGGATGTCGCGCTTTCAAAAGAGCGCTGGATTGGAGGAGATTGAACAGGAGCTGAACAGGGCAGCTGCTTTAGGAGGAGGAGCAGGAAGTCTCGCAGGAAGTGGCTGCATCTTAGGTGGAGGAGGCATCGGTGGGCGCTGTAGCCCCATACCTGGCCTGTCCAGTAGCCCCTCAGGGTCTCCATTACATGGTAAGGAGCTGGGAGGGTGAAGAAGTGAGACACTTATTAACTTGTTTCAGTTTTAGAAGTCCAAGTTGGCGTCTCAGCAGTAGAGTTGTGGTCAGAAGAATACATACACACGACTGGTAACAATGAAAACTGTTAGGAAGAGCAGATTTAGGAGTTTTAAGTGGTTGCCGGTTGGTAGCATAGCAACAGCTGTGACTCCTGACATGCTCAGACGGGTGTGAGTACTGTGTGGACATATGCTGCTTCCAGAGGGGACACACTGAGCACCTGTGAACATTTTGAGTTTTTTATGTAAAACTTTATATTCAGCCACATGTTTCAAAAATTACTTACTTGGCTTCTATGTCCATTTCTTAAAAAATAGAGCTTTTTAAAACTGGATTATTCTTTTTGATACACTCTGTATATTAGTGAGTTGTCACAGTGAGTAATAAATGTGTTAGTCATGATGTAATACATGATTGTTCCAAAACTAGATGACAAGCAGCTTCCTCAGTTCTGTAATCTCTGTAAACTAAACAGTAATTCTCATCTAGTCTGGTTATGTTGACACATTCACATCCTTAGAACAGACCACGGATTCCACCCAGAACTGTTTACCAGCTGTGATATACTTGGAAGTTTAGCCTCGAAAGTTCATTAGACTCTCTATGAGGTTTTTTTTCCAGCCCCCATTTTTGAGAATAATTTAATCTGGCAGCAAACGTCATAGAGAGTTTATATAAGTTAACAGGAAATCCAAAAACTTGTTTCTGTTAGTTTACTCATTTACTTTTCGCAACTTCAAAAATAAGGTACATACTGACCCATGAAGTTTTGATACAGTTATATCCTCACATACCGAGTGCTGAAATCAGTGTGTAATGTGTTTACATCATAAATGACTTAAATTACCTGTTGTCAGATTCATTTTTAATTTTGATTTATTGAACCTTTATTTATACAGGAAGTTCCACTGAGACTCTGTGTCTCATTTACAACACAGACCTGTTTCAGACGAACATATTAAAATGCTTCAGGTTGACTGTTTTTAATGATCCGTTGACAATTACATCAACAACATAGTTTACAAACAGCAGGTTTTGTTAGTAATGCCTTAGCGGCCACGTTAGTGTTGCTCACTTACACTCTTTTCGACTTCTGCAGAGAATCTTTGTATAATCTAAGATATAACCTAACCAAGTGGCCAATGCCGTTCCCAGCATTTATACTTGTGGGTGGTGTTTTATGTGTTAATTACCTTGTGGCTGTGGCCTGGTGTTATATGCTGTTCTAGCCATAATAGAAACAAATGCAGTACTGGGCCTTTTCCCTCCTGGGTCCCCACACTTTGTTGTGGTCATGTTTTTTTTCCGTAGGCAAATCTGTATGTTGTTTGTTCAGACATGAAATCTCCAACCAGGAATCTGCTGTTGTCTCCAAGTCCTTGTATTGAGGGTATGATTGTTGTTCCTTATATTTGAGGCAACAGTTATTTTTCTCTCACAGTTTCTTTTGAAAACTGCAGCAGAAATGCATAAGAGGAAACAACTGTACTGAGCAGGCCAATCACAGTAGCTGTGGCCTCCATTAACGCAACAGTTGGTGACATTCCTGGGACAGCGGTGACGACACAGGTCTTCAGACGGGTCTGCAGTTACTGCGTACATACGGCGTAGACTTATTGCCCACCCCCTCTTGCCACCCTCTAACACGTTAAGCAGAGAGGGGGCAACCTTTGCATTCACCTAGAGATGTGTTTCTGTCCACATGACGACTGTAAGCACGACAGTCGCTCTTTTTCAGCAAGTATCTCTCCGTCTGCAAGTATTTTGTCGTGATTGTGCAGTGATATAAAAATGGTGAGCTAAATGGAGTGTTACTTCAGGTTAGAGATTGCTGCAGTGGAGTCTGTGTGTGTCTGTGTGCATGTGTGTTTGTGTTTCCAGTGACTGGTTGTCACAAGAGCCACTTTTCCAGGGACTCTGCCACAACCTTGTCTCCCTTGTTTGTCAAACACTATTGCAGGCCACTCACACTAGCTGTGTGTACCTTTCTGGCAAAGATGCACGCTGATAAATACAGACTTTGTGTAACCTGCACTGTTTGACCCCAAAGGTGTTACTGGGAGTAAATTATCACAGTTTCTATGAGTCATGGTCTTCCTGGAATATCGCTGAGCTTTGATAAATGTGCTGCTGCCAGTAGCGGGTGGATAACTTGATAAACACTTCAGAGAACCACATGACTGGGAATCGATTGGTGGGTAATTCTGCATGCTATAGTAGAAGAGGTTTGAAAACTTAAGTCATGTTTTTTCGTGACATACTTTTCATCTTACTGCCGTGGAAACAAGCTCCTGAACTTTAAAATACTGTAACAAGCAGTTCGTTAACTTCAAAAGTGAAGGTCATGCAAGCAGATGTGTGATCTATTCCACAGAGCAGTGTACTCCTTTGGATATGTACACATCTTTTTTTTTTTTTTATTTAAGAGAGACACTGTTATTTATCCCATGTTGTGTTCCAGCAAAAAGTGTTAATGTGCTGAAGTAAAATATTTAGATGGACAGTTTTGTTTGAACCTAACCTCTTGCAGTTGGAAGATAAATATTTAAAATCGTGTCTTATCATATCTAACAATTTTCTCACTGTATCCTGTGACCAGGCTTTTTGTTTTTATCTGATGTATTCCCAATGCCATATCAGATGAACTCACCTCACTTTATCTTTTGCTGGATGTTATTAGCTCAGTGGATGTTGTTGCAGTGTTTTTCGTTCACTTATTTGAACTGTCAATATGAAACATCTGTTTAACCCAGAGGCATTACAAGCCTTGTAGTTCTGAGTTCAGTTGATTCGATGCTGTTCTCTCCTGTTCCTGTTTTTCCTGCTGTGGTTCATGAGGTACGGCTGCTCGTCTGCTAAGATTGGTCACTCTGAGTGCAATCACACCCTCCGTGATTTACTGCTTCAGTAAGTGCGTTACACTGTGGCATCAACGTAAACACTGTTTCATACCATATTATCGGTTGCTGCTGTGGAGGCACCGATTCCTATCACTGGACTACTTGGATGCTCACATACGGCAGAAATGTGACACCGTAGTCTGGTCTCAGTCTTTTACCTTTGTCTGTTTGTTTGTGCAAATTATACACAGTTTAAAAACACGTATTTGAAAATGTGTTTGAGTTTGTTGGGCACTATAGCAGATTACTGCTGCTCGAGGTCAATCGGCTGGACTGCTAAAAGACAGAATAAATATTTGGAGGGTTTAGCATCGTTATAATGAAATCCATTCAATTTTTAGGTGTTTCACAATATTGAACACAGGCTATTTTTCTGAATAATAGCAATAATTGCCATAAATATTATAGATGGAAATATTATAGATGATCCATGTCTCTCATCCTACGCCCAGCACTGTGCGGCCCAAAAGTCTTCAAATAGTTGATCGAAGATGCTGGACTGGCACATGAGGTTTCAGGGTCAGGTCTTACATACTGAGTGACTGTGCCCTTGCTTTCTTTGTCCTTCCTGTCTTCCTCGTGTAGCTCCCCAACCCCCCACCACACACACACACGTACATGCATGGACACATTCCTCCACGGTGTGAAAAATAGTTCATCAAACATTAAAAGGATGTCTGGAGAGTCACTGCTGTGCTGCGATGAGAGACAGAGAAGCACAGAAACATCAAAGTGGGCTCGGAGGTGAAAGTGACTTAGCAAAGTAATGAGGTGCAATTGAGGAAAAATGAAGAAGAGATAGAGCAGAAGGAATAAAAGTGGGAGGGGGTAGGCGACAGAAGCAGGGAGAAAAAGATAAGTTTGTAGTAGCGGTGCTGAAAGCCGGGGTCTCGGGGAGCGTGGTCGTAAATCACACTTTGGTTTCAAAGGAGAACATTAGGGCCACCTGTCAACAATTAGTCCACACAGGGATGCCTAACTCTGTGTGTGCGTGTCTAGGTGTGTGTGTACATTTGAAAAAGATAGTGTCTACCTGTGGTAAGATATATAAAAATGAGCCGCTTTTTCCCTTTGGAGAAAGTTTGACTTCACTGTAATGTTCAAAAGGTTTCAGGAAATTAAAGTCGGGTTTGACATGACATCAATTTACGAATTGCCAAAAAGTGCCTATTTCAGTAATCCATTATCAGTTGTGACCTGTGGAGGAAGGTCATTTAGGTCTCTCTCTCTTTCTCTGTCTGTTTTTGTTTTGTTTTGTTTTTTTTGAAGATAAATTGGCTCCGAGGCATCCTGCCTCATGTAAATTTAGAAATGCAGCCCCTACCGCCACCAGCGTTGATAAAACTCCATAATTTTCACCGGATGCAAACACATCGAGTCACATTTGCTTTTGTGTTTACCTTCCGGCCTGTTTTTGCAGGCTGGGTGTGAATTTTGGGTAGCAAAGACGGTTTTCTTAGGCTGGCACAAAGCAGCAGGGTGAGGCAAGCTGGGGCCGGGCCACCTAGCCACAACAGCTGCCCTGTGATTGTCGCCAGCGAGGACAGCGTTGATTTTTGGGAAGGAACTGTAGAAAAGTACACATCCTTCTCAAAGCTGCCAGCCTCAGGCCACCGGCACACCTAAAAATAGAGCCTGCAATTGGCTGGCTTCTTGTCGCTGTTAAAATCTGAAATGGCTATTTATGTCCTTGTGTACAGTACTTTTTTCTCTCCCCAAAGCCTGTCCTCTGTGCGATCGATGTATTGTCATTTGAGTTGATGACCCATAATGTGAGCGTCCCATGCTGTAAAAGTGTGGTTTGTCTGCGGCGCAGCTCATACAAGGCTAGATTAGTAAGTGCATATTCTGTGCACAGGGCAGAGGTTATTGAGGCTATACCAGGCATATGGCAGCCACTGCAGACGTTTTATTATTCAGATGTCTTTCAGCTCCAACCACAGTACTGTATAATACAGCAGTGTGTGGAGGGAAAAAAGCAGCTTGATCATAATAATCTAAAAACCCTCTTTGATTTTCGGTTTGCTTTGACTTCATATTTTTACTGCGCCATAGTTCTGAGCAATACCTAGAGATGAGGTTTTTATCTGCTGACTGAGGGTCAGTTTTTCTACTGTCCACATGAAATGCTGTGAAATGTCCCGGCTTTCCCCTTTTCTGCAACATGTTTATGACAGTTATGACTTGGTGTGCATTTTTTCACATGCTTGGGTGCCTTTCATTGTATACATAGCACCAGTAATACACTTCCCAACCATAAAACATCAACACAGGGCTATTAGTCAGTGCAGCAGATTTGTTTCCCCGCAAAGCAGGAGCCCTGGTGGTCCGATCATAGGGCCATCTGGGCCCTGGCGCTGGTTCAGAGAAAGAGGGGGAGGCGAAAAACAAGGTGTGACGGGAAACTGTTAATTCACTTGTTGATAAAGGGACACTTCCTTTCTGCTATTAGAGGCTGACGGGTTGCTTATTTGGGTTTGGACTTTTGTTTTATCTCGCCCTCCTCCTCCTCCAGCGCTCCCCTTCGTCAGTCATCGTCCTGTGGTGAAAAACACCAACGCTCTGCTGAAGCCGATGCCAAGGAAACATTACCTCATAACTGCTGGTGTGTGACACGTATGTGCACGGCCTCGCGCTGACCCTGTTTTTAACAGTATAGTTTACCTTAAGTCAAACAGTCGCAGCGTACAGACAGAAAATCTAGAAAGTTTCGCAAGATACGATAGATGGCTTTAACAGAGGAGGTCGGGATTTTAATTTCAGTAACGTGTAAACTGCACGAACCAGTCGGATGGATTACTTGTCCAGACTTTAGTCGTCATAATGAGCTGTCCGCCTTGGATCGCTGTCCGGCCTGAGGCTGAGCTAGCCAGCATTTGCAAAGGGACCACATGCATGCCATTTCAGATTTTTATTTTATTTATTTTTTTATTTACTCTCTGATGTGGTTATACCATCTATACCATCTCCACGGCTACTGACCTCACCCAGATATCAGCGATATTTAGCTGACGCATGTCCAACCTCACAAATGAGTGGACACATACTTTCCAGCCATTTGGTGCAGTTCATTCTCACGTGTAGTAAAAGGATGGTCAAATATATTGCAGCAGATATGCTAAGCCTGCTCTATCCCTTGTCCCCTGTAACAATCCAAGAAGCGTTTTTAGATTTTTATCAGTCAGTCTGTTTGATGCCTAAAATGAAAGACTTGAACTTGTTACATTTATTCACTGATTTGTCACATTGTCTCCAACATCAGCTTATAACCAGCCATGTTTTTTTTCATTGGTTTATATTGAAACTCATGTTCATTTTTAAAATTAAACATAGTTATGTACAAAAGAACATGATGAACCATATTAAACTTTTATAAATGAAATAACTCGTGGAGGGCACAGATTTCAAATTTTCTCAGATAGATAATACTTTGTACTTTTCAAATGTATGAAAAAAAGTTCTCCAGCAGAAATAATATCTGATATTTAAAACTTTCCAGTAACTTTGTAGAGTGGACATAAAAAATAATTTTAGGTTCACTGGGTCAGCAAAAGTGAGTTATTAATAAAGTTGTGCCTCTGCATGCGTCTGTGACCTCGCTGTGCTGTAGTTGACAGGACCGAGTTGATCAGTTTCTTACCTTTCTTTGACCTTGTCCTACATGTTCTGTACACCCAACAACAACACAAGGATGCACATGGTAGCACTCTCCCCTGACATGAAGTTCTGACATTTTATCAATGACAGCAACATTACTTCCTGTTCTTTATCCTGAGACATTTGTATCGTGCTTCTGTGTCTCAGCTGAAAGTTGGAAATAGATCAGAGTCATTGATCATTTGGGAAGTATCAGTCAGACAGTAGAATACGACAGAATAAACTTTTGAAGAGGTGAATAATAAAATGATTATAGAGGTGAAGAAGCTGTTTTATTACCACGATGATCCTCCGTGTGGCGCTGTGTGGTCAGGATTGCCGACACTCTGCAGAGGGAGGAGCAGAGCAGGCAGGCCGTGCTCCGCAAGGAGAGACGCACAGAGAGGAAAGGACTCGTAAAGCCTGACTTGTTGCTGCAAGGATTTCGCCTTGATACAAATCTAACAACACAGAGAAAGCAGGGTAATTTCTCTGGACCCTTTTTTATGAATGGTCACTTCCTCCAGCTAAAACAACTTGCAGCCCTCCTTTGTAGGTTGTGTTTTTTTTAAAAGGCAGTCTAAACACTTATCTGGTGAATGTGGGGCCTCTTCTCAACCTCTCTTCTCCTTTTCAGTTTTAACATATTTAGAAAACGAGAAAGACGCAGTTACATTTGAAATGAGATATTTTATATAACAGCGAAGACACTTTATTTCTTCTCTGAGCTGCCTTTGTTTTCATAATTCGCCTCTTTTATTGGTGACACAGAAACCAGCTTCACCTCTAAATCCTACTGTATAGATCTTAATAATTGAAATGACAAATTACTTGTCAGCAGGAAATAGGAATTGGCAAATGGCTTCCTACAAGGAGCAGATGTTCTTTTAAAAGCATTTTTCCCTCGACCTGCCATGCAGTCAAGAGGATTTGTACATTACTCAGTACATTTGATTTAACAGTCGTGTGCCATCAAAGGTAAGCTAGTGTTTGTGGATCGTGTTTGTTGCCGGCTCCGGCGGCAGGATTCTCCCTGCGGTCGACGCAGGAGCCAGAGCCCAGCTTGGCTTGAGTCAATAAACGGAGAGCTCAGCGTAAAACCACACAGCAATCGAACAAGCTGTTTACCCTGAAAATTAGCCTTCCCCTCTACTTTTAAGGCTTTTAAACCAACCAAAAATACACAGTGCAAGGAATATGTATCTTGGCCAGCATTTGGGCTCCGCCAGAGACCTCTGTCCTCTTTATAGGAACCCTAATAACTCAGCCTCCGTAGCCACTAACCCTCTCGTCACTGGCTGCACTCATCATTATTTGATTTGCAAAATTGTAAGGTAGAGATAAAGAAATAAAGCTGGCTTGCCATTACACACAGGCAGCACTTGTGGCTTACAGCTTATTGCCTGCCATGTGAATAGCACACGCTCTGAAAAGCCAAAGCCGTCTATTGTCACAGAAATCGATAGATTTTACATCCTGCTTTTGTTCTGTGCAGCACTTGGATCCTTATGCTTAAAAATCATTTCTATATGAATTCTGAAGCTTAAATCCTTCAAGACGTTTCTGTTCGGTCATCTTTTTAATGCAGGGTGTGTGCCCGTGTAAAATATGCATTTAAAAAAATGTCAAACATGCTGTTGCTGCTAAAAAATGTCTCTCAGATTCATTTCTTTTTCTTCATAATTCAAACCAAGCTGATTTGAGTTTAAAGGTGCACAAGCGACGCCGCGTCTTTGTAGTCCTTAAAAATAAAGAAGCGTGTATTAACCTGAAAGAAACCTTTCCCTGCTTTGCCCTCAGATTCGTTGTTTGCTCGTGGACTAAGTGTTTTTGACGTGCTGTTTATTTAGACTGGGAAGTCAAAATTCTGCCTGCTGAACCCAGATCATAGCGGCCTGCAGGTTGTTACCAGCAGAACCGCAAAAAAAGCCAATCAGCACGAGATGGGGAGAAAAACACGTCTGCACCGACTTTCCACGTTTCTGTTTGCACGTGTTTAACTGCTGTAGGTGGTGGATGCTGGTCCATTAGTGCAGACGAAAAAAGACAGGCACCGCTTTGACAAAATAATTAAAATACCAACCTCCTTCAAGAAGAGAGGAGACTGAACTCTGCAGGAATGAAAACACGATGATGGCGAGGATATGTTAATCGTTTTAGCTGGACTTCACGAGTTTCTGCCATTGGCTCGTGAATGCAGCGTGAGTCGGCTGTCACAGTAATGCAGACGTCTCATTATCTCCTCTCTGTCTGTCTTATTGTTTCCTCTCCTTTGGACTGCGGGGTTATAAAAGGAGAGGCATTTAGAGGCAGCCAGAGTGACGGACGCAGCCAGTCTCCTCTCTGACCAGGAAGGTCAGCTTTTGCTCATTTAGCTCCGGGCATATGCTGATCTGTTTTTAATCATGTACGCTAACACAGTTGTATTTATTTATTTATTTTTGGAGCAACTGTTGGAATCTATTAATGGTAACGGGGGGAAAATACTTACTGAAAGTGTATCTTAATACCTGGCCACACACAAAGGTGAATATTTTTTTGCATCTGATTTCATTTTTCCTATAATTTTTTGCTTGCAAAATTTTTTATTTAAAACCATTTTGGCCCGACGGAAACATGCCTGCTATTATTAAAATAATACAAAAAGTTTTACTTACAAAAAGCACAATTTTAGGTTCACACTCTTCATACTGCTTTGATTGTTGTTGCTAAATTAGTTAATTTGTTGCAGATTTTTCTACTGAGATTTTTAAGCATTCAGTCAAATTCTTTCTCGTCTAACGGAGATGTTTGCTTTTCATGTGCAGCAGGACACCTTACAAACCTCGTTCTGGTTTCTCTAACGTCTAACGATTGCCATAACCCATCCCATCTTTACCCGAATCAGATGATAGATACACACTCAAACACACACACATATGGTTGAAGTGTGGGGTGTCATCCGATCCACTGGAGCCGTGTAACCCCCCCACTCAGCTCCTCTTGCTGGCGACTCAGTCCCGTCTGATGAAGCCTTGTAAATACTGACATGCTGTAAACTTGCGGATCTGATTTCAGGGTGCTGTTTGTGCGTGTTTTTGTATTTGTGTGCATTCCTTTCACCTGATAGTTGTTAGTTAGAAATGCACATATGTGTTGTTAGACGTGGACACGTTCCGCTTCTGTGTTTCTGTGTTTTTTGTTGGTTTTTTCCCTCCTGCCTGCTGCTTTTTCCCCTCTTCATTACAGAACCGACTGCTCTAAGCTCTGAACAAACTGCTCCTTGGCCGTACGGAGCATGTCTGACACTAAAAGCCTCGCTTCTTCTTTCTTTCTTTCTTTCTTTTTTTTTTTACCTCTGGTGTTTGTTCAGTGGAATTTAAGAAAGAAAAGAATCGTGTTTGGGCTTTTTTTTCTTCTATTTTTGCTCTTGTCGAGTGTCTGTTTTTCTAAGCTTCCTGACATGAGAAACTTCAATAAAAATACAAAATGTTCAAAAAATTTTCCCAAATAGGGCCGTTAATAAAAGCCCCCCGTTAGCTTGCGGTTTGGGAGCTGGAGACCGGGCAGGAAGCCATTTTCACACAGGCCGCCCTGACCTCGACTCTTAACTCTGACTGAAAATAGCAGACGAGCGAGATCACTGTACAAAGAGAAAAGAGAGAGAGGTGGAAAGGGAAAACTGAGGAGATAGATACCTCAGCAACATTACCTGAGAGAGAACGAAAGAAGGGTGGAGAAACAAAGCGTTCTGACTGATGGCTTTTCCACCAGTCTTCCGATTCCTTTGCAAAACAGTAAATCTCGTGAAGTTTATTTTCTTTGCAGCATCTGTGTTTTATAAGGGCTCTTTTAATTTGTTTTTACTCTGTCCAGTGGGGGATCCCCTCTCCTTTCTTTTTTACTCCCCTTTGTGTTTGACCCTTTTTATTCTTCCCCACAGTCCTTTTCTCTCACTTTCTTGTCTTCCCTTCTGGTTTTCCTCTCTCCCTCTCTTTCTCCTCCTGTGGAAGTGAGTGTTTTAATAATGCTTCCTTAGGGAGTTGGAGATGGGAGAGCTGCATTTTCTTCTTCCCTGCTTTAATCTCTCACTACATTTCTGGGAAACTTGCATTGTCAGGTGGTAGAATTTGGGGACACATTGGTACAGGTCAGCTGCTGTTGGTCAATTATTGCTGAGCTACTTTGAGGTTTCTTGAAATACTAGATCAAAGTCAGTATCCATGTTTTAATGGTAAAGCAGTACTTTTTTAAAATGATTTGTGTGTTTTAAGTAATGACATTTTTTTCATTTATTTGTATTTAGCAAAAATAAAATTTAAAGTGTCAGTAACTAGAAACCTATAAATGTAAAATACCTTTTAATGAAATTGAAATTAAAAAGCAACAAAAAGAGGATCATTGATTTATCACTGATGATAATAAAATAAAATGTTCTAACTGCTGCTAATAAAATTAATCCAATTTAAACCCCATATTAAAAACCTTTTACTATGTTTTTAAGTTTACAGAGAAACCTTCCAGTGTGATGCTCGTCAGCAGATTTAGGCCATAAACAGAAAACGGCCTCGCTGCTTTTTGCTCTGGCACACCTGCTGATCTGATAAACTCCATCACTCCTTCTTTAAAGTAACCCCTTTGTGTAAATATCAGAATCAGTGCAAGCTTCTCCGTCAGTGAAGAATAAAACAAATTCTGCTGTTTAGTGACTCGTGCCATGGTTCCTCGTCTCCTTTCCTCGATCAGACCTGTAAATCCACAGTACTTTTCCATCAATGTCATCATTTACTCACATATACTCGTCAGGATTGAGTTCACCGTATAAATACATGCTTTTAGCTTTACAGTTGGAAAAAAGAATTGTCTGCATACATGTAGTACATGTATACATAGTATAGCTGAAAATGAATAAACAATAACCAAAGTGTCTGTTTTCCACCTGTCACATCAAGGTAACTCATACTGATGCAAAAAGAATGGGGGGAAAACAAAAACACATTTCCATAAAGTACGCCTGCTTATTGATTTGCCTAAATGAATGAATGACCTGAAACGGCCACAGCATTAAAGAGACAGCTACGACCACAGCAGGGCAGTGGTAAGGTACTCATCATCAGGCATGAGCAAAAGTAAAACTTTTAGTGGGAATTATTTATTTGGATCTTAAAAAATAAAATTAGTTTCATGCGTAACACTAATGTACTTCCAAAACTTTAAACTAGGGTAAATAAAATGATGATTATGTATAAGGACAGATTTACATTCAGCTGGCTGAGGAGCTCCAGAAACCTCCCGCACCCTTTAGATGCTTCGATTGGAAAGCGGCGAGCCAGCATTTACACCCACTTCATGGAGGAAATTTGGCATTGTTGCGATTATATATAAATAATGTCGTCTTTTGATATGTTTGTGGCTATATAAAGCGTTCGAGGCTATTTTGATGTTTACACCATTGACATGTTTCTGGCACCAAAGTAAAGTTTGACACCCAGAACTAATTTACGTAGGCTGTGAAATCCACTTCCTGTGTGACCAAAGTTCCTCCACACAGTTTAACGTGCCAAAGTTTGTCCAGTTCATAACAGTAAAGCTGGAAAATGATTTAAACAGAGTCTTCAGTCAAATACACCCAGTGCTGGGTGTAGTTGAGACAGTGCTATTGACAGAAATAAAAGCTATTCACAATGTCAAGTGTATTGCTGTTAAGTCAAACTAGATGATCGGGTTATTGGTTGTTTGACCTTCAAAGAGTTCAGAGTATCAGAGCAATAAGTGATTGTTCATGTCAAAAACTGGACGGTATGTGGGTGTCGTTCTGTCTGCAGACAACCACACAATTAATTCCACTGTGAGAGAATTGTGCTCAACACTTTGAGCGCTGGCAGTTTTACACTCTGTGGGATCAAGCTCAAATCCAGTTTGAGCGTGTATAGTCTTGTTGGTGTGTTTGTTTATGAAATCCTGTGATGAAACCTGCCTCACCCAGCCGTTAATCCCCAATGAGAGTTTTACTGGCTGATAGTGATCCATCATCCAAGTGCAGAAATTTTTTCCCCCACCCTGACGAGACACATTCTCTAGAACTATTCTCCTGTTTAGCTCGTGCAAAGTTTTTATTACACGCTGAAACGACTGCTATTTGCATTAAGACAGAGGCTTTTTATCTTTTTGACCATGAAATGGGAAGTAAGCAAAGGAGGAATATCAGCTTCTGTCCAAAAATATCTTCAAAAGCAAAAAACATAAAAGCATTCCCCTACTGGGACAACGTCTCCGTCTCTTTCTCTGCCCCTCTGTCTCACAGCTGCAATATCATCCTCGAGTCCAAGGTCTCTCCTAGCTCCCCAAGCATCACTCAACATGTCACCTGCCTAACCTGTTGCCTCCCCATCTCAGTTCCCCTCCATTGCAGTTTGCTTTTTTTTTTTCCCACCGACTGAAATATCCTCTCTGGCAGAACAATTCAAATAAGACACAGTGTTTGCTTGGGCGCACAGTCTTCAGAGCTTGTCCTTTCGCACATCGGCTCCAAGTTGCAAGCCACCTGCTTGTATTGGATGCAAATAGGGTATTAAAAGAGGGGAGAGAAACATGAGATAGCGTGACACGGGGAGGCTGAGGAGAGAGAAAGAGCGCGAAGGATAGAGAGAGAGGCTTAATGTGAGAAGAGAATGCAAATGCTGTTGAGACAAGGCAGGATGGATGCAGGAGTGCTGGATGGATGGTTGGATTAGGGGAGAAAGAAAGGCGAGGGTCAGGTGTTGGTATGACTTTTCGCCAGGGTCAAGGTTTTTCTCTGGATGACGGCAACGGAGCTGGATTTGCATTGATGGATCTTCTTTCCATGGGGATGTCATGTATCAGTGCTTGGGTACATCACGCCCCAGTCATTAATCAAATCATGGCCTCCGTCTAGAGCTATCTGTCTGCCAGGCGCTTCTCATCTGTCTACCTTGTCTTTCTCTTTGTAGTAGACTTGCTCTGCGTTTCGCTTGTTTTCTTTCTGCACTTGTAAATGATTTCAAATGATTTTAGATGCCCGCTGTAAGGACACGCAGCAAGCCTTTAAAGTTAAAATGCAGCAAGATTGTGATAAAAGCAGAGCAGGTGACATTAGCAGGTACTAAATGTAATGGTTTGCTGCGGCGATAGTATCAGTAAGAAAATGGTGCTGTTGTCTTACTCACCTGTGATTGTTAATAAACTGTAAAGTCTAAAATCTTACAATCATGTATAAATAGTTACAATGACTGTGCTCACACAACATTTTGTTTTCTAAATAATTGATATAAATAGACGCGTGCACAGGCCTGATTTCCACTCCCACTGTTTACCATAGCTGGATGTAGACACACCCTTAATCAGTTGTTTGCATACATCTGCTCCACCACTCTGGCTATGAAAATAACAGCAAAGAAGAGAAGTTTCACATGATCGCATTGCCAAAGATCTTTTAACAGTGCCCAAGCTCACAGCCTTCCCCACCTGCTGCTGTTGCAGTGTTCGTAACAATAATCTGTGTACATGCAGCAGTAACACTCGCATCAGTTTGTGGAGCTTGAAATGAAAAAGTCTTTAAATGCTTACATAATTTGGATTTTTGTGTATGCAAAATTAAACTAATGGCATCAGATCATTATTAGTGATCAGTGATTGAATTGTTGTCAGATTAAATATAAATTTTAACCACACAGTCCTCTGCAGAGGCCCATGCCCACACTCAGTGTCTGGAGGAACCTGATATAAGCAACTAAAATTATTCTTTCTTTTGCTCTGGTACTTTATGCATACCCCAGCTTCTGTCATGCCAAATAAACTAAAAATGACTGACGCCATATTGCATCCACACTTCCTGTAGTTCACAGAGTTGGTCGTGAAGTCTGATATTACATAATAGAACCTAAACCTTCCCTTGATAAATGTCCCGCATACCATTCCCATTCAGTGAGAATGTCTACACCACACACACACACAGGCTTCCCGTCTGCCTCCCACCAGTTCACATATCATCTTCTGTCGGTCCGTGATCTCTAACACGGCCCGTACCAACTCGTCTTCGGTGTCTGGGGGCTTATGACAGCTAAGGACCCCTCAGCCCCGAGTGACAGTGCCGTGTTGACAGCCGGGTCAACAGCGATCATTACCCCACCGTCTCAGTTTAGCCACACCTGTTCTACAACCCGGTGTGTGCGCCTTATTTTTAAGGGTCGCGGCTGACGACGAATAATCCATCGAGGGGCATGCGTGCACGGAGGATACTAAATTCACTGACGCCCCCGCGCACAAGCCTCCCGCTCAACTCCCCTCTTAGCTGAAGCACCATTATGGCTTTTCAGGCTGCTTCCTGTACAGATTCTTTTTTTTTTCTGTCCTCCCTCATCTGCCCTACTTTCCTCAACACAAAAGGTGCTTCCCAGGTTCAGGGGGTGTGTAGCACTTGTAAAATGTGAATGGCTTTCAGGAGTTGCCTGGGTAGGCAGTTTGACCAAGAGAGGAGCAGAGGGAAATGAAGGACAGGTTTGCGTAATGGTCCGCTCTCCCCATGCGAAGGTCATGCGGCATTGTTGGCCAGCAGAGGTCTAAAAGACAGGCCTTTGGAGGACCACAAAGCAGGGCTTTGGCAGCACTAATGAAACTCAGAGCTACACGTTAATGATCTAAAAGACTGGACCAAAACACTCAGCGGCCCCCTTTCCGCTTGCATTCAGCCTCCTCTTGATCGCTCCTTCCAAATAATGACAAGGCACTCTCCTTCTCTACCTTTATTGTAACCTTTGATGTCTGCCTTGTTTTCTTTGTGTCTGTGTCCCCCCTCCCTCCTTTTCATTCCTTTATGTTACGTGACTGTCACTCATCTATTAAGGCAACAAATGGAACAAGGAAAACATTCAGAGAGTGTATTGTGGTGCACCCACAGGTTTGCTCTTTATTTCTTTTGAAAGCACTTGAACTTGGAATTTTCCTTGGGCCGCCTATTGAATCGGGAGGGTGCTTTTTTTAATTTTTATTCCAGTATTGTCATAGGATTACAAAACACAGTTGTATTGTAATGCACATTTCCAAACCCCTATAGTTTGTTTTTTCATTTGTAACTGTTTATTTGTAATTGTGTCTTTTCTCATTGTATTAATAGGTGCCCTTACTCGCAGCACTCAAAAGAATGGTGGTGTTACTGGCATGCAGATAGTTTCGATTTCTTTTGTTTGATTTTATCAGTGTTTTCAGGTAAACTTTGGTTGCAGTCGTTACAGTATGAAATATAACAGGGTAGGCTTAAATCTGACCGGTGAGTTTGTCAAAGGTGGGCAAATAAAGCCAAAAGGAAATAAAGAAAAGATTCGTGTTTTGCTTCTGGTGATTAAATGAAACAATGTAACATTTGGGTTTAAATGTTTAGAAACTCTTCTCACCATCTTTTCACAATCGCTAAAGCATCTTACTCGAGTGGGACTCATTGTTCTTCACCTTAGAAGATGTAGTTAATATAATTGTTAAAAGGGGAAGAACAATAAATATGTTAGTAACCCAATAAAAACCCTGCTTTTTGACTTATATATAAAATTGCTCTGCTAATAAGATGAGACTAATTGCATGTTAAGTGAAACTCAGTGAACTTGCTGCTGCTCTCCCTGAAGTAGCTGGTTAAGGTCATTAGACCTTGAAGAAGCCCTTTGACATGGCCTGATTATGTTTGGCTGCAGCTACACGGTGTGTGTGAGATGAGATGTGTTTCTCTGGATCGTCTGTCTGCGTGGGTGTGTTTGCGTGTGCATGTGCGTTAGGCCTGTTGATTGGCCTTGATTAACAGACTGCCAGGCACTAGAAGCAGAGCCTTTGTAATGTACCATCTTGAGCTAGTTATTTCCAATCATTCCACAGGAGGCCTTGAACTCTGAGTTGTGTGTTTCTGCGTGTGTTACGGGCTGGGAGAGGAAGATGGTGGGTCCAAAAAAAAAATCATACTGTTCAGTCTGAAGAGAGAAGGGTGATGTCTTCTCGTGGCCTAGTGTGCAATTTGATGTGAACGTCACATGACATTTTAAATTTAATTCCAAGTGAGCAATATTGAGAATTAGCATCTGTAAAGAGTGCTGAACTGAAAAAGCAACCGCTGAGCATAGAAAAGATGAATAATGCATGTAAAGTTGTTGATTCCAACTGCTACCATTACCTGCAGTGACTCATGTTCCACTTCAGATCCATGAATAGGAGATTTGGTTGGCCTTGCAGTTAAGGGAACACGCACGTCTGTTCGCTGCAAACACGTTTAGTAATCCCGCATTTTCCTGTGTGTTTTCCAGCCAAACTGAGCAGCCAGGATTCGTACAACAATTTCACCAATAACAACATGGGGAACCCGCGGCTCATCCCATTGCCCAGCCTCACTGTGGTGCTGCCTTTGGCTCAGATCAAACAGCCCATGACCCTGGGCACCATCACCAAGCGCACAGGGTTGGTATCTCTCTTTCTCTCTCACACACACACAAATACATCTCCTCCACAGGAACTGTAATTTATGAAGCACATGTGTTCAGCTACAAAATAAAATGATCTTATTACCTCATTACACAGAATACATAACTTTGTGCACTAGTGCTTTGGCCAGTCACTTTACTTTATCCTCTTTATTGCCATAAACAGCAGTCCAATAAATTTCTTATTAAAAACTGTAATTTTTTAGCACGTGGATCTGTACACGATGGCCATCTTTCCCCTTCAGATGAAACGTTTTTTTCATGGCACGTATGTAATAATTAGAGAACTAGTCCAGCTCCAGTGTTCGTCAGAGTGCGCAAGCAAAGCCTTTGAAACACTGTGCAGAGTGTAAGAGGATTATTGGCGGCTTCGCAACCTGTGTTGAATTTACAGTTTGGCCATAGAGGAGGAATTTAAATCATACTGTTGTTACATTTTCACATTCAGTCTGTGAGTTTCTGTCTCTTCCCAGTAATCACTTTATAAAAACAGCGTGTTGTGTCAGCAGTGGCTCTGCATAGGCCAGCGCCTTTCCTCTCTCATCTCGAGCCGACGCTCATGGACTTCTTTTGTCTCAGGCCGCCGTGTTTTTTGCATAGGGTAATGAAGCACAACACACACATGCGATCTCAGTCTGCGGGCTCTTTTGGTAGGCACAAATACGTTCTCTGATAAAAGAAAATAAGTTCAATCCTGCCAATGATTTCAAATAACACTCATGTTAGAGTGTAGCCTTGCTAGCTTTGTACGTTTGAAGGCGTTTAAATTGTGAAAGCACATCTGCTCTCATGCACCTCTGACTTTTATTTCCATCTGGATCTTTGCCATACATTGAAATTATGTAGTTTTAAGACCATCAACAACTAAAGGCCTTTGCTAAGTGCATTTACATACAGTACAGGTGGCTCCACAAATATGGGAAGATTTTAATATTTTCATTTAAATGTAATTTTCATGCCCTGTTTGAATGGGAAATGCTATAATGATTCAAACAGACGCCAAGGGATTTATTCTCCCGTGATATTTGATAAGTGAGCTTTGGGGATGAAAATCGGGACCCGACCCTGCGGTCAACATAAACAACATCAGGCTTTTTTTCCCAAATCATTAAGAAGACCTGCAAAGTTCATTTGTTTTGTAAAGATGATCATTGCACATGTGCTGCGGTGGTGTCCCGTGCCAGAATGATTATGAAGATGTCCTTGTCCTGGTGGTTTGCATTCTGGTTTTACAGTTGTGATATTTAATGTTGTATAAAGATGGGCGTCTGTTGAATCCGTAATCTTCTTGACCATTATTGTGTTTGTTCGTTTATTCAGTGTAAAACTTCAATCTTTAGCACAAAAAACTCTCACTAAATTACTGAGAATTGCAAAACATCAAAGTCTGTTCAGGTGAATACATTTTTCTTTTTTAAAGATGTAAATTGTGGGCGCTGGTTTAGCTCCATGGGTGAGCACAGGCGCCCAGCAGGTCGAGTCCGACCCGCGGCCCTTTGCTGCACGCCTCTCCCTCCCCACTCTCCTGTCTGTCTTCACTGTTCCTATCCAATAAAGACTAAAAGGCCAAAAAAACCTGTATTTTGCAAGGTTTATTGAAATACTCAAATCTTCAAAGGTGTGTAAAAGGTTCAGGAGACAGGTGGTGACAAAACATTCATTCGTCTGTGTTCCTGTGAAATGTCTAATGATTTCAGTGTCACACCTTACCGCCAGGATTCCCCTAAACTGGAGGTGGCAAGCAGAGACAGGCAGTTACACAAGTAATCTGATTACCTTTTTTCAATTAAAGAGTAAAGTAAGGGGTTACTATTGCAAAAATCCAGTAAGCACGCTGCGCTACTAAACTGTGATTTTGTTTGTGAGCGTCTCATGACAATGACGTGCGAGCGTGCGGCGTCCATGGCAGCGACAGACGTGCGCAGATCAACAATGGATAACATGGAGTGATGGAGAGAGTACGACCGTGCAGCGTTTAAAGCGTGGAAGTAATCACATTACTGTACGCTCTGCGTGGGAAGAAAACCTCTTTCTACAGCGAAAAATTAAACTTCAAATCTGAGCAAGCAGCGAGCACGCTGCCACGGGAACGTGACAGTCACAGAGAAACCCCCGGACCCCCCACTGACATGACTGCTGTGGGCAAACCTCCACCCGTCCCACTCCTGCTTAATGTACAAGTTAAAAGATTAAAACTCATTAAAAAGTTTTAAAAAGAGACTTTTTCATTTGAGTCAGTTTCATATGATTGATTATGCAGAAGAAAAAGAATTGGGCTGAAAGGTCTGTTGCTTTATTACGTACTCGGGTTGTGTATCATGTTTTTAAAAATTAATAAAGTAACTAATTACTTTTGAAAATGAGTAATCAGTAAGGTAATGGGATTACTTTCTTGGAGAACTAATCAGTAATTAGTAACTAATTACTATTTTCAAGTAACTTGACCAACACTGGTGGCAAGTTTGTAAAAAACATCAAATTATATATTTATTTTCCTTGTTTTCATTATTACCACAATAAGAATATTTCATTTTAAACACAGGTATTGTGTTTGTGTGTATATCGGCCATATTCTCCTTCAGATTAAAGTTCACCTCTCAATTTTTAGAAAACATAATGTAACCAAGTTAATAGTTTCATGAATCAAACTCATTCAGGTTAGTTTATGTTGTGGTTGTCCGTGACAGCTAGTGTTAATAACCCTTCTTCAGCTTAAGTGTTTATAATCTTCTGTTCCAGCTGCATATTGAAATATTTCTGCTCGCTCACTTTGGAGCTAGCAGGGTTAATACAGCTGCTAATGTACAGATAACGGACGAAACGGCTCATACAGCAGCGTGCACGCTTTAGTGTCATTACTAACTACAGAGGATATAGGTGCTCATATCCTTATTGTGTTTGTGTAAAACTGTGCAAATGTTTGCACGTGCTGTCCACGGCTGTGCAACATTCCAACAGCTGTATCGGCTCTGAGGACACTATCACAGTCTGGTAGACTGCCTCGGCGCGCCTTCATCCATCCATTCAAGTCCAGAGGAGGTGTCAGTATTAATGTATCAGGGCGCACAGATGTGCTCCCTGCTCCTGCATGCGCACGGCTTGCACCCCACACCAACACACACACACACTGAGTGAGGCAGCAGGTTTGACCCCCTAGAGTGGGGAGTGATATCATATGCTTTTACGCTATACTTGCACAGTAGTGCCCAGGCACCATCTGTCTGTGCAGCCAGCCCCTCTCTCTTTGTTAAGTGTGGGTGTTTGTGCATGTAAGTGTGTGTGTATGTGACAGGGAGAGAGGGAGAGAGGAGAGTCCAGCAGCTGTATTTACACCTGTATGAGCAGATCTCTGTTGGCAGTGTGGCAAAGGAACACACCAGCTGCTTAACCTATATTCCCTACCAAGCTGCCTTTGTGTGCACCCTGCAATAAGACACAAGTGCACACACACACACACACACACACACACTAATGAAGCTTTCTCTCCCCTTTTCTGTGACCTGGCTCACTGCATAGATACCTTTGTACGTGCTGCACTCCTGCAGACCACCGGTGTGCAAAATTGTGCTGCTGTTTGTCTTCAGAAGCCTCAGGTTTTTGACATCAAAGAAAACCTCGAATTCACACAGAGCCCTCGCCTCTCTTAATTTAGATGCTCCCCCAACTCCGTCAAAATAGGGAGAGTCGGATGTGGCTAGGCATCTGCCTGATAACCTCCCTCCAGATGAGGCCAGGGCAGAGAGTGGAGGAACATAGCCAACCTTCTGCTACTCCTCAGAGTCTCTTGGGAATACCGAACAAAGAGAGGTGTGTCACCTCTGCCCCAACCTCTTGTTTCCTGTCAGCCTAATATGGAAGCGTGTTAGACCCAGTTGAATTAAATCCCAAAGACGGTGATCACAAAATCCAAAGACTCTTTCCTGTCACAACTTCATCTTTGAACAGGATTAAGACAGAAATATTTGCAGTCAGCTGTACTTGTGCAGATTGATTTAACTTGTCAAAATGCCTGTCGCGGTCACATTAGGGATTTGCAAACGGATGAAGAATTGCACACTTATCCCATCTACACACTGTCTGACTTTAACACGGACAAATGAAAATCCAAATGGAAAGATTGTCACACGCAAAACAAAATACCACCCTTTGAGCAAATCCCGCTGATGACATTTTCAGGCGAATAGAGTGCAGGCAGGGTAACGAAAAAGAAAGACAACAGCAAAAGAACAAATGAGACCCTGTGACCCGCTGCAGATGTGCCCGCAGATTACTGTAATGCGTGTGTGAGCCATCCCGATACCAGAGCCGCAGAGGCTCACTGAGACCGGAGCTAGAAAAGGGGCTTTAAGAACGCACCACATGGCGGCAAGGCTAAACCATTTGCACAAATCACCTCACTTCCCTCTCTTTTTAATGGCCCAGGCGGAGCTGCTATTAGGGCCAACGGGTTAAGAGATGAATGTGTGAACGATTATTCTCCGGGAGTGGGGTCGTCACCCTCACAGGTCGATCCCACCCCCCCTCTTTCTCTGACTTCTCTCTGTAGCAATGACCCATGTTTGACTTGTTTCTCATCACGCCTGTGACCTATAAGGGACTCTTTCTCTGCTCACCACACCCGCTCCGTCGTGCTTTGCATCACATACTGTAATCGGGTGCTCTTTGTCTATACTGAGGTCAAAACTGTTTACTGCCAGCTCAGCACGGTTGACAGTTCTCCCAGCGTGACCTCATGCTTTTGTTGTATTCCGAGGAGTGTGCAATTTGATTTGTAACACCAAAGGATAGGTTTGGGATTTTTAAAGTCTGGTGTAAAACAACGCTGATGCACACGTTTGGGAAAATAGCTCTTTGTGTAAGTCTGGTGACACTGTAGTTCATTTCTTTAAAAGTTCAAGTCTGTGTTCTTGAAAAGTTTTCTGTGTTTGCCTGTATGAACTGTGGTTCCCTGCTGAGCTGTGGATATAGAGACATTGAGGACATATCTTGTTTGAATGTTTAATTACTATGAATACCAGTTACTCATGACAGAAGAACTTTAACCGGTTCCACCTGATCTGCTTTCTGTAGCCTTCTTGCAGCTTTCTTTGCATCAACTCTGCTGCTATTAATTTCCATCGAGTATATAAATTGCACCAGCATGTTCCAGGAAGACTGTAGGGACAAAGTGGCACATTGTAAATCCTAAAGCTTACTTGGCCTTAGCTATGCCTATGGAGAGCTGACCCCATCTGCCCTTCTTTCTACAATTGGTGTCCATCCATTTACCAGTTGGAGGCCAGAGTTTGGGCTCAGAAAGTTCAACAGACTCAGCGGAGGGTAAGACGTTAGAGATCACCCCCCCCCCCTCCGTGCAGCTCTTTGATAAGCGGCAGTTTACCAGGGGCCTCCATTACACCAACCAGTGTGTTCATTTGTCAACTCGCACTCCAGGAGTAAGACATTCCAGGGCAAATTGTTGCTCCCTTTCTCCCGGCGGAACACGCTACACATTCATGTACCAAGACTAATTGGAGACTGCGAGCTATCACTGGGAGGGCCCGGGAGGATGCGGCGAAAGCGATAAAATAAAGAAGTACTACGGAGTGCTTTCGTTGGTTGGAGATCCTGTTTTTCATGGCCGGGGGAGGTTGGTGTGCAGGGACAGAGTTCAGTCTCATCGGACCTTTATTGCTATAGGGAAACAGCTTATTTACTGTAAACTGTTTATGGAGCTCGGTCACTATCTCTGGACATGCAGAATAAACACAGGAACACACTCCCACTCCTAATGTCTCGTAAACATTAGAAACACGCACAGACTGACAGACAGAAATACACCCTGAAAAAGACACTACACTCTAGATGACTCTTGGATGCACACACACACGCACAAACACACTGCATACTTGTTAACATAATCACAGTGAATACACATTTGTCAACACCGTCTCTTCCAACCAGGCATGCACATTCATAAGACAGTTCACAGCCATAAATACACACTTGCACTAAAAAAAGAAGTTGCATGCAAACACACAACTCCTTGTCTCAACAGTGCCTGAGTGCTGTTAGTTTTACTGGTGTCCCCAGTTGTTATACAAATTGGATAAACTCTTCATACTCTTTCCCAATCACAACAATCAGAGCAGTTTCCCAAAGTATTTTTTTCCCGCGTTGCGTTTACACGGTTGGGTACAAGTTTGCGCACATGTACCCGATCCCTTTAAAGTTAAGAGAGAAAAAAATATGACAGATGTCGAAAGAAGAAAAAAACAACCCAAAACGTCCGTCTGCGGACGTGATGCATGTGCCAAATATATGGTATCACGCTTTACGGAGCAGCTCGAGCAGATGAATCATCGACGTATCCCGTAGGTCTTCAAATCCATCTTAGCACACAGACATTCTGTTTCCTGCCTCGTATGTGTTGTGCACTTAAACAGACATGTCAAAAAGTATATAATGTGAAAAGTGTGTTTGCTCAAGTGTGCTAGTTTTAATAATTGTTTTTCCGTCTATTTCTGTACCCTTCAACACCCCCCAACACCCCCTTTCCCTCCCCCCTCTCATGAAGACCCTACCTCTTTGGGGCGGGATGTTTTGCCATTAAAACTCCATGGTGAGTTTTGCTTCTCCCCTCTTCGGCTCCCTTGGCAGCATGCGACTGTATAAAGCACCACAGCACACTGCCTCCTTTACCTCTCATTTGTCTCCTGGTATATTTTCAACACATTTTGTAGAGTTGGTGTGGTCGTTCCTCGGCGGGTATGAATCCCAAAGAGGAGTGTTTCTTATTTTCTCATCTTTTTGTGTCTGTGTGTGTGTTTTTGATTACCCTTATTCTTCCCTTTTTTTGGTTTTGTTTTGTTTAACGTTATATTTAAAGTCCGATGATTCAGCATGTTGTGTTAAAGCCACCGCAGCGCTTTAAGGGAAAAGGGATTTTTTCTTTCACATTGTGCAGTATACATAAATATGCAAAGCAGCAGTGAGGTGCTAGGTATGGTGTTACATGTGAAGTAATGCTCAAAGCCCAAACTTCATACTTTAGGTTTTGCTTGGGAGTTCAGAGTACATGCTGTAGGGGTTCAGCGCTCTTCCATCAAACTTCTGATCTGGTTGTTGTCTTTTTTCTTTAAACCACCCACCAGAAAATGACATCGCCGTCTTATTGTCTTTTTCATTCTCTTACGTTAGATGATCTTTTTCCAATAATGTCTTTGTGTCGAACACATGTTGTTCAGATTTTATTTTATCCCACTTTGGCTAGATTTTTTCAATCAGATGTGTGTTTGCATGCAGGAAATGTGCCACATTCTGATATTGTGAACAGTGTCCTGTCTGGTTATGGAAATGTGATGTGTACCGCTCCTACAAAATATTCTCCAGAGAGCGGATGAACCACAATTATTTAATGGTAGCTAGCACTGGAAATGAAGTTTGTTTTAAATTTTTAAACCGAGTTTTTTTTGTTTCCAGTGTATTTTAGCACATCTCATAACTTTACTTTTACTGTTCCAGCCACAGTAGGCCGCCTTTTGACTCCACATGAAATAAAAGCAGCCACACAGCCAAACACAGTGGAACAGTTAGCAGCGAAAGCGCTACATTTTTGGGGGCCGATGGTCAGATTTGATGATTTTGTTTCCTGGCAGCTGAAAATGAATGTTAAAACATTCCATGTCCTCTTTTGTTGTTAGCCAACTGTTTGCTAAAGTAACAGATTTAGTGACTCTGGAGTTATTGCGTAATCAGTAATTCTGGTTTAAACAATGGAACATAAGCTCAACATCATTACTTTTATTGAGTACTTATGCTCATTCAATTCATTATTAAATTACCTGCTAATCTTAGAGAAATAAGCTAGCCTATTTCATACCGTTAAACTGTCCACCACCTTTCTCTTTTTTTCTTGTGATTTGAATAAGTCTGGTTCTGTGGTCATTCATGGATGTTTTCAGAAAAATAGCCACCCCAAGCCAAGTTTTGGAGACACAATTTAAAATGGGATGACAGCTTACTTCACCAAAGATGGAAACATGCAAAGCCCCTCAGATTGTGAGAAGAATTTCTAAGATAGATGTGGACTCCCGTGTGGTTTCAAAGTGACATACAGATCTAATAACATTAAATACTGCGCATCCCTTGACCTTGAAATCACCGGTTATGTTGCGACTAAAAATGCTGTAGGTAAGACAGATGAATCCATCACTAGTCAGTTATTGGGGCAAATAATAAAAAGCAGTGAGGTGGAACAAAAAGGCCAGTTTCATTTGATATTCAGGTTAAGATTCAGGAAATGTTTAACTGTCAAACCTGAATTTTGAGTTCAATTTTAGCACTAAAATGCACAAAGCATCCTCCGATTCAAAGATTTTTGTCATGCAGGGGGATGTAGCCACGTCTCTTGTCAGCGCTCTCTCATGAAATCAGATGCTTACAAGCTTTTAAAAGAAGCCCTTTTATGACAGTCGCTTACAGAGAGATGATTGAGTGGCTCGGTGAAAGGAACTTTTCCTTTCCTGATTCCCAGGTCTCCAGCTCCTCGTGTGAATAGCGTATGGTGCCTTCCTCAAGTGTTGGGTTTCATCTTTTGTTGTGGGCAGTCACTCATACTTTTTAATTGAAACTTTTTTCCGTCTGTCTTCAGCCACTCGTGCTCAATCTAGGCCCTTAGTGACTTCAGAGCGTATACTTTTCAAAGGTATACATCATTAGCATTGGAATCTTGACCCTTGCAATAAATGCCATCTGCTCAATTTTGAGCTAGTTAAACCGACATTGTTTCTCTAATAGCTTCTGCCTTTAGACATGCGCCATGGCAGTCCATTCACTATTGTATCGTATTAAGATATTTTACAAACAGAGCCGTCTTTTCTTTTTGAGCAAATGGTGAACTTGAATGCTCCTTGGATTTCCAATTCATTCTTAAGCTTGCGTCTGAAATAACACTGTGGCCAGATACATTAGTTTATACCAACATTATGGCTGTTTAACAAATTTCCATGACTAACGTGGCACTACATGAACTTTAAGGTTTAGAAATTGGTAAAAAAGAAACCCTGATTTTTTCCTTGAACATTTGATGCCCACTCTGCTCCGTTCACCGAGTTCCCCAGTGATTGTCATTAGTGCTGTGTATTCGACAGAGCCTCAAGGCTGCTTCTTTCCGAGGGCTGTTGTAAAATAATAAATGTGACGTTGAAGGATGTACCCTCCACATAACTGCCCTCTCTCCTTCCCTCTCTCCGTCTTTCTTTTCCTTCCTGCTTGGAGTCTTAATACCACCTCCTTTTCTGATAAGAATGAACCATATGGCCCAGAATCAGTGAAATGACAGCACTGCAGCTCTTTGTCGCCGGATGGCCAGCTCCATCATGTTTGTTTACTGCAAAGGTCCTGAAAATAAATGGAAGCTGCTGTGGACTACCCCCCCACCCCCCCGCTGAGGCGCCTCATGTTAGCGCCGGACATAGTAATGCAAAAGGACTTTGATGGTTGATGTCTCAGATTGAATTATGCCCTTGAGGAAAAGCTATTAGCTCAGTCAAGAGTCCTCATTTGCTAAATTAAAAGTGGAAATGACATGTGAGTAGTCTTTTCAGTGAATTAAAGTCACAAAGAAAATGAATTCCACTCCCTGCTAAAAGGCAAAAGGAAATTTTGCGGAGAGAGAAGAAAAAGAAAAGAGTTTTGCCGTTTGTTTAATGACATACATCTTCTCCTGCTCCCAGTTCCCTCTTAGTATATTTATGTTTCATAAGTTATTGATATTGGGTTACGCTTTTTCTAACTCGGTGCCATTTGCTTGCCTGCTTCCTTACCAAAAGTCTGCTCCAGAAATTGGTATCCATATGGGAAGTGGAATTAGGCCCTGGAGCCGTGCCTGGTTGTCACGAGGGCAAAAACCTCAACACTTTTAAGCCACTTCAAGTGAGATGAAGAGGAAAAAGGATGATTTAAAACACAGATGAATAAACTTTAGTGGTCACTGTAGCAGAAGAGACGAGAACTGAACTGTGATCTTTGGTCCTGTTGGCAGGCTCTGTGCTAGCTGTGGTCTCTTCAAAGAGGCCTAAACTCAGCTCATCTGCTATGACTGCAACGTCGAGCCGAAGTTTTAACGTGCTATCGACGAGTCGCGCGGCGCCCTGCAGATTGGTGTGTGGGGTTGCCACGAGGTCAGTCCTTCAGAAATGGACAGTGTTCTCTACTCGGCAGTGTAAAAGTCCTTCTACTTAGTTCTCTTAAAGAAAGTCCATCTGATTATAGTAGTAGTAATAACAGCTTAGAATTTTAACCACTGACACCAAAAGTCAATACGAAGACTGATGAGTTTAGATCAGGCACCTGTCTGCTCGTGACGAGGATTTGTTTTTCCCGAGTTACAGGGCTTTCGTTTCGTTACCAAGGAAGAATTTTTACTTGTGGAAAAATCCTACTAAATTCCCCTTTTCCTGTCCCATGTAACACAAACAAAAACTGATGTTGAGCACTTCCTTATAGCTGGTTATTCACTCGCTGGACCTGCTTGTTAACAGTTTTACCTTCTGGTTGAACTGACGGTCAAGCAGGCCAGAGCTGGGAGGAGAAGACGAGGCCCACTTGGAGTTAGCCAAGGCAATATCCTGAGTGTGACTTTATCTACCCCTGCATCTTCCTTTCACAGACCGGGTTTACTGTGGATATTTGGTTATTCAGCCTTCTCTCTTTGACCCAGCGCTTGTAAATTCAAGCTACAACACTGTAGAGGCCGTCCTTATGATTACCTTCACCATTTCCTTTTTCCTGATCCCTCTTTCACACAGGGCTGACCAAACAAAGACATCTCCCTCGATCCAGGGAATAATTTATGAGGTGCTGACAGGGGGGAGGCAACAGAAAGAGAGTTTTACCAGCAGCAGGTCTTTCAACAGCTAGTACTGTGAAACCCGGTTGAAGTAGTGGACGCACTGTCTAGTACTGGAAGCATTATTGTGGTGAACTGTCTTCACTGCATTGCATTGTATTTTTCATTAAGTTTTTGTGGTATTAGGCAAGTTTGAAACAAGAGGAGGGATTTGGTCAGTGATAGAGTGTTACATGTTACACACAGGACGTGAGGGGCAAATTCCCACTGGATCCTCCATGTGTTACATTCTTTGTAAGCTGTTGGTAACGCTACACTTGTTTAAGTCTTTCTGACATACATTAGGTTTTACAGTGTGTGGTTGGGCCTCCATATTCAGGGAAACTCTTTAACCTGCAGTATTTATTTTCTTGTGTTTGGAATTTTGAGTTTTCATTCCGTTTAAATGAACGATTTAAAAGTGCAAAATTAAGACATTATTTGTTATCGTTATATCCCCTGTTGCCTTTTGTTCTATTCTTTAATAAATATGTATTAATCTTTTAAAACTATTATGTAGACATTAGGTTGAGGTTAGTTTCTTTAAATGAGTTTGACCCGTTATGCACACGCTGGACACGAGTGTGATGACAGCAGAACTTTTATTTATAACTGTGGTTTTCGTTTTGCACTGGGACAGAGACACTCCCGCTCTCTGCTGTCACGTCCGCTCTTCTTCCCCTCCGACTGTCACTGTCAACATATAAAGAGTCACAATCACCTTCAGATCCCAGCACACCTGTTCACCCCGCCCCTGCGCCGCCCCGGGAGCTCACTGCGTCAGAGACCACACCCACGCCACAATGAGTCAGAAACGAACTTATTAACAAAAATCAATATTGAGATGGCAAAGATTGTGTGCAAAAGCATACAAACATTCAGCATTAGAAATGGAACCTAGCCAGTTTGCTTTTTGCCCTTACCTCACACATTTGAGTTGTTAAAAGCTAATGGCGACTCGAACCTAGCAAGCATGCTACACAATCATGCAATTTTAAAAACAAAAGTGGATTTTAAATACTCATTACCTGCAGGGGGCACCGTTGTCAGCCTTGCAGAGACTCCTGCTTGCTCTTAGATGTCACACTCTGGCTGGACACATCTTGAAAGGCCTGGTCTCAATCAGGTGCTTTGCATCAGTGGCATTAGGTTTCCCTGTTGTTAATCAAATTTTGTACTTGGAAATGTCTATCTTTTTTAAAATCATCCATAAGGTCTGTTTTTGCTTATGCTAACTATCCATTCCTTTTTATATTTGTTCCACATAAAGCAAAAAAATAAAAAGCACCTGCACAAAAATGCTTCCATGAGTTGAATGTAAGTTGAATCAAACTGGCCACATACATTTTAAAATGACCATTCTGCGCCCACATATTTGCATCTTTTCTCCAAAATTGAGAGTAGATAGAAGTAAGAGTGTCACTTTCATGCCAGCGTGGTTTCCAAAGGTCAAGGTTAAGCACTCGTCTGGGAGCGCGTGACACCGCTGTAGGTTTTCAAGCGCACCTCACGTCTGATCCGCTGTGACCACATTTTACTGTCCAGGTTGCTTATGAGGCTGGACAATAATACCAGATCTTGCTACTGTTCTCTGATTGTTGCCATATGGGGAGTCCAATTGCGGCTGAAAACCCTTTCTGTGTCCGCTTCTTCTCAAACACTCTTGACATGCTGAATAATCCAATAACTCCCAATATATTCTCTCCTGTAGCCGACACAAAGTAAGAGAGCCAGGGAAGGCAATGTGGACACTGCTGTTAGGTTCAAATTCCATTCAGTGATAGCAGTTGTATTTATTAATTTAAATATAAATGTGGTATATTAATGGGACTATTGGAACCAACCAGATGGAAGAGCAGGCTAGAAATTGTCTTTGTAAGTATACTAGAAGTATCAACGTTTTTTGATTCTTACCAAACTTAAAGTAAAATTGGTGACAAACCCCTGAAAAAGGTTTTTGCTGGGATCTGTATTGTCCTGTAAAAGAACAACTAGAGTCCACCATCCAGTGTATGTAACCCCCTTTAGCAACATTACCTTGGAGTACTTGTTTTCTCCATGACTGTACCCGTTTCTCACATCGTAGCTGAGGTATTTTGGCCCATCCTTTCCAATGTTGTTTCAGTTCATTGAGGTTTGCAGGTATTTGTTTATGCATAGCTCTCTTAAGGTCCCACCACAGCATTTCGGTTGGGTTGAGGTTTGGACTTTGCATTTTAGCATCCTTGATTCTTCTCTTTTTCAGCCATCCTGTTGTAGACTAGACGGTGTGCTTGGATCACTGTGTTTGACTCTATTTAGGCCGAGCTTTAGATATCGGACAGATGGCCTTACGTTTTTTCTCAAGAATACTCGATATATGCTGATACATGCACGCTTGGTATACAAATGAGTTTGTGGTCGAATGAATGAGTACAAATTGCCCCGGTCCTGTGGTTGTTTAAAGAGAAAAAAGAGGTGGTTTTGTATTAAGATAAGGCAAGTGTACAGGCAGTATACCAATCATGTCAATGTTGTGAATGGAGAAGATTGCATTTAGCCATATAAGGTCTAAATGTATCCTAAGAATAACTTCTAGTATTACTATTAGTACTTTGTAGTACTACTACTTACCGTCCTTCTCAGACAAGAAGATTCACTTAGATGGTGGCTCAGTTTTATATCACATTACATCAATGTTTATGTCTAGCTTAATTTTCCCATTTTCTGCTGCAACAGTGGATGTTTTTATTTGCAGGTGTTTCAGTTTCCCCTTGCTTAGTTCTTTGCATGCAAAGCTCTTTACAATATTGTGTTAATTGTTCACAGATGTTGCTGTGCAATCCATGTCTAATGTAAAATGCTGACATTTACATTTGATTGTTATGCTTTATGGAAAAATAATTCATACAAAGATTGGTCTTAAAGGTGATACATAGCTTCAATAAGCACCACACTGAGACATATTATTGCACTGTTGACCTTAATGCAGCACAAGACAAAAAGTGTGCTACTCCTCCACACAGCGACATTTCTAGCAATGGAAAGTGATGTGTAGTCGATGTATTTACTAAAGAGGGGTAAGGATTTATTGGAATTCACAAATTAATAACTGACAAATCAGAGTAAGCAGTTGTCTCATTGTGCCAATACCAGCCAGTCAAAAGGACTTGACATGTTAAACTATAGAAGCACTACCGGGTTCACTTTTTGGACCCCTGCATTGTACCATATTATTTACTTTGTCTCAATTTCTTTTCCGTCTCCTGAAGCAAATCTAAGCCACCCCCCCAGATCTCACCGAGCAAGTCCAGCGGAGGAGAGTTCTGCGTGGCGGCCATCTTCGCGTCACCTCGCTCCTGGTTCATCACTAATCCCAACATAAAAAGAGAGAAAGGTAGACTGTGGTGACAGGTTGTCTTTGCATTCTTCTACAGTTGATAACTATTATTGCACTTACTGCAAATAACTTGTCCTCGCCTTGTTGCTCATCCTCCTCACAGATCAGTCCAGGCAGTCGGTTGTGGACTCGCTGTACGTAGTCAGTTGCTATGGTAACTTGGTGGAGCACGTCTTGGAACCTCGGCCATTAAGCACGTCACAAAAGATAAGCGACGATACACCGTTAGAACTCAACACCTGTCCAAGGGCCTGCTGGATTCTAGCCAGGTAAAGCTGTGATGAAGACTCGATGCAGGACACGGCTTCTCTGTGTCTCTAAGTCTTATGGATGATTTGTCCTTTTTGAGCAGGACTCCACAGTGGAATGAGCTGCAGCCACCTTTCAACTCCAATCATCCTTTGGTGTTGGCCTCAGATCTAGTGCAGTACTATCAATATCTCCTGGCTGGTAAGTATTAAACAAGTACTTTTCCTTGAGTTTACACACTGTAGTGTATTTACAGTATAAAGTTGTGTTCAAATAGAATGGAAGTCTGCATTTTCAGAAAGTAAAAAAGGTCAAGGTGTTGTACCAACACATGCTCTAAATGTAAGGTTAGCATGGTAAATAAGAGACTGGTATCACAGGGCTAAGAGCACTGAGTAAAACGATCATCTAAATGTGCTTCTACATTTCCTTGTGGCCCTTTCAGAATAAAAGTAAAGTATAGTTGAATTGTTGGGGATACCACAAAGAGAGTGCAACAGAAAGTAGCATACATTGGTACACAAATATCACATGCAGTCACTGAAAATGCAGAAGTTTTCATCAGTGTTGTACTGCTCGCAATTATGTTGATTTCTGATATATTTTTCTAAGTCTGATCAACATTACAAGCAAAAACCAACTTTTCTTTAGTGAAAAATGTTCTTTTCATAATAAAATATTTTTAAAACTCTGGTTCCTTGAAAGCGTCACTAATAAATACCTAAAATGAGTTGCTGTACGCTCACCTTTATCATATTCTGCCTTACCAAACAAAGTAACAGATTTATATAAATGACAAAAATCAGGCAATAAAATAATTTTCCAGTACAGTTATACCGTCGTGAGATATCAGGACATTGAGCCCTTTCTCCATCATTTTCCTCTGAACTGCTTCGATCCTTCATGTTGGCCCTGAGTCCTGGATAACTGCAGCTTTAGTCACTTTTAGCTTCTTTAAAATGTCAGTGTTCACCCGGGTGGAGTGTCTCATCAGGTTTGTTGTTATGAACATGTGTCGTGGTGCTTCCCCAACACTTCACTTTGATGAGCTTTGTTTGAAGAGCTCATAATCTGACACACGTCAGGCTGACCAGCCACTCACTGGTAAGGACCAAGAATGCTGGATAATAGCTGATTACTCCCTGGCTATCAGTACGTCTCTAGTTTTTATTATTATTCAAATTGAGCAATCAAAATGATTTGAGAGATCCTAACCCTCAGCCTTAACCCTAACTGTCAGACAGACAGTTTTTTGCAAATATGAATCCACATACACATGCGCACACATATCGTGCTCACACACATATATAAATATGAAGAAACTAACAGTTCCCCAGTGGTTTTTCATGTTGACTATGTTGAAAGCAGACCATCAGCCCCTTATTGGAACCACATGCCGAGAAAGGATCTTTCTGGTCATCACCCATAATATTTTATTATTCAGATACCGGAGGGAAAGAGCTCTCTGCCATTTCCACCATTTCATGTCCTCTGAGCACTGTCGCAAATCCTTGTAGTTTTTCTCTTCTGTGAGGAACCTTGAATTTGTCCTTAGGCAGCCACACTACACGTGTGCTTGAGGACATGCCAACGCAATGCTATAAGATGCCGCGCGCAGACCAATTAGCTGACACCCTAAACTCCCTCTAATTCAATAACAAGTGCAGAGCGGTGAGCACTTTAGGGTGCCATCTGAAAGGCCATTTTGCAAAAGCGCAGAGTGCACATGGATGGCCACACACGGAATCAATCCACCCCCGTGGAACAGGCTGGCGTTTTGAGCTCACTCCATAATTATAAACATACAAAATCTATGATTAGCTCTTGCGGGTGCTCGGGGGCAAGTGGTAGCTATGTTTACCCTAATCTCTCTGCTCGTCTCTGTTGGCTTCTGCAGTGCTTCAGGTCTAACTGGTAGGATATTTTCTCAAATTAGTGCTAATGGTCTCTCCTAGTGTCAGAGCAATGAGAGCGCGTCGGAGTGATGGGCTCGGGCGTCAGTTTATTCCACCACTCTCTGCCAGCATGGGCAGCGGAACTGGCTGCATAATGAGAGAGATTCATTGCATTAACATTTACATCCAATTAACAATAGCCAGATAACACGGTTGTGGCTCTTTATTCCTATAACCAACCAAGTGTGAAGTCATGCGAGGTCAAGACACTATAAACATAATTGTTCAGCACTCTGCCCACGTCTTGTGCTCTTGCCATGTTCCCTCTGGTTAGCGTCGTATACACCACCACCACCGACTGAGCTGCTCTCGGAGTGCCATCTTCCATTTCTGCGCTTTGCACCCGGGCAGCGACTCTCAACGTCCTATTTCTCAGCATGCGCTCCTTTTGCCAGCCCGTCTCCTTTGCCGTTTCCTCCAGGGCTTGGCAGCACGGCAAAGAAGTGATCCAGGAGAAGGGCTCGATTTGACCTCGGGATGAATTGCAGCACGGCCGTAAGCTGCCGGTCCAGCCTCTTGCTGAGCATAAATATCGAGACATAGGAAACTGAAAACGCACATGGCTCTTGTGTTATATAGGTGTACTTTACATTGCTGATAACATGCATCACGAGGGAGAAAATAGCTGACTGAGAAACGGGGGCAGTAAAAGATCTAAAGAAAGGGAGGGCAAGACGTCTCCATAAATGTCCCTTATAGCTAATTGTCCTACAGACAGACCATGTTTCTAGAAAGGTGGTGCAAGGAAAAAAGGTGGCAGCACTTGACTGACAGGCCATGGTCTCCAGTCTCGTGGCTCTGTATTGGATGACCCAGCCTGATTAAAAATGCAATATACAGGGAAAGGAATAGAAAGGGGAGAGGAAGGGCCAGGGTCAGGCCAGACCGGAGCCTCCAGGACGGGATGATAAAAGGCAGCGGTGGCGCCACTTCATGGTCACTATCTCTACCTGTCCATCTATAGCAGCTACTGGCAGCACTCAGCCAAGTAGAAGATATAACAACGCACAGCACTGCTCACAGAGATAAGGCAGAGAGAGAGGCACAGTATACTCACAACAGATGAGATTCTGTAGCACGATCTGGCTTAATAAAAGCAGACTTGTTGTTGGTGTTTGGGGAATCCTCTCGCAGCGAAGTGGAAACATAGAATCTCTGTTTCCCAAAAAGTGCTCATTTGGGTGAGTGTGTGAATAGGCCCTTTTTCCTTTGCTTTTGGTCTAAGGTGTCGGAGAGGGGTAACAGAATAACTGAAGGAATGAATGCGAAGTGTTTGCAGTCTCATTAACTACATCCAGTTTTTTGTATTTTTTTGTGGCGTTAGCGGGAGACTGATATTTATCTAGCTGCGCACAAAATGTTTTCCAACACCTTCCTCCCTCACCGCAAAGCTGCTCTGGTGCAAACAAACCGGTGAATAATTTACCACCTAGATTTTCTGGCTGGCTCCTTTGAGCCTGGTGACAGAAATTGAGGCTATGCTTTTTGGCCACGCCCTCCCCTCCCTACCTGTCATATAATGTGCTAATTGTGGAGACTGACTGACTGGCTGGTTTGGCAGTTCTCTTGGGACTTTGAGGCCCATGACAGGCCAGCCACAGTTGCCTCGTCAATAGATCTAATTGCTTCGAGAGAGGGGCCAGAGTGAAGGCTCTGGAGCATCAGGCATTTGGTAAAGAGAAACCGTGGCGCCATGACTGGGTCAGTAATCAAAGGGAGGCAGAGAAAGGATGCAGTAAGTGTAGCGCTGGATGAATGAAGGAACTGTCAGTCAATTGCGCACTGAATGATACATAATGACTAAGCTATCCCACTCTGTCAGTATGCCAGCACCTATCTGCCAGAGCAGTACTCAGAAAAGGAAAGCGAGAAGAAAGACAGGTGGAGAAGTTAGAAGAAGAAGCATAGTGAGTGAAGTGTCTGGCTACAAAAAAATTCAGGGTGGACTACAAAGGCGGGAGAAAAAAATATAGAAAGACAAAAAAGTCATCCACAAAAATTAGAACAGAGTAAGCGTTCGAGACAAGATCCTGTGTCCACCGTGCGGCCAGCTTTCCAGATCTATCAGATTGTTAGCCCCTTATCTTTCCCTGGAGATCAGCCTGTCTGGCCCCTGGCCCCTAGTCCCCAGGAGGTCAGGCTACATCAATACCTAGGCAGCCTTTGTTCTTGTTCTGACTCTCTGCTTCACTGCTCTGACTAACAGGCCATTGGCTACTGGCCTTCAGCACAGCAAAGCGCCTCTCTCTTCGCAGTCAATAAAGACTGTGACACAGACAACTCTGTTCCTTGTTGGTGGTTGTGTGGTAGATGATTACGGGTGGAGTGGGAGTCCCTTTATTTGTGTATATATTAGCAAAAGCACCAAAGTAAATAAAAGAGCTGTAATTATAAATTGCAGGTGACAGTTCACCTTACTGACTCAGTCTGCTGATTAATGATCAAGGTGCTTCCTTTGGTTAACAAATATAGATGCTTCATACACTATAGTTCAATTTTATATATATCACTCTCCTTGGTAAAGTGAAGCTTTTGATGTTTTCTCAATCATGTGTCAGCAACTTAATTTTAATATCATACACTTTTACAATAAATATTTAAAAAAAAATTAATATTTCACAAAGAATTAGTAGTTATAGGTTTGTTTTCTCTCAGCTCTTCATCCATAAAGACGAGATTTGTTTATGAAATGTCCAGCAGACCATTAGCACAGCTAGCAGTTTGCTGTTTGTTGGGTCTAATGTATACTTATGAGGACGTAGTCGGTACTTTCTTTTTTGTCCATCACATACAGATAAGATTATTGCAGTTTTGTAACAGGAAAGGGTTTTACAGACTTGACTTCAAAGATTGTATGGAAAGGAAAGGTTTGCTTGATGAAGGCTCAACTCTTTCTGAAGTAGCCAATACATTAAAAAAGAAAAAAGTCAAAGAATCCATACCGGGAGTCAGAGAACATATAGTACATTTTCCTAAATTTCCCACTGACCCGTCCTTTTCCATTCCTGTGATGGTTGTGGGGTGATGGCACCGTGCCACTTGCTCATTTGCTGATGTGTCTTTAAATCCATCAACAACAGAACATATTCGCTGTGGATCTAACTATACAATGAGACTCCTTTCTTGAGTGCAATGTGATACGTTTGCACTTAAAAAATTTGCTCTCTGTGAAATTGCATTGACATTCTGTCTCTTAAAAGCCACTAATGACCACTATAGAAGCAGCAGAAGGCCGAGTGGTTGGCTAGCTAGATGCTATGATGAGTAGATACTACAGTAACTGCTAGTGTCAGTCTGGCTCCTGACATACACACTAACAAACACGTGCAAAAGGGTTGTGTCTTTGCCTGACCCATGGGGATGACCACTAGCTCTCCATAATGGAGCCTGGCTGCGACACTGACCATTGAAAACCCCCACACCCACCCACTGGAAACCCGATCCAGCCAGTCCAACAACTGCTTTAGAACATCAATAATTAATTAGGGAACAGCTATTGGCCCCAAGGGTCAGAGAGCAGGAAGAGAGAGAGAGTGAAGGAGAACAAGAGAGTGAGGGACAGCCAAGTAGGAGAGCGAATGCACCGGGAGGAAATAGGGGAGTTGTGATTTTGTTTAATAAGTAACACAACGCAGGCTTTGTTCAGCTCTCTTCCATTAAAAGGACATGAGAAACCTTCTCTCCCTGTTTCTCCCTCTTACTGTAAGCCTTACACACTTTTCCTCTCCAGGACATCTGTAGGTCATGAAAGGGTCGCTTCTCCCAAATAAGAAGCAAAGCAACAAAAACATATTTGATGTATTCACAAGTACTCAACATGCAGGTGTTTTTTGCTTTTATTGGCTTTGCAGACCGTCATTTTACATGTTGTAGTCATTTACAATCACCAGAGGGTAGAGTGAAAAGTATGTGCAGCAGCCTGTCTGTGGGCTGCTCTTGCTTGGGCCATTTTGGGTCCTTCAACCAATGGCAGAAGACTAAAGTTATAACATACAAAGAAGTGAAATCAACTATTAAAAACAATAAAAAGTGTCATCACTGCCAAGCTATGTGCTGTTTTTTTGAGTATGCATGCTTAGGTTGCATACCCAAAATTCCTCACACTGTTTAGTACATATGCACATATGCCAGGCCACTGTGATGCTATTAATCTTGTTTTATAAATACGAAGAAATGGTTATATTGTTAAAAAATGACAATGGTACTTGTCTGTATTTTTGTGGGTAACACGCAGGCGTGCATGATCCACAACCTATCATATATATCACACTTTCTTCCCCTGTAAGGACCTTTAGCACATTTCAGCTCATCTCTGTTGCTTTTTATTGACTAGACACAAAACTGAGATCTGAACTCTCCTGCTACAAACACCAGCCTGAGCTTGTCTTAGCTACAGTGGGGAAGAGAAAATAGACACTGTATCCATGACGTGCAATAGTGACCTACGGCAGTTGCTTGGAGAGATGTTTTGTATTTAATAAAAATTGAGTCAAAGCTTTTTTTTAAATCACACTGTACAGTTGCATGGAGTATTTTACTAGCACCACCATAACACAAAGAACCAGTTAATAAAATCACAGTTACATAGTTGCTTTTTTAATTATTATTATTACTCAGAAAATGTTGATTCACTGTCTAATGATTGTATCCACTTAAGTCACTTAAATCTAATATGCTTATAGATATAATGACATAATTCTGTCAGTTGACAAAAGGGGAATAAATATTTCAGAGCACCAGAATAGTTCAAGCTGTCCTGGAAAAAGTAGCCTCTGTTTGTCAAATAGGAAATAAGGAGAAGCTTTTGGTATTAAAAAGTCTCATATTTCTGTTTGGCCACTTGTTAAGAGGCAAACACTCTTATTTTTTCAAGACCACAGGAAGCCTTCAGTGTGTTGAATTTGTTATGCCACAATGTTTTTTACGACTTCCCCGGGCACTTTTACTCATTTCTCCTTTTAGTTGTACTGATATGATTTGGAGTTGCAGATGACACTCAGTCATCAGATCAGTTTGGGTTTTTGTTTCAGAACCAAGTTTAAGAAACATGTGACGGCATAGTTCTGTGTGAGTGTGTTGGGGTGAGGTGTGGGTGAGGGATGATGTGGCATTCTGCTAAACAGGCGTCAAAGACCAAACTGCCTCCATCGAGGATGTCCGAACACCTGGAGCGTGTATGGGGATATAGTTAGAAGTGCCTCCTGTGCTCCAGATGTTGACTTGACGAGTGTATTAGCCATGCTTGTGTTAAAGAAACTCCATCCCTGGGGTGGGAGACGGAGAAAGACTGATTCTGCGCATCAGGGCTCGTTCTCTCCATCCCTGCTTACTCAAGCCTTCTGGAGCGCCATCTGTCCCTGAGTCTCTCTGTAACACACAGACATTCACTGTACTCTTGCTTTTTTACTAACACTTGCATGCACCGACATACACATGAGAACATGGGATTGAGATTTTTGATGTTGTCCCAAAACACTAGCTTTCATCCAGCGAGTCATTAACTGTAAACTTATTGTATCTTAGCTTAAACTAACGTCACTCAGCCCATGTGTATGGTATACAATGTATATGCTCATACACAAAGGCCTAATCACACATTTAGGCTGTAATAACACACTTTGGTAAACTGCTTTTAAGGTCTAATTAGTTTTACATGCTAATTTGTGTAAATTCTAATTAGTAATATGAGATTCATTGCCCTGCTTTGCCTTTCTGATATCCTTTTCCAATAGCTGTAAATGTATTTAGAGGGATGGAACTTGACTTTTACACTTAATCTTTTGGCTTGAGAACTGTGACAGTACTAGGCGTTTGCTATCGTCAGCTTTCAAGTATATCATTCTTGTGTATTCTTTTTTTTCCCAGCTGTACCCCCAGGAAGCCCCGGCCCAATCACACGTCACGAGTCATCCGACAGTCTGGAATCAGACCACAGTGGCCAGGAGGATGAGGAGTGGCTCTCTCAGGTAAAGCTTCCGTTTGACATGACATGACGGTGACTTAAGAAGAAAATGTTTCATATTTTGATTTTATTTCTTCTAAATTAAAAATACAATGAACAAATACCAATTCAGAGCGCTGATAAATCAGTTAATGACTCTTCATTGCAAACATCATATTAAAGTTAGACCTGCTCCTGAACTTGATCCTGGATTACAAAAAATAAGTTTGCACTTTTTAGTGTAATCTGTGGGTCAAGTAACTGTGTGTAATTTAAAAGAAGACAGCTCACAGTGGGACTCTTGTGCCATAATATGGCATAGGCTTGTTTTTAGCTTAAGCAGGAAAGGTTTTATCTATCCACTGAACCTCCACCTGATGCTCCAGTGTTTACTCACTGATATCAGCGAGTAAACACTGGAGCATCAGTCAAATCTGAATAGTTAGAGAGATTAAAAAAGTTCAAAGGAAGATAATAACTTGACATTCATCAGGTTAATAGAAATTTTGTTGCAAATGCATAAAAAACTAGTGAGGTTAGCAACTCTTTTGCACGGTCTCTTTGCTATAATTATACAGTCGTCTGAAGTTGTCTCCTTCGTTTATTGTTTACAAAAAGGGTTTTTGTTAACATATAGATCATGAAATTATTTTCCTATCCAAACCTACCTGGCCTTGTGTAACCAAAATAGGCTGGTCATGCTCAGAAAATCCCCCAAGTTCCTTCACAGTGAAACCCTCATTGCCAGTTATCTCAAATGCTTGATTGCAGTTCTTGCTGCTGCCACCAGTTCACCAGGGCCAGGTAGATTTGGATAGCTTTTTCCCCTTAATGATGGAAAGAAGGTAAATTATAATTTAAAAATGTAAATTATTTTAGTTGGAAAATTCTTCCCAACCCAAGTGAAAACCCTACACATAACTGCCCTTATTTTAATATATTTTGACATAACTGTGTGATTGTGTTGTAAAAACAAATTATTTTGTATTTTTACCTGATAAAACACAATTCAAAACTGTACTGAAATAACCTGGTTGAGTGCGCGACACACTCACCCAGGTCTTTTCAGCTTGGTTAACACAAGTAGCACTTATCGCTAGTGTCGGCAGGTAGCCCACTACATTTTCATCATCAATAATTCCACTGCATACATAATTGATTGGGTAAAATGTACTTCGCTTAGCTAGCAGAGGCCCTGGTTCAAATCTGCCATGATAGTTTGCCAGGAGCAAAACTATCCCTCGCACTAACCTGTATTTTGGGTGACTTTCTGTCAGAGCAGTGATAAAAATGTATGTGTCAGTGGTTGAAGATTTAACTCTACAGCTCTTCCAGCATTAAAATTAAATGATTTGGACAAAGAATTTGGGATATTATACCATAACTGATATATGGGTATACTGGTTAGTTTCCTCTTTGCTTCGGTTTCTCTAGAATATGAAGAAAAGCGTAGATACCAAGCATAATAGCTTTGTGGATTGAGAAGAGCTAAATACATATAGGCTATATTGAATTAGAGGCTAACTACTGCCTCGTGGATTTCATTATATCATATCAGTGGCCCTCATTAGATTTTCAGTGGGCATTTTGGCATTAGATTGGGATTTAGAATTGATCGGCCATCCCCTAATGAAATGTGAGGTTTGTGACCCTCCATGTCAGTGCTTCAGCTCACTGCAGTGCTGTGCCATTTGGTGCCTGTCAGTGTCAGTTGCCCTTCAGCTGACTGAGTAGACAACACAAACTCCTGTCCTTATACAGTCCACCTCGGTTCATCTCTTAATTGTCTCCTAATACGTAAACAGTTTATTTGCAAGAGATGTGTTGCCTTTAAGTATTAGATAACAGGAACATTTAAAAAATGCACAAGCACAACCCCTTAAATGCTTATGGTAAATACTTCACTAAATGAAAACAACTGACAAGCAAATTAGCTTAGCCAATATTTGTGCAGCTTCTTAACCTCAGACAATCATTTATAAGATGCCAGTCAAAATAGCCAAACTTGCACAGGATGTTCGTCTTTTTTTCTTACTTTCTAAAGATAGTACTGATGCTATAAGAGTAAAAATATTCAGCCTATAAAGAAGGAGAAAATGCGAAGGTTGAGAGAAAAAAAATCTTTTGCACAGACAGAGGCAGCTAGCTTGATCTCATTTGGTGTCGAGGCTACAGCAGCATGGGCAAATCTGTGGCAACATGTCAACTAGCTCTGTCCAACAAGTCTGCAAGGGGATGTGCATTTGGGGTTGATACTGGACTGTAACATCTGGACCTACCGTCCCATTGCAAAGAGAGCACGCTGGCAGCTGTCTCGGCTCTGCAGCTGGGCGTGACATTGATGGTGTTAACTGGAAAAGGATACACACATGCAAAGTGACAATCCTCCCTCCTTCTGTGGCCTAATTTGCACAGCTGTGATGAACCTCACATATCTAATGTCTGTGTAAACAGACACAGCAAAGTTGAGATTGTTTAAGATGTTAGCACATGGAAGCCATAGTGGAAGAAAATACTCAGCTGAGCTGAGAGACAGATGTGTATGAAGTAAAGATAATGACATCCGAATAGCGAGACACCAAGAGGCGTGCTAATTGCTGCAGGGATTCAAAGTAGAGACGGCTTGGGAGAGCAGTGAAAAGCAGGAGTGCGAGGCAGGAGACGGCTGTTCAATAAAGGCAAAGAGGAGATGGAGAATAGACGAGGCAGTAATAGTCTGATGTTTATGAGTGAGCCACTCCATAACCTTCTCCTATCCTACTTTTAGCCAGCATTAGTGCCACTCAGCTCAGGCGCCCATGGACCGCCTGCCATAGCAGTGCCATCTTATTGTCCCTGTAGGCCTCACCTCAGCTTTGCTGCCACGCCGGTGCTAGTGTCACACTTCTATTAACCCTCTGGGAAGGCTTCCCATCAGGCTGCTAGCACTTCCAACACACACAAGACATTGATGAGTTCTGACATCATCGTCAGACTTTTAGTGGTACACAAGTACAGCAAGCTTTTAGTTTGATGCCATGTAACTGAGTTCATCTGAGTACTGCATGGGATTTTTCAGCGTTGGCACATAGATGCCAGAGCCACCCTGTGAAATCCAGCCTGGAGCACGTTAGACAAATGAATGCATCTTCCTAATAATCTAAATAAAACTGAATTGAATGAACCTTATTTAGTTTAAACCTCTCATTTCAGGTGGAGATTGTGACTCATACAGGCCCCCATCGGCGGCTGTGGATGGGCCCCCAGTTTCAGTTTAAGACAATTCATCCTTCAGGCCAGACCACAGTCATCTCCTCTTCATCCTCGGTGCTTCAGTCCCAGGGCCCCAGCGATGTTCAGCAGCCCCTTCTGGACTTTGACACAGACGACCTGGACCTCCACAGCCTCAGGTACTTTAAATTTGTTCTCATAGAAATACACACCAGCCTAAACGCAAAGACGATCTACACGTGGAGCTGGTCATTAATCAGAAATTATCCTAATATTCTAATAATCATGGATACATCAATGAAGCCTGTAGTGTCAGCAGCTTTATACTTAATCACTGAAACAACAGACCAGATCCAGTTAAATAAGCATCTGGATCCCAGTGGACGTGTGTTCTTTTTGTGTGCGTGTGTGTGAGTGTGTGTATTAACGGATGCATAACAAACATGTTTAGGATCCAGCCAGTACGCTCAGAGCCTGTCAGCATGCCCGGCTCATCGCGGTTGGTGGCTGATCGTCGTGGCCAGTCCAACATCATGGATGCAGGATCAGGTAAGAAACTTTAAACATCCCCTCTTCTGTTTTGCGGTACACCTTTGCTTCTTCTCTTTCATTATTTTACTGCAGATACTTTGCTGAGGTGTGAAGTTGTTAAATGCGTTGTATCTTGTTCCCATCAGTTATATCAGCTGAGGCTGTTACATTGTTTCCGCTCTGTCTTCTGTACTTCACACATTCATGCAGATGTTAAAACCTATCAAATCGACAGTTATGTCTAATAATGAAAAATGACACACAGAAAAAGTGTATGTTTATGCACTTGATACAAAAGCCTTTGTTGGTGATGTCCTATATGAAAAAACTAGTTGCTCAGGTTCGTCTTCCACACAAAAAGTCTTCGTGGGTCCTTCCCATAAACTCTGAGCTTTAGTTCATTCCATAGAGTTTCAATTAGCAATAACAGCTGTACTGAGTCTCCTCGACGTTTCCTCGTCATCATCCTGGTAGATGGCAGCAGGTTTTTTTGTGTTTTGGGGGTGATATGCGCAGCGCCTTTTGACCTTGTATTTCACAGCCGTGTCTAAATGTTGGTCAGCAACCTTTAAACCTGCTTTCAGCATGCTTTTTCTTAACCCACCGAGTGTGGTGAGTGTTCATAAAGGCCATGGTGGTTGAGTGCATTATTTATTTATTTTTTTAATCTCTTGTACCTGCTGATTCCAGGTCTTTCTGTTGCTCTCCAGACGTGATCCTTGCTTCTTCTGATAATTGTTTTCCTCCCTGTTTGAAATGAGCACCAGTTTAAGGTGAAAGGGATTTCCATTTCTGGATTATAGCCCCACTGGTGCTCACTGACACCTTAGGCTACGTTCACACTGCAGGCGAAAGCGCATCAAATCCGATTTTTTTTGACCCTATGCGACCCGTATCCGATCATGGTCTGACAGTGTGAACGGCACAAATCCGATATTTTCAAATCCGACCTGGTGCTGAATCCGATACATATCTGATGTTTCAGAAAGCGGCTGCTGTTTGATGGTCATGTCGCATTAAATCAGTCTTTTACGTCACTGACACAAGACAGACACCGATTATCTGCTCCGGAGAAGCGCCCGAGAAGACATCGCGAACGCTTCCTGGCCATCCCGTGTAGATGTCAGTGAAACTGTTGGGAAGACAATGTTGGAGAAACGTGAACATTTTATTTGTACTGTATAATCTGCAGATTCTGACAGAAATCTGCAGCTATCCTTTGAAGCACCGCTCCTCTAAAACAGCAGTAAGGATCATTATTAGGTTATTTACATTATTATGTAAATAACAAAATAACTTAAAGCAAAAATTGGGAAACGTAAAGTCCGAAGTCTTTATAATAAGGGCCATCAGTCAAACATACTGTTTGCTCTGGGTCTAAACAGAGCGCGTTGTGTGTGACATCTTCTCTTGCGCATGCGGCCGCTTTGAGCGTTCACACTAGAGCGTGTTTGCCGTCGCATTTTATTTGTGGTGTGAATGAGCAGACAAAAAAATCGCATTTGATCAAAAAATCGGAAATGAGCATCAAGATCTGCAGAGTGACTGTAGCCTTAGAAATTTTTCTACAACTATCAGTATGTTTTGCAACAACATAGAGCTCACTGGTTTTATCATGAGATGTTTCTTTTGTGACGTCTTGGCAATGAGACGCGTTTTTATAGGCCATAGAAATTGAAAATGTAAAAATTCATTAGAATTTTAAAAACACTTTATTCACTTACTTCTTTCTCTTTAATTTATTTACACATTTAAGCAGTTAGGTTTATGGTATATGATATCTCACAGCTAGACGAACACAAAAAATGTCTATAAGTGGACTAAAGTGCTGTAACATTCCTGGTTGCAATTATAAAGTAAGTGTCCCAAAATAGCTGTGCTTTTTTGAAGAGGTGCATGCTAATAGAAGTAACAGGTAATCATTTCTTTGCTTCAAGGTTTATGACAGACACGTTTCCAAGGTGTAACACGAAAGGATATAAATCATTTTAAAAAAACACCATCCACTCATGCCCCTCTCCACTCATCCTTGTCAGGGTCGTGGGGAGGGGGGCTGGAGCCTATCCCAGGGTACACCCTGGACGGGTCACCAGTCTGATGCACAGACACGCATTCACACCTACGGGCAGTTTCAAGCTGCCAATTAGCCTAACCCAGCTAACTGCACGATAGTCATGTTTATGACCATATCTGCAAAGAGATTCGCTCTGTTATTGAATAACAGCTGAACAATCCCATCCAGGTGGATTAGGAGTGCAAAGCCTTTTACACTCTTAATCTGCACTTCTGCTACATCCCACCATACACAGCTATACATGTTCTCTGGCATTGCTGTTGTATTCCAGTGTATTTATATGCACTGTGTGACAGCGTGTCTGAATAGGCTTGCAAAGTCTATTAGCTATTTGACAGGATTGATTTGACTCCAAGTGATCTTTAATAGCATGGCTGCTTTAATCTGGTTACGATGTTTGATAATCCAATCCCACTCAGAGGATTTCCTGTAAAATATGTCTTTTACTCTCAACACAGGCATTGCGAAAGTGTGTTTGTGAGCCTGGTCCTACTGCCAGTGGGTTCGAGGAATCATCCTTTATTGCGTGACATTATATCCTGTTGTTCTGCGTTTGATAAAGGAGATAAAGAAGCGTCTGTGGCATCTGTGGCATTATCTGCTGCGTCTTGTGACAGAGTTTCATTCATCTGATCTGCCCTCACACTGACACACAGCCACCGCTCGCTTTTTCAGTCAGGCGTCAAGAAATATTTGCGACGGGTGTCACAAGAAGGTGTGTCACAAATAGTTTTACACATCTGATTGCACGTCTTTTGTCGTCCAGCCTTTGCTTTTCAACACGTACCCAGAGGTGCTTTATGAACCGATTCACGTAGATGCGGTTTGACCATTATTTATTTACCGTGTTTGTCTTTGCTATTTAACATGACCACTTTCTGCCATTCACCCATAACCTGTATTTACATTATTTAAATACATGTTACAAAACAAATCCCACACATTCGGCCGTAATATCGTGTTTTAAAAAAAGAAAAGAAAAACAGAAGGTACCCGACTATTTTGTTAACATGTAGATTTGATAGAATTAAATTCCACTTCACAGATTATGAAGAACAAATCTTTTTTTCAGTAATGTAATTATTAATGGTTAAAGCTGTTTCACAATGATTAATTGTACATTTATAATGATTTAAACAATATAATGAAATCCAAAGATTACGCTGAAATGTTTAAAGAGGAGGCAAATTAAGTTTGACATACACAAATATATTAGTCTGTGTTTATAGTACCCACACTGATTTATCGTCTGTCTTCACTGCTTGGAATTTTGGTATTTATTTAATTATTTAATAATGAAATAAATGATAAACCTTGTGTTTCAGTATTATAAATCACATTACAGAGGTCTTTCTTATTGAGTCTTTGTGGCTCTTGAAGCTCATTCACGCAGGCTCTATGATAAACTGTTGAGGTAAATGTTCATTTACATCCTCTGATGTGCTTATTTGTTTACATGTTTGCAGTTTTTGTGGTGATAAAACAAAAGCATTGGATAACCTTTCAGTTTCATTGGTGAGGCAGCTCTGCTGTGATCTTCAGAGCGTTACGTGTCTTTCACTTTGACAGAGGGACGTCACCAGAACCGTTCGATGCAAAAATTCTGAAGATGCCGCGTAAGCACCGAGGACTTAAAGCAGTTATTAAGGGATGATATTGATTCGTAAAAGGGAATATGATTTTGAATGTGGGGAATGTGAAATTCTACCTGTACTGACAACGACATTTCTGATATGGTGACATCTCTGCTTCCACCTCTGCTCATCTTCTTCCTTCAGCTATCTCCAGCCAGCGTCCTCTGTGTTTTCTGTGTTCTCTCACTGCTTCAGAGCAGAGAGAGACAGGACAGAGCCAGGCCGAGGGATGGAGGTGATGCTTATCAGTGTCTGTGTGTGGGTTTGTGTCCTGCCACTGCCATGGCGCCGCCATTATCACAGACGCACATCACTTTGGTCTCACCCTCTGCAAAACCTGAATGCGTGTGGCAGAACTTTGGTTGAAGGTGCAGACAGTTTATCTAAGTGACTTCAGATCATTTTAAAAGTGAGTATTTGCAACCGTGGTTACAAGAATACAGAGAAAGCTGATGAAAACTGCTACAATTCAGTTTTAACTTGAACATTAGCAACATTTATCGACTTTAAGATGAAGACAAATAATGTGCCAGTGTGCAGTTTGTTAAGACCAGTCATGTCATCAACGTGACAAATGTAGCAGTGCAGTTGGCTGAGCCAGCCCCCGTAGACTCCCGTGCTGAAATCCCAAACTTTAGAGCAGAAATAAATATATTTTCCAAAATCTGCATTAAGGCTGATGGTGATGTATAGTTCAGAGCATGGCCACTGTGAAAAACACGTGGGTAGTGTTTCTTCTTGATGTACTGAAATACAAACCAGGTAGTCAGCTGTTTTACCAACTGTCAGCCAACTATAGGAGCATCTGGTTTAATGAAAACAAACAATAATCTGACAGCAACATAGTTTACATAATAGATTTGGGCTGGAACCCAGCCACTTGTTGCTGTTGGTTTACAGTTCCATCAGGTGTGCTATAGGAGCTGCGGTCAGCATGCATTCATCTTTATTCTGACACAAATATTGATGTCTATCTTTGGTTAGTGTATGGTTCTTTCCACTTAGTTATGTCTGTCTGTTTAAACTGGTGCTGTAACATCATACAGTTACTCTGGATTCTAAAATGTGTTCTGCTACTTGCTAACAATAATCTTTAAATCTTATCAGACTTTAAAAAATATTTATTTATTTAATACTAGGGCTGCACGATTTTGCATAAAATGAGAATCACGATTTTTTTGCTTAGAATTGAGATCACGATTCTCTTTTCCAGTATAAATATTTATTGCGCTTATTAACTGCACATCAACTTCGTAACAGTTGAGACTGAACATAAAAACAATAAATCAACATAAAAACAACACATGTCTCACATTTTGTCGTTGTACTGCTTGAAATTCCGTCTCCACCGTTGCTCGACGCTGCGTGTATAGAGCAGGTAGTGCAACAATAGAAAAATAGTTGCGGGACGGCACTGTGTAGCGTTTGTCTAGGGTGTTGATCATTTTCCTAAATCCCTCGTTTTGCACAGTGTTGATGGGAGCCATATCTTTGGTCAGGTGATAAGTGATAGCCTCCGTAATTTCTTTGTGCCTGCGGGAGTTCGACACGTATCCACAGGTTTCTGTAAGAGCGTACGTAGGCTGCCATGACAGACCACTACTTCCGTTGTCCGGTTTTATACTTCCGGTTACTCAAAGCGAGACCCAGTGTTCAGTCGTTGCTAACAACAAAATCAGTTACTTTGTGTATAAGTGATATACCTTCCACAGAATAGCAGCCGCATGACTACATGATCTCCCTAATCCAGCGATACAGCAACAGCCGACTGTCTCCACTACTCCACTTTCTCTTAGCATTACCCATGCTAAGTGTTTCGCTTGATTAATACTCTGGCTCGGCTCTACAGCTGCTTTAAGAAAAATAAAGTCGCCTTGTTTGTTGAGCAGTACTTTATCAATTTTGTTGCTGTGCAGGTAATTATACGCCTCGGTGCTCTTGTAATTACGTAATTCCTCGCCATCAACGCCTTCGGAAAATACAAGGTAATTAATAATGTCGATGTAGCTAACATCGGGCCATAGTTTCATGTCACCTACCCACTCTGTGAGAAGTGACGGGTGAGGCACTGCAACTGAACTGTCCTCGCTGCTTTTTAAAACATCTCTACTGTGTATCCACCTTCGATGTGTTGCCATTTACTCCAGGTAAAAGAAACTGCAGTGAGAGAAATCTTTATCAACAGTGAAGGTGTAACCCCGCAACTGTCAACAACAGCGCAAGCGGAAGTAAAAAAAACCGGCTTCCGCTATGAATCGGGGTAATGGCGCGAAATCAGAAATACTGTGGATAGGGAAGCGCTGTATAAGGTTCCCGTTATTGATGTTTGGGTGGTTGACCGGGACGGATTTTCTCCTGTCACTTTCTCGTCATCCCTGACGTGCTCTCCGTTGTTTTTTCCCTGCTAATTTTAGCAGCCAGCTTCTGTATCACGTGGTATAAGGCTCCGCCCTTGTCATTTGTTGAGCAGGATGAGTGAGCGCTTGTTTTCATGCAGATTACGTCCCGGATCAAAATGCGGTACAATCGTTGTCGTCTTTTTTTTTTTTTTTTTAATCTTTGTCATTTGGAAATGAGATCGCACATAAGTATGAATTGAGATCGCGATTTTCTAACGATTAATCGTGCAGCCCTATTTAATACTAATGTTTTTGCTAATGCGCTACTGTTCTGTGTCACATGTGAGATATGCAGAACACGTGTGCTTGTGTGCCGTCATATCAGTTGTCATCACATCAGAAACAAACCTTAAAGTGTGTCAGTCTTGTTGTTCAGTTTCATATACAGCAGAGCTTTGTTTCTGGAGTGCGTGTTTATTACATGTGAACTTACCTTCACGTGTAATATATGACATGCAAAAACATGTTAATTGACACGTTTGTAGCCTAGGAAATAGTGTGAAACTGATTTATGTGCCATACATTCCCATTCTTTTGAGTAATATTTGCCACACTGGCAGGAATTCTGTCATATTTTCGAGCCATTTCTGTGAAACTGCAACAGTGTCTGTGAGAGTCCTCAGGCCCAGCAAGACCATAAAGCTGCAGCTCTTCCTACAGTGACTCACTTACAGTCAGTCAGTCTCCCCAGTGTCTGCTCACATCTTATCTCAGCCCATACACTCTGCTTATCTCTGTCTTCCCTGAGGTGATGGGACGCCGTCTGCATGGGACACACTCACGCACACACACAGAGAAAGTGATGTACAGTGTGACTTCTTGATCCAGCATGTCTCTCTTAAGGAGGGGACACGGGAGCACGACAGCAACGCTGCTGTCTCACTTTCCACCAGCTGCAAAACACAGGAGCAACGTGTAGCTGGTATCAATGCACCCTATCTGCACCCCAAGCCTTGCTGGGGGGATATGTGTGTTTAAAGCCAGCCTCAATCCCAGCTAGACTACACAGTGGCGTTTTGTGGCCCAGGAGGTCATATCTAAGAAGAAAGAAAAGGAGACAGACCAGAAAAACAGATAACACCGCAAGACTGAAAGAGTCTGTTTAATCTTTACCTGTGTGTGTGCGCGCATGTTCATGCACTGATAAATCTCCCAGTTCCCGTCCACACTACTGTAGTTGTGTTTTGACTCTGTAAAGAAAGCCACCCTGCTCCACAACAGGAAACAACAACAACAAAAGGCCCGTCTGTGGCATCAGCCATTTTGTTGTTTTTGTTCGTCATCTTTGTCGCCGCGCCTCTGCCTCACTGTTTTTCATCTGCGTGTGTGCGCGTCTGTGTGTATTATCTGTGGTGGTGAATCAGTGATAGTGTGTTAGCTGGCGGCAGAGCTAAACAGGCAGGACATGATGAAGCTGCCTTATCAGAGAAAGCTGAATACACTTCAGAGCACTGCTGGACTTTGGCACTGGGTTTGCTGTATGTTTGTGATACACTTAGGTCAGATTCTCAGACCAGTGTGGAATACTAAAATGCTAAAATAGACGATGCATTCTTGGTCACAGTTTCAAGCTTTACAGTAATTTTCAAAGCTACACTCTAAATTTCTTCAGAGTGCGTCTTGCATATATAGACATGTATACTGTAAGTTCATCCTTGTTGTAATTTAACTAGTGTGGTAGTCCACCAATCAAGTCAATCAGTGAGGGGTCAGCGTTAGATACACCCACCCCAGGTTTTCACAGCTAAGCTACCACTGCTGTGTGTGTGTGTGTGTGTGGGCTGGAGGTGTGTCTTACTGTCAGAAGGCAAATGAAAAGTGGTGTTCCTTTCCTCTACATTACCTGTCTATTTATTATTTTATACAAACTTCAAGTTCTCTACCAAAGGAACAAATATGATTGTATGGAAACACATTTCTCAACAGGACTCAATGCTGTGAGAGCGAGGGTCACTTCTATAGCTGCTTGAAATCTGTGGTCATTTCTGGCCATAAATGTTCCTGTCATTACCTCCTGTGTTGTTGAGGTGATTGTTCCAAAACTGACTCAGTCCCCATAGTCTCCTACGTTAAAAAGCCCCAGTTTTAAAGAATTGTTTTCAGCCTGTATGAAACAGTTAGAGCGGGTCCCGTAAGATATTTTTATTTGTCAATTATTAACATTCAGTATGTGGGAGCTGAATTTTAAGCTTTGCTGAGAATCCATGCAGGCAGGGGTGGAACCACATGCAAAGACCGACTGGGATCATACCATTATATTAAAAAAGGAAGGGGGGCAGACGTTCCAAAGACAGCAAGCGTAGCGGCACAGCCCAGGTACACGGAGAGACAGAGCTGCATTTCAATGATAGTAGAGACTCCCGCTTTTATATTTTTAAAAGGTTTTCAAAAGGTTTCAAATTCATCCAGGCCTTAAACCTCAAAGTTGTAGTAAATGCATTATATAAGTGTTAGAGCTTTTCCTACTGATAAAAACCTCCCTCACAGCTGTTCATACGACACAAAGTAATTAAGCAATTATCCATTAACTTGTTGAAGAGGGAGAACATCTGGTTTAATGGGATGTACCCCTGACACCTCTGAGTTCGAGCCTCTGCAGCCATGCTTTGCTTTGATATCATCTCTTTGAATAACATGTCCATTTGGTTTCTATAGATGCTTAATGCCACCTTCTCATCCAAATGTTGATGCTTTTAGCCTCCTTGGCCGTTTCAGTCAACACTGAAAACAGGAGCTAGTAGGTGTTGTGACACATGACATCATTGTCTGCGTCCATGTTTTTTACAAAGGATATTACTCAAATGGTCTTTGAGTGCTGTTCTTGGCTGGGGTCTACCCATGTGCCATGGCACGAGATGGGCTACACCCTGGATAGGTCTCCGTTCAATCACATGGCCAACACAGAGAAAGAGAGACATTTTAGACAATTTAGAGTCATTAATTCATCAAACAAGCATGCGTCTGGATGGAAGTGAAGCCAGAATATAATATAGAAAGGCCCAAGCCAGTGGATGGAGCCGAACCCGTGACCTTCTTGCTGTGAGGTGTCAGTGCTCACCGCTGCTCACAGTGGTTCGGCCCCTGAGTTGTCTCAGATATCTCTGAAACCTTTAAATAAAAACAAAAATTCAAACAGGAAATGTGAATGTTGCACATAAACTGAAACAGACACAAACACTGGAGTGTTTCAGTCAGCTCTTATGTCAGTTTCAGCATCCATGCATGCATCCGTTTACACCGCCAGCACAGTGTCCTGTTGTCTTGGTGACCCTCCACCTCTCTACCACCATTAGCACCACCCTGAGGCGATAGGGGGTGTTCCCTGTGTCATTGTTTTCGCCGATACAGGATTAGGAAGCAAGAGCGGGCCGTGAGTGACGGCATGAAAGACAAGGATAGAGGTTTGTTTCCCCCTAAAATACACACACAAACCTACTCACACACACTTTGTCTGTCGTCTTTCTCTCTCCTCTTCATACTTGAGCAGCCATTTAAAAGAGCAGGCACCTGCGTCGTGGTATTCTGTCTCTCTTTCCTTTTCTAATACACATACCCCAGTAACCTATACCCCACAATTACCTTCCAGCCTCATAAAGGGCCCTTGTATTTTTGTACTATAACGGTCGCGCTGACAACAGTGATCACGAAGGCCAGAAAGATGCCCGGCCACCCGATCTCTTCCTTAAAGACAAATACCCTCATTTCCCGGGAACCCCCCACCACTCCCCTCCTCTTCTGATTTTATTTTCCTCAATAGGCACCTTTGTCACCTCGCTGCCACTCTGCCCCTCCACCCATCCTGTCTGTTGCCTCAGGGTGTCTTTGGTGACCTGTGGCTGGTGACAGCACACAACAGCCAATCTCAGCAGTCATCACCGCTGCTTGTTTGATTTTGTCATCACCGGCAATCAGGTGGAGGGGAAACGCTGAGCTTTTATCAGGAAGAGAAAGAGGAAGAAAAATGATCTGCTGGAAAATCGGAAAGAAAAGAGAGCCGGGTTAAAACAAGTAACAAAAGTGTTACATTTGCATGTTGTTCACCTGCTGGTCTAGGAATTCTTTGAATATCTTTCTAATATGTAACAGAAAAGCTGTGCAAAATGTTCCTGTAACTGGCACTGAGTTTATTTGAAAGAAAATGTGTCTTACATAAGTGTTGAGTTGCTCTATTTGACCCCGTTTTACCATTTTCTTAGTCTTTATATGTTCTCTGAGATTTAATATTCCCTCACTTTAAATCTTCAGGAAATGTTCCGAGTTAAACGCACGTTTGTGAGTGTTTGGGGACGGCGGGGGTGGGACGCATGCAGAGATTTATGGCGATTGTGCGTGTGTGACTGAGAGAGATCAGGGTGTGACGAGGATTGATATGGGTGAGTGCTGATCAGGTTTTTGTGCTGCTCTTATCTCTCTTTCTCTCTCTGGGTGTTTTTGTGCTGCAGCACTTTTAATCTGCGAGAGATGAAATGCCCTCCAGCATTAGAGCTACACAGCAAGTGCATGTGTGCCTGTGCGCGCGTGTGTGTGTGTTTGTGGTGCAGTGCCAGAGGGCAGTGAAGACTGAGCAGCTGCTTTTTATAGTGACTGAACGGACACCAATGTGTCGGGCATCTGCCACGCGTTCACCCTACTGCCTACCCACTCGAGTGTGTGCGTGCACGTGTGTAAACTGAGAGAAGCCGTGTTGGTGTGTGTGATCATGTCGTGTCTTTCCCAGTGTTTGTATTATTGTGTGTAGCACCTCTAATACTGTAGTGGAACATATAGATCTGTTTTAAATTCAACTTGGCAACAGCGGATGTCTGTCCATGTGGTTTTTGCACGCGTGTCTCCGTGTGCGTGTGTGTGTGTGTCTGTGTCTGTGTGTCCAGCAGCTGCTGATACAGAGGAACATGTTGACGTTCATCCACAGCGTGAAAACAGTCGCAAACACATGTATGACACATTTGCTTGTTACAGGGCAGCGGTGTGAGTAGCGAGGGGCGGGGGTTGCTGTTGGTGCCACCCTTCCATTCCCATGACCTCAATCTGTGATGGGCACCCTGCCAGGCTGCCCAGCCCTCCGTCTGCGGGGCTTACCGCAACTTCCAAGATGTGAAGGGGAAGTAATGGAACATCCGTACCGTGACCTCACACACACTTTAATCCTCACAGGCGCTAATCAGTGTCATCTTTATGGGCTTGTATGAGCAGGATTTTGAGTGTTATTACACCCAGACAGCCATATGCACATGCAGATGAGATGAAATTGCCATTTGCAACAAGAATAATGCCAAAAGGAAGTGCGTGTCTGTAGATCATGAAGAAAGTATATTTTTTCCTTTTGGAGTAAATTGGAAGCAGTTATGGAACAAGTATGTCAAATCAGCAGTCTGACTAGTTGTAAGCCACATACACAGGCGATGCTCTCTGCTTCCTTTACTGTCATTTAGCTTAGTTCTGCATTAGATGGTTAGAAACAAGACAGCGGTCAGGAGAAAAAAGACAGTCATATCCATCAGAGATTGTTGAAAAAATAAGGTCAGTGTTATCTCAGTGTACAGTTAACGAGGTGAAGTCCTTTGATTTGGAGAATGAAAACAGAGCATGACAATGTGTTTTTATGTGGTTAATGTTTTCAAACAGCTTACCTGCTAACACTGACTAGCCCACTCAGGAATATGAGTTGAACATCCGTGCACTACTTTACAACTTACAGGTGGCCAAAGTTGGGGTCGTTCATCACGAAAAGTAATGTATTGCACATTTCTTGTTACTTTTTTTAAAAGTAATGTAGTACGTTACTCGTCGAAGAAAGTAATCCATTACACTACTTGTTACATTACTTCCCCATTACTCCGTAAAATGGCCTGAACTCCAACTCCAACGTAAATCTCTGCCCTAATGAGGACACATGTATAATCTTTCTTACGTATGGAGGTATGAATGCAAAGCCAACAACACAAAGCCGGCTCTGGGTTCTTGGCTAGCTTTGCTTTAGCATGCTGTCTGCACACGTGCTTGCAGAGAGCCAACGTTGTGTTAGCATAATACAGCTGCTTCTGTCCTGGATGCAATAAAAAAAAAAGTAATTTCCATATCTCCACTCCTCAAATGTTATTTCGTTGTACCGCTCCACCATTTAGAATAGAATAGAATAATCCTTTAATTTTCATCCTCTCATTGAAATTAGCTGATTGTACCACATGGAGGGGAAAAAAAGTTTGTTTGATGTTTTCTTTTTATCCACCTGAAGCTCACATAACTAAAGAAACTTTGTAACGCAAATAATGACATACAGTAACTGTAATCTAATTACAGAATATAGTACAATAATGTGTTACATAACTGCATTACTGAAAAAATGTAACCTGATTACAGTAACATGTTACTGTAACCTCCACTGCAGGTAGCTAACTATCTGTCATGCTTGATCTCTCACCGTTAGTTGGTGTCAATTCAAGATTTATTTTCAGAAAACTTCCAGGAATTTTTAAAGAAAAAAAGGTTACAGCAAAAATGCCTTTCACTAATGTCACTGATATTCTTTATCAATATTATCTAATAATGGCTTCATAAATGGACACATTTATCTTAAAGAATTAAATTAAAATGTGAATTTACTGCTGTCATATTTTACATTATTACTAATTAAATGAGCAATCCAAACACATCTGTCGACGTTATTTTTGCCTCTTTAAATGATCATTTTTGTTTTTGACTCTGTTTTTTTTACCCACAGATAATGACATGTGAAAATTAACAATATAATACTGAAATAAATTCAGACTATTTCCAAATATTTGTAATAAGACATAAATTCAACAGCTATTTTCACCTGTCACACTGTCACCTTCTCCCATGAATGATCTTTAAAATCCTCCTCAGATTTTCTTTAACTTAAAATAATGTTCTGTAGGATCATATAATGTGACAGTGCAGTACCTTTTTCCTTTTTCACTCTTAGTGATGCGATTTTTTTCTCTTTCTTTTTTGGGTCTTTATTTGGCTTTGTTGGATAGGTACAGTGAAGACTTTCGCTCTCAGTCATACGGCGTACGGTCGCCTGCTCATCCCACTGTCATGTGATTTCTCCATTTTTAGAAGAATGACACTTCAATTTACAGAGTTCAGTGTGATTGCATAAGTTTGTCTTCTTTACATATTGCCAAGTGCATGGATTACAGTATAGCTCTTTAATGTGGCACAGCTCCACGGCCCCCCTCTGTCTATTTTTATTCTTTTTCTCCATCTGCCCCTCCACCCAAAATCACTGGGGACAAACACAGCGCATTGTCATCAGAAGTGACACATCTTTTTCTCTCTTCGCCCTCACTGCTTTCTTTCTTTCCATCTGTTCCTTTTTCCCTTCCCTTCTTTCCATCTTTCTCCCTCTGCACTTTCCTCTTCCGCTCTCTGACACTAACCGCCTCTGACAGTGTCTCCATGCTGTCGCGCACTAATCCACCTCTGAGAGGTGTTAAAACACTTCCACGCTCACACATCAACACACACACAAACGCGCGCACACACACACACAGCACATTACTCTAGATCCCGTAAGGTATCGATCCGCCATCCTGCTTGCTGTAATAGGATTTTTTACACCTAAGCATCAGAAATGCCTAATGCATCGCATCACATCTAATGTGGGTACACACACTTTCCTGCATGCACACTTTCATACACAGAGATAATTACAATGAGCTGCTCAGCCTCGCTGGCAAGTGTGGTAAAAAATGAATAGAAGGGGAGATGCACTCAGCAGCATATGCATCCGACTCCCTCAGCATCTGACTCATGTCACAAGTGTTCAGACTGTCTCTACATCACACACACACACACACACACACAGTCCACTTCTCTACTTGCAACTGTAGAATGATGTATCCCTTCGTATTGCGTTATAAGGTTAACAAGCTCTAAGTGGTTTCTCTGCACCTGAGACTCTCCAGTATGTCAAGACTTTACTAACTAGAGGAAAACAGAGAATCCCCTCACCCTGTCTTGAAGACAAACAATATTAAAACCACCTGCTTAATGTAGGGTAGGTCACCCACGTGCTGCCAAAAAGCTCTGACCTGATAGAGCATGGACATGGCACCTCAACAGGTATTCTGTGGTTTCTGGTTTTTGGTGGTGGATCCTCTGGGTCCTGTGGGTTTGGGGTGTGTCCGGAGCCTCCGTGGGTCAGGAAAAATGCTGAGTTGGAAGTTTACAGACCAGTTAGGTGCCATGGACTTGGTGCTTTGCACAGATGCGATGGAGCTGTCCATTCAAAAGTGAAACCAGCTCTCAACCGCACTAGCCACAGCTAATCTTTACTTCTGGTTAATATGTTTGCAAGTACGCTAGTTAGCATCTCTTTGCTGGCAATGTTAGTAACTGCAGCTCTCAGCTTGAAAGCCAAATATGTGATCAGTAAGAAAAACATAAATGTACCGAGTTAACTGAACAGTCATCCACATGTACATAAGTACAGAATGTTTTTCTGTGCAGTGTTTCAGAATCTTTTTGAATGAAACCTTCAATAAGCAGAGAACTCGATCTCATTGTATTTTACATCTAATGTAAAGCTTGTTCAATCAAAATATTTAATGTCACCTGCTTTGGCTGGAAACAAAAGCCGTCCGTTGGCTTTACAAAAGCCTGTTTCACAATTCCCTCTTTTTCCTTTATCTTCATTGCCTCTTTCCTTCCTTTTGTTTTTCTCGGTGGCACCTCAGGGCTGACCAGGTGGAGAACTACTACAGGCTCATTTCCTCAGCAGGTGTGTGTGGTTTTCTCATCGTCCGTGTGTGTGTGCGTGCAAGGATGTATGGAAACGTGTGTGTGAGCGCACATTCACTTAGATACTATCTGCTCACCTGCTTCTGCTGAGCCACAGAGGAAGCCATTGTGTATTGATGCTAAAAAGCTATAGACCAACCCCCTCCAGGTGACAAAATCAGTTACTGACTTGTGTCTGTGTGTGTGTGTTTGTGTGTGACTGTGTGTGTGTGTGTGTGTGTGTCTGTGTCTGTGTGTGTGTGTGTGGATAATATCAAGGAGGATATTGTTTGTGCTATGGTTAGGGGGGCTGAAGGGAGAGGGGAAGAGGTTACCGCCTTTCTCTCCTCACCTGGAAATTATGTCCTGCCACCATTTTACTAGAGTGTGTTTCCAATCACTGCAGGAACGTGAGAAATGTCCGCTTGGGAATTCCTCCTCAACTTCCTGTCTGTCTCTCACTCTGTGTGTGCATGTGTGCCTGTGATAGAGAGTGAAGGGAAATGGAAGAGAGAGTGATTGTAAATTAAAACAAAGTTGTCTTTACTCACAGCACTGCGTATGTGTGAGCTTAAGGAGTCAGCACTTGTTTTCTTTTCCTTTTCATCTTCTATTTTAAAAGCCCAGTTCATGCAAATCATATTATAATTCTGCCTCTGCACTAATACAGAGAAGGTGGGTGGACGTTGAAATTCATTTGGACTGTGTTTTAAAAGGGCCAAGAAAAAACAGGAAAGTTCCTTTGTGCAGCCTTTTATTCTTTTTTCTTTTTAATAAATAAATAAATAAATATGTGTGTGTGTGTGTCAAAAGTTTTAGAACACCCCAATTTTTCAATTTTTCAAAATTGAATATTATGCAGTTTAATGTCTCATTGCACTGAAATGAAAGCATAGTGCAAAATAAGCAATTATAAAATGTATTCTAACCTTTCGACTCATCACCTTTGGCAGATATAACAGCTGAACTGACCCGTCACAAAGTTCCCATCTGTAGCAGAAGTTCCCATAAATGTGGACCTTGTAGGTTTTGTTGCTTTCACCCTTCTGTCCAGTTTAAGTCTGGAGACTGTGCTGGACACTCCATGTTTCCAAGCTCACCATCTTGTTCTTTTTTCCTGAGGTAGTTCTGGCAGAGCTTGGACTTGTGTTTTGGGTCCATACCAGAGGCTCCTGCACGGTGCTGCTGAATGCTGTGGTAGCAGTTTTGGTTCAGGGTGCCTCTCACTCTGAACAAGTCACCGACCCAGGATCCAGACCATCACACTTCCTCCTCTGTGTTTTTTAACCTCTGGCAGTTCACCATTTACCTTTGTACCATTTCAAGCTAATCATTGGACTTCTGAATTGCAATAAATAACTGTAAAAATTTAGGTGTTCTAAAACTTTTGACCTGCAGTGTATATTCTTTCAGGAAAATATCTTTGTTTGTTTTTTTTACTTCTTCTTTTTTAAACAATTGGATACCACAGGAAGCATTTTAAACTAAGTTTGTTTTCAGGTCAGTTTCGGGATGGCGAGCTTTTTCTGGCCAGCAACTGAACTTTTTTTGTGGGGAAAACAGCGCTACTTCACCTCTGGGGTGGTTATTTCGGTTCTGTTTTCCCAGTTCCTCCTAAAGCATCTTGATTCATTAGCACTTTCCGCTCAAATATATTGCAGATGTCTCTTCTGTGACTCATTGTTATTTTTTAGGAATAGACAGAAAATGTGCATCAGCAAAACAACCATCTCCAGAGAAACAAGTGATGGGGAAAAGAGGCTGAGACAGGAAGCACACACATCTGTCTCTGTCATACACCAACGCGCACATATTTAGACACAGAGATGACCTAAGTGATGGGCAGCAGTAGTGGCAGCACTAGTGCATGTTGGCATGTTGTGGCTGCAGAGCCTTGCATCTTTTACCGAAGATCACGGCAGAGGCAAAGTGACAGCTTTCTTAGACAGAGCTGCTTCCCTTTGTTCTTTTCTTGCTGTTTGTCTAGTTTGTCGGACATGTTTAGACAGAGGGAGTGTGTGTCGCTGTCTGTGTGCGTGTTGCCCGACTGAGCAGGTATTTCAGCAGAATTGAAAAACCGTCTGCTTGCTATTTTGTCTGTGCTGCAACGTTAGCTGTCCACTGCCATATTCTCTCTTATCTCCTCCTCCTCTCAGTTTTTTCCCCCGTCTTTGTAGTTTTGAAAGCTTTCATCATCAGCCATCCCCTGTTCATGTTTCACTCCTTCACTGACTACTTCTTCCATCTCACTTCTTGTAAGTCGCTCCAGTGCTGTTATCAGCAGCACAGGAAGCTGTTGTTTCCACAGCACTGTAAGTTAACATCCATCTATCTGATGACAAGAGGAAAGACTCCAGATGTGAACAGCTCTCTACATCCATCCCTCTCTCACTCAGTCTATTTTCCTGCTTTTCTTTTCATTAGCTTTCTCCCCCAGTCAGACAACAGTGTCTGAATTACAGAGCCTGCATGCTCGAGACATTAAGCTCGATGGTTTGAACCAATTTCTGGCACCAGTGCTGGCCTGTTATTAAAGATTAGATCTGCCCCCGTCAGCTTGATGGATAACATCGTTTTGGTATCCCTGGTTTCAAGCTCAGTTTCTTTCCAGTCACCCAAATTTGGTTTTAGAAGCTTCTAAGTGTAAAATTAAGGGGAGCAGACAATGCTTTTGCTTGCTTACTTTTTCCAGCATCAACATGTGCATTTGACTATAAAAAAATGCTAATAGCATCGGGCAATATAGACTTTAACTGCCAGCATATTCAAAATATCAAGGCAAGTAATAAGCAGAAACTGAGGAGGCAGAATGACTCTGTGAACAGAAACGTGCAACCAGCAAGTCAGTTACTCTTTTTGTGGTTATACTTTGACCACTATCATGCATATCTGTCACATCACTCCTATGTAAGACTTTTATCCTATCTACTTCCCCGGATGCCACCTTTTTTTGTAAGCCCGTTTTAAAAACGTCTCACAGCCATGTTATCAATACCACAGGACAACATTTGAAGGTAAACTGGAGGCCTGATTTGTGTATGTATAAATAAATGTGCGGGCGTGCTCCATATAGGGCGCCTGAGATTGAGTGAAAATGCCAGCATGGTTTTCAGCCGAGGCCGGAAATGTATTCAGAAGCATAACACGTACGGAGAGAGCTCGCTGCACACCAAGCACATATGCACACTCTGGACATGTGTTTCCAATGAAACCCACGCTTGTACGGGAGAGCTGCTCGGCAATACAGTATGAGGTCAACCGCCTGGGTGTATGCATGTGGTGTGTACTGCAGGTTTGTGTGTCTGTTTGCTGTTTGTGGCCGAATTATCATTTGAACCACTCTCATACATGTAAGAGTGGAAATGGACTCGTGTGTGCAAGTTACTGGTGCTTGCCATCAACAGCAGTGAAGCTCTTATTCTTTAACTGGCTCTGTGCGTTTGTATACTCGATGTTATGTGTGTGCATGTGTGCGTGCATGTGTGCCATCAGCCACTGGGCTAACAAACACACTTAGTACAATTATCCCTCAGCAAAGACAAGAAAAGGAGACAGGCGGCACCTCAGAAGGTACATTGTCTGGTGTGTGTGTGTGTGTGTGTGTGTGTGTGTGTGTGTGTGTGTGTGTGTGTGTGTGTGTGTGTGTGTGTGTGTGTGAGGGGTTCTTGTCACTGGCAGCTAGTCTTGGCATTTCCACGCCTGGCTTCCACTGTAGTGTTTCCATCCTTCCCTCCAGTACGCCTCCAATCCCCTGTCTTCCTCTTCTTGTAATTGGGGCTTTCCTTTATAATTAGTCCATCCTTGCCTCCCATCCTCCTCCCCTCAAGGAGAGGCCTGCAAGCATGGCACCTCAGCCCCATTAACAAGCACCCTTTCCTCCCTACAGCAGTGGCGCTGCCCCCCTGAGGTGTTGGGAGTGAGGGGTTAGCTTAGCATCACAGCTAACTAGGCTCCAGAGTCTCAGAGCGGGCCCTGGCGCCGGCCAGCCACATCCCCACTGGTCAGTCTTGCACTAATCCAATAAATGAGCTGTATGGGAGGCAAGTGTCACACACTGTGAATGCCCACAGACCCACACTCCCACATACACATGACCTTTAGATGCACACTCCCAGGTCCAAAGTTGTGACAAACCGCTGTTAATTGTGTTCTGTCTGTTCCCGTCTCCTTCTTCTCAGGGTTCAGAGAAATTCCTCAACCAGTGGGCCTAACTCAACAATGCATTTGTGTTGGTGTGTAGGTGTGCATGTATGATTATTCATGTCTTTTTCTGCTCTGCTCTCTTTTCAGTAAAATTTCCTTTTTTCCCCAGAAATGATCCAAACCTATTTTAGTCTTTTTAATAAACCTGTGTTTACTTCAGGCGTGCAAAGCCTTGTTACACATGTCTTCTGTTGGATGTCATATGTCGTGTCTTTGCTTATCAGTTTACTGAGCTACTATTTTCAGTCAAAACCACTTCTCACAGGTATGTCACAGTGGTAAGTAGTTTGATTGTACAGTAGTAGTCGGGCGCCCTAACCTTGCCCCTAACCTGAAACTTGACTGCATCTGTTGATTACTGGCAAGTTAAGTGTTGTCTTACTTCTCATTTTAACCATCTCAGTGGATCTAAAATCTAATATAAGTTTTTAAAATGAAGAAATCTAATAATGGTTTACTCGATATTTACCAGCATGTCTTCAGACAGCTGTAACCAACGCTGGAGTCTGATCTGTTCAGCCTCAGAGAAACAGCTTGAACTGCTTGTGCCCTGCAGACTCTTTCCAGCTCAAAGTTGTTTTCCAGGACAAACTTAACAAAATTCTCAAACTGCAACTGTTATCAAAAGCTGATGGCAAAATAATTTCCAACATATTTAAACCGTTAAAGAGGAAACTTTTGACTGAATAACCAACATCCTCTTCACTGCAGGAAGCAGCAGGCTTTATGGGGAAATGTGTGCTTAATTTACTGAAACACTGGCACTGACATTACTAGTGAAAGTATATAGTCTACCAGTCTTTTCAACAGCATACTGCTTTAGGTTGCATGCAGTTCATTTGTCACTGACATGTTATTGTTTTATGCCTCATGTAGCACCTTTTAAACAATGGCCAAAAAGCAAAATAAAGCACAGAGTCAGTTAGTGTAGGAAGTATATGGGCAAGAACTGCACGATCGCTGATGCAACTGGTGCAAAATTCATATAAGCAGTTCAAGAGGTGTCTGTGATATTTTGGCTAAAATCGAGCATATCCCAGCTCATGAAGCTCTACGGCATCTTTAGCGATTGAAAGTGAAAAAATGTGGAAACGAATGAGGTCACAGAAACCTGTGAAATACTAAGATGCCTAGCTTCTTGATTTTATTTGCTTTTAACCTAAATCTTTTTTCTTCTTCTTCCTGTTTTTTTTTTTTAAGTACAGCAGCTGCGTTGTTCAATGTCTGATAAACAAATGTGACTTAATGAAGCAGTAAGAAGTTTTTCTCTCCAAATCAGGAACACATGGTAGACACGCATGAACAAACACACCCATGTAAGAACTCGCTGATGACACACAAGGCCACAAAATGTAAAAAACACAGAACAAACAGATTCTCAGGCTTTGTGTCATGTGTGCAGATACAGCTCAGTGAATAAAAAGGCGCCCGAGGAAGTGGGAACTTCTCACTCAAGTTCCACGTTTCTCCTTTCTTTATTTCCTATTTCTGATTTCTTTCTAATGTCTGCAACATGGAAATGGGGATTGTCATCCTGAGCCAAAGCCTGAAGCCAGTGCTCGTGGCACACTTACATTCATACCCACATACGCATAACAGGGCGCAATCTTACCACAGGAAAGGCCTTGAGCCAGAACAGGCAGGAAAACTCTGGAAAACCAGGATACAATTTGGCACTTATGGAGCCTAAACGATTTCCTCCTGGGCGTTGGGCTCTGTCCTACTGGGAAAAGCCAAAAGACCGGCAGAGAAAATTACATCCGGGAAAATGTTTATGCAGCACACTCAGCTCCCTCGCTTTTTACTCACAAATGAGTGATTATTCGTCTACCCTTAACCTCTGAGAAAGAGGGGGGTGATGTAGAGAGGGAGATTCTTTCCATCATTAACTTTGGAAGTGGAGGCCGCTGGCATAGCTTACACTCTTTGTCACAATGTGAGCTTCCTATTTGGCAGTACTGAGGGGGTTTGGAGAATTCTCGGCAAAATATTGTGCCTGCTCTCTTAAATAGCACTGCTTATAGAGGGAAAGGTGGGTACTTGGGGAAAGTGTCCACGTTCAGCCCACTCATGTTTAATCCGAGTGCACTCCCATCAGGACCAGTCACAAGTTTTGTTTTTCATACTCAAAGCAGACAACTGATGAACTTCTTACATTTGATGGTTCAAAATTAGGGAACTCTGACTGACTTGGTGAGGCTTTAACCAACCAAAGACAGTCTTGGTCAACCCTAAGACCTGCAACTGGTTTGGAAGGTGATGGTGTAATGTCCTCTGTAAATTTAACTGCAGCCCAAATTAATTATGAATACATGCACAGCTAGATATTTACAGCTTATATAACCATTAATCATAACAGACTCATACCAAAGCCACTCTTTTCTGTAAACACGAGAGTGGAGACTCAACATCCAGCTTGTTCGGGTGTAGCTGCGCCTTCTGGATGTCCTTTGGTTGATGGGTTGGTTGTTCAGTCTTCAGAAATCCAGTGGCTTCTTTTGGCACAGTAACTTCCTTACTGTAAATCTCACTTAAGCTTACAGTCGTTGTTAAGATTGGCCAAGTCCACAAGTATGTTCTTTAATTAGTCATAGAGATTATTGATATTGCGCTTCTCTCTGTATGAAAGTAACCAGCCAGTCACAATTTGGTCAGAAAACATATTGGTCAAAATAATCGTCCAGCTGTCCCAGACACCGCTGTCCTGTTTATTCTTCTCTTTGTTGGAATTTGTCACATCTAGGAAATATAGCAACTCTGAAATTATCAAACAAATCTACAGGCGTAAAGTAACTTGGTACTATTTATGGAAAGTCAGGAAAGACTGGCAGCATTCGATGGCTGGGATCCAGACTCTTTGGAGCTGTGGTTAGGCTAGGGACTGAATGACAGGTGCATTTTATGACTTGTTTTGTGGAGTGCCTCCTTAACATTGTCACTGCAGCTCAACTCTAACAGAGTAAAAATATTCCCAGGCTAAAAATAAACTTCATAATCTTTTTGAGGCTCATAGTGCCACATGTTACTTCGCACTTCACAGCTGGTGTTTGACAATTCAACACAGTATCACAGTTGTAGTTGTGTTACAAACACTGAGCTTATACAAACCTTAAAGATTTAGTGTTAACAACATTGGGCGTTACAAAGACCACCAAAACAATCCTGTTATTTACAGACTGTAATGCTTTTTATTCCTGTATTGCTGTAGTTTCCCTAAAGAAAGAACTACAACCAATTCATAAAAGTCAAACAATGTTGCCAAAGCAGGAAGTGATGTCCCTTTCCTAAAAGCAGGGTATCAGTGAGCCACTTTTCAGGTACTAACTCGATTTTGAGACGATGCAGTGATAATAAAGACTCTTCCACATTTCTTCTCTTTAGCCTACACCTCAAATTCACTTGTTCCATTCCTATCTTCCTTTCCACTTATTTCTCTTTATTTGCCTCCAGTTCACTTCCTTTATGCCACTAACTCCTTTTTTTCCTAACTGCCGTCTTGTTTTATGCACCTACCCTCTACCATCCATTCCTTTCTTTCTCTAAGAAACCTCGGCCTTTTGCTCTGTGCTCAACATTCCTGCTCCAACACTGTCACCGTGATGCCATATCGACTCCAAACTTTAGGCGGTAACTAAGAGAAGAGAAAAAGCAGCGATTGTCTTGAACGATGTTACATTTTTGTGAACACAGTCAGCCATCTATAAACAGACCCAGTTGAGATGACTGGTTTCAGTAAACTTTAGATTTAGTACTCTTTCTTAAATATAACAGCTTAGAGGGATTAGCAGTGGCAGAACAACAAGCGCAGTGAGAAGAAATGGTCAAAAGGATTCTGACTGACTCCAAACAGACTTTCAGTCCAAGTGGCCCTGCCATTTCACTGGTAGCTATTTTCCATTCAACTGTCAAGCACACTTGGAGGAAAGTCTTTCTATGAGTAAATAAAATGTCCTCTGTGCGTGTTTCTGTCAGCTGAGAAGCTTCTGAAACATCAAAACAAACTAATTAGGAATGCTGTAGCGGTGAGCCAGATTAAACCACAATGTGACATTCTTAATGCAGCGGTGTATGGAGTAGTCTGATGGTAAATTAGATGGAATGGTGTGTTTTGAATTAAGAACCTCACAGTGCTTCTCTACACCAACAGGTAAAACTCTGAAGTACAACTCGAATATCTGCGTTTTCAATTTGACATTTACGGTAATTCTAAAAGTAAATGCAAAACCTCTCAATCTCAACACTGATCTGTTCTTCACAAAGGTTTTGACCATTGGCGTGTTTATGCAAATGTGCTACTCTTGACCTTGAAATGAATTCATCCTTGCAGATAAGAGCAGAAAGCAGAGTAAAACTGCAGCTCCAGTTGCCATCACTTCCATACGTTGATAAACAGTGGTGGATAGTGGTAGCCAGTTGGTCACTGTGCATGAAAAATTAAAAAAAATTAAATTACTTTGCTAACAGCTCAGAATCTAAAGCAAAAACTTTGCCTGACTCATGGCTTTGACAGCCCAGCATTGTCGGGTGCTCTTAAACAGCTGCAGACTCTGACCCATCAGATTTCCTGACCATCCAGCACTGGCAAGCTTAACTTATTCCAGCCTATTAGTAATTTTGTGACTGCCCACAACTCATTTTAAGTTGTCTTATGATAACTGTTACAAAGTCTGGAGAAATTGAGACAGTAGTAAAGACAGACATGTGTCAGAATGGAGAATGGTATCAACATGTTTTGCCTGTTCTTACTTATTTATTTGCTTTCCATATAATTATCTTGTTTAAGCCTAAAATTAATCACAAATACGGTTGAGCTATGAAACCAGTAGTACGCAAACTTCCAGGTATTCAGATAATATCCAGATATGAATCCAAAAACAGAATATATTAGTACTGAACTTGTACTTGAAGAAATGATTTCAGAGGTATGACAATGATTATTTGTTGCTGTCCAAACTAACAACAAAGGTCATTACAATATCCCGTCTGCTGGATTCCTCAAAATGAAACGAAACATTGAATCAATCATCAAAGAATCTCGTTTCTTGCTTTGTGTTGACTCAAAAGTGCTCGAGCACCACCTGTTTGTCTAAAACTGCAAAATATACCAAGTAGCTCGTTTTGATTTACGAGCCAGCTCCATCCTCCGTTTCTTACCACATCGACTCATCCTCACCGTTAACTGATCCCAGGATTCTGTAGGTGTTGGGAGACTTACTGTAAAGGAGGAGGGCGAGAGCAAATGATGGATGGATGCACGGGAGGAAGGAGGGACAGCGGGCCGGGGGGAGTCATGGGAACTGGCAGGCACGACTGTGCTTTGTTTTCTTTTAACAGCTCGTTCGCACATCACGTCTTCAGATGCAGGCAAAAGCAATTTGTCCTCTCCGTCTTCCTCTCTCTGTCCTCTCCCCTCTTTCTCCCTCAGCCTTTGAATCATTCTCCAGCTGGGCCCAGTTTTGCTCATGCCGTGTCAGGGTGTCTGTTTGCATGGTTATGTCTACGTCTGTTCTGCGTGTGTGTGTGTTTGTGGTATACACACACTCATGCACACGCAGCAGCCTCAGGACCTTGACCAATTCCCAGTGGAAAAGCGTGGCGTCTCTCTCCGTCAGGACATCTGGAAGTGGGCATTTTGCAGTCGGCAGCCACTGCACTCTGACTTGATTATATTATCTTGTTGGAGCATGTGTGTGTGTGTGTGTGTGTGTGTGTGTGTGTGTGTGTGTGTGTGCATGTGCAGTTGTCTGATGTGTGTATATGCCAGCAAAAACACAAATCACACATTGCACAGTCACATACACACCTAGCAGATGATAAACTAATAACTTGTGTGTATATATGACTGTCAAGCTTTGTGAGTGCTGTGTGTCTGAGATGGCCTCTTGATCAATGGAGGTGTGTGTGTGTGTGTGTGTGTGTGTGTGTGTGTGTGTGTGTGTGTGTGTGTGTGTGTGTGTGTGTGTGTGTGTGAGTGAGTGAGTGAAAGGGTCAAGTGGTGATGTTGTCTGCTTTAAACACATGTTTAGCCAGGGCCCACTCAAACGTTTGGCAACCATTAGACAACTTCCTCCCTATCTTCCGGAGTCAACTCTCTATGGATTTGTGTGTGTGCGAGTGTGTGTGGATGCATTTGCAGGTGTGGACACAAGTTGGAATGTGTTCAAAACAGATTTTTAACATGCGGTGATGTGAAACGTTTAACTTACCGTCAGCTTGTCTTTTGTATCCACACGCAAACAGACGCACGCCCACTTATAAAGCTCAGTCCAGACATCGCTCTCTGAGCTTTGTTTTGCTACAGGATCAATGCAGTTGTGAACTTAACATGCAACTGTGCTTTCAGAGCTCCACGCACACTCCCGCAACACACACACAAACACGCACGCATGCACAGACACCTAAGGGCCTCTGTCGGTCATCAGGAAATGAAAGGATCATTTAGCTTAGAGGGAGATGAGAGGATTGAGGAGAAGAAGAGGTGGAGAAAGAAGAGGAGTGTCTGTAGTTTGATGCAGATTCCTGCTACAGACACGGTGTGATTCACCAAAAAGAAAACACAACAGATGAGAGGAAAACCTCATCCTGAGCTCTGTTTTTCTTTTCTCACTCTCTCTCTGTGAGGATTGATACTTAACACATATAGATACACTTTCAGAACACACACACACACACACACACACACACACACACACACACACACACACACACACACAGTTACAAGGTTTTCCTGCAGTTGTTCATGAAAATCCCAAAATAAAATGGCTCGAAGGCAGAGAATTCCAAAGAATGAAATATAATAAATTCAGCAGAGATTTCTTGGAACATGGGGACATAGTATTGTAATTAAATTTAATACAGTGACTACATTAGATCATTTTAAGGTCAACTGGAGTGGAAGCAAGAAAAAGATGATGAATACCTAACAATGGAGAAATTCTCCTGCCATGTTTATTGAAACCATGAAAAAAGCTCTGGTGGAAATCATTTTCAACAACAGCTCGATGAGTGGCTGAACAGAGTCCATCGGCTTTACAGCTCTGACAGATTTTAGAAACCAGTTTGCCTTTTTTTTGCTGCTGAAGGTTAAAGCTCAGTGCAGACCAGCTGTTTTTAAAGTAATGCCTAAATTATCATTTGTCTTACTTGTTTAGCAGTGTTTAACAGTTATCAAGTGATTAACTGTTGAACACAGTTTACAGTTTTGTGGAAGCTTAGATGCAGATATTGTACTGTACACGCTTAATGGGAATTATGAAAAGTCAAATTGAAAACTTGAATCAATCAGTTGCTGCTCTTGCTCCTGTGCATCACTTCTTACTGTGTGGACAACTTCACAATGATCCTCGTGGGATCATGAACAAACTTTTTATAACTGATGGTTGGATTAGCATGAGTGTGGTCGCTGTTCTTTAGAGGTAGAATTGTAAACATTGTAGCAAATGTTTCTTCTAACACCTTCATTTCTCATGCAATGCAGCAAGGCTCCTAGAGAATGAACTGATACCATAGTGATCACCTAATGAGCTTTTCCTGTTACGCCATTAAATCCGCAGATCAGATAAATGCATTGTCAAATTTGTAAACACAACCTAACTCCCATTTCACATGCCCACGGCCCGTGTTGCAAGTACAAAGTTGTAGAGTCCCGGTTTGTGTGTTCTAAGCGTGCTACTCTTCACACATCTGCGAACCCTGAAAGGACAAATTTAAGTGGATTTCATCAGAAGAATTTCCTGATTCCTTCACGACCCCATGGTGCATTCTGTGTTACTGTAGTGTCAGTCGCAGAAGATCGAAGAACATAATATTAGGAATATAGGCATTGACTCGCGTTCACAATAAGTCCTCTTGCATAAGTAGAACAAACATTTTGTGGAACTATGAAGACTATGACTGGATAATATTGACACTGCACTCTCTAATTAAACAGTCCTACTAACAGGATACTGATGTTCGTGACGTATGGTGATGTGATGCCTGAGTCAAAATCAGACTTAAAAATGTTTTAATTTTCTAAAAAAAAAAAAAAAGAAGCCATATTATCAAAAAAATTATTATTGGACAATTATTGATTATCTGTTACTTCCGCCTGTTTGGTATAATAAATATTCCACTCTCTAGCGGCTGCTAATGAGGCTTTAAATTGTGCGTTGTGCTCAGAAATGTCCAGTACCGGCGCTTTAGCGTAATTGCAGGCATAGCGGCGTGATGCAGTCAGCCAGTACTGTGGTGTGCCTTGGCAGAGGGCACAAAGAGGACATGGACAGATCCCACCGGGCATCCAAGCCACATGTGTCTCTGCTAACATTCGCCTCACACACCTGGTGTTAAGCGTGCCAGTGTGTGTGCGTACCTTTTCATGCCCTATTTAGCCCATCACCGCGTGAAGCAGCGCCAAGTGTAAGCAAGTTTATTTGTGACACTAGCAGTGGCCTGGTATGAAGCCGAGGAAGGCTGCACACATTATTCACGTCTGCGTCTGCAGAGACACGGTGTGTGTGTGTGTGTGTGTGTGTGTGTGTGTTGCTATTTACATACACTGTGTACTGAAGCTCTTCTGTGATTCTCTTCCTTCATCTGTGTGTTTACACTGGGGCCTACATGTTTGTACTTCTCACACATGTGAAAAAGTGTGCGTGGACACATCTGTACATGCATCTGCAGCCATATGCATGTGTGTGTCCTTTTGCATGTTTGCTAAGAATGTGTGTGACATTTTTATGCTTATGTGTTATGTTTATGCATACGTGTGTTTACGCTCCTCCTGACATGTGTGAATGTGTGCGTCTTTGTGCACCTATGCGTATGTATAAATATATCTGTGTGTGTGAGCCTCAGGTGTGCTAGTCTAGCAGCTACACATTAGCTCTATAACCAAGCTAGTTTGACACCTTCACATTCAGACTAGCATTCAGCTGCTGGCTCTGGCACATCCAGGACCAGCTCGACCCAGTGTGAACGCTCTGTCGCCTCCACTCATGCTCACTTTTGTTTGTGTGTGTGTGAGAGGGAGAACGGCGAACTGTGACGGTGTGTGTGCCCACACCTTGCTCATGCACTTTTCATGCAGTTTATTTGGTTCCTGTTGTCTTGAAACATCCAGTCCTCCCCTGTATTTGGTTTTGTAGATGCATTTTCACACCCTGTTCACCTGTATGTGTAATCGAAGGAGAGCATGTGCAAAAGCGCTTGTTTGTTGCAGCTCTGCATACACACATGTATTGTTTGCCCGTGTAGCAGCACTTTCCACAGTGTACTGTGTTGGCAGGTCGGTCTGATGCCGTGTCACCTCCATAGACATTCAGTCAACTGATAATCG
>NW_024582493.1:1144787-1148352 GCF_018398535.1 Haplochromis burtoni | reverse complement strand
TACAACAGTGTGTGTGTGTGTGTGTGTGTGTGTGTGATACTGCACAAGTGCTAGCATCATGATTTTTTTCAAGTGTGTGTGTCTGTGTCATGGCCTATATGTGTCAGTGGAACATTTCACAGCAAAAATGTATCAGACACAAAGTGAACAGATACTCACATAAAGACACGTATGACCTAAGAGTGTTCCTTCCCTTTACACTTCCATCTGATTAGAGGTTCTTTGTCAAGGGACAAACACACACACACATCCTGTTGGCAATCATTAGAGTGTATGGAGTGCCTCCAGGCAGCGAGGGCCTTTTAGCTGAAACCATCCCTTTCTTTTTCTCTGTCTCATTGGTTTCTTTTTTCCTTCTATCGTCCCCACAGGCTCAGCCAGAGGCTCTAGGAGTGCCACTTAGCCAGCACTGCCATATATAGCACAGGAGGGTATTACCCTTCTACTGAAATACATTTGATAAAAGCCTGTTTTAGTTGATAAAGATGAAGATATTTAGTATCCTAAAATATGCCATAACCAAACTAAATAATAGAAAAATAATAGATTTCTTTTTTTGAATCTAAAAGTAATCCCTAAACCTCTGTAATTTTTCTTCTTTTTAAAGAAATACTGTCTGTTCACAACTAGAGAGCAGAACTATACTGTAGGTCCGCCTGTGTTTACTGTGGAAAATGTCGTTTTCTGTTAGGTTGGTACATTGGAGGATGTTGAAAAGACACCGGCTGTGTAGAAACTGGCTCTGTTATATTGCCATACACTTTTTATCACTTTGACTGCAGCTAATATGACTCTGTGTGTGTGTGTGTGTGTGTGTGTGTGTGTGTGTGTGTGTGTGTGTGTGTGTGTGTGTGTGTGTGTGTGTGTGTCTTGAAACTGCTCCTTGGGTGTCCGCCTGCCTTGTTAACACCTTTTAAAACGCAACACCAATTAACCCTTACGCCTCTGGCTACACAAACACATACACACAGCACATTTTACAGTCACACCTCTAACCCCTGTATTTATAACAAGAACTGAATCCAGTCCAGCAGCGGCCTGCCAGCACACTCACGGTCTGCGTGCTCCGCACAGTTGCTCGCTTTTCCTCAGTTTGCATCAAGAGGTGAATATAAATCTGTGTGGAAAGTAAGTATGAATGATCTTTCAGACCTGATCAGTTTCATTGACTCCCACTGTCACTGGAGTGCAGTGATGATAAGGTCCTTCAGATGGCATGTCTGCCTTGGTAATAGAGGTTGTAAGCAAATGTGGATTAGACACTGAATTGGACACAAATCCAATAATTCATATCGTGTAGAATGAACATAAAAAAAATACTGTATATTGTGTGCGCATTGTCTTCAAGATTTCATATCCCTGCTAACATGCTAGAATATTTGCTTTTTGGATTTACAGCAGAAATTGTTTGAATCATGAAGCCACGGAAACCAAGGAAATCTCATCAGACTGAACTTTGTGTACGTTTGGAACAGATACTGTTGCTCTCTAATGTGTCAGAACAGCACACATTACAGCGAGTTTATCAGCATCAGTGGGTTAATTAATAAACTGTTCAAAGTATGCTCAGTACTTTCATTCACCCCCAAGATCATCTTTTTGAAAATGAGCAATATGCCAGGTTGGCAGAAGGATGGAAGCATGAATGAAAGTTTTACAAGATGGCAGTGAGAGCTGCTGTGCCGTATGGTTTGGAGACCGTGGCACTGACCAAAAGAAAGAGTCCGAGTTGGGGGTGCTCAGAGTTTCACAGTTCAACTAGTTTGGAGACTAAATTAGAGATGCAAGGTTGGGATGGTTTGGAGATGGAGCAGCCAGGCTGGAGGAAAAGAGCCCACGGAGGAGGACATGAAGAGGGTTGGTGTGAAAGAGGAGGATGCTGGGGGTGGGTGAGATGGAGGCAGATGATCTTCTGTGGTGAGAAAAGGTTTCCAATCTATTTTTACTGTAGTGACACAGAGCCATGAAACAATTATCTGTGCCGGTGCTTGGCTTGACAATGTTTACGATCATTATTTCGATGTGGGTGAAATCTCACACAGCATTCAAAGCACTAATGCTACACACTAGAAGCAATTGGTGGGGGCGGGACCTGCAATAAACTTTGGTTTGCACACCTGAAGAGCCTACCAATGAGAGTGCAGAATACTGTTGATTGACGTATGACCTGATAGCACATACATTAGAGGGTCGCCTGGGCAAAAAGAACCTGACATGTCTGCAAGGGACCAGCTGGCAGCTTCAAAGCAACGCGTGACGAGCAAATCGCTTCCAGTGTGTTCACAAATGAAAAAGGCTCATAGATTCTTTTAGAGCGGTGGAGAAATTGTCTACTTGGCCGTCTCTTTTCAGCGAATCAGGCAAAGGGAAGCTAACCTCTTTTTGACCGAACCTTACCGCACATGTGACCCTGCTTGTGTGAATATACTGCTCATTTTCCTGTTGTACTCTTAGCTGTGCCTCCACAGTCACACCCGCCATTATTCTCTGTGTGTTTGTGTGTATGTCAGTCATATTTTTGAGGCATAAAAAGGCCGTCGCTGGGGTCAGTTGGTCACCCCCCCCCTCCCACACACACACACAGCACAGATCCACCGTGCTTTCACTGTCCCTCACTCGAAGACATATGGAGCATGACTAATAGCTGCATAAAGACACACATGCACACACTGTAGATACATTTTTGTCCAGCAGCCACCATTGTGTTAATGGTGTTAGTCCAAAAAGCCATTTTTCTACAGCAGATGTGCCTCTGTGCTTCCAGACCCTCATCTGCCCCAAATATTGTGTCAAGTCTAACACACACACACACACACACACACACACACACACACACACACACACACACACACACACACACACACACACACAGGCATAAAAAATCCAAAAGCTCCGACAGAGACACGGACATCCAAACTTGGATTGAAACATCTTTGCCATGGAGCTCTTAGGTTTAAGTGTTTGTGTGCTTGTCAGTCTTTCTGTATATATTTCTGTGTGCGTGGGTGTTTGTGAGAGAGTCTGTGTGTGTACGTGAGTGTGTGTGCAAGAGAGTGTGAGCATATTCCCCATCAGGGCACCAGTCCAGGAGCCAGGCGTCTGCACTCTCGTCAGCCCACATCACTGTCAGAGAGCACTTAATGAGGGGCACATTTACTGCTACATTAGGGAAATGTCACTACGCAAACACGCACACAGATACATACACACACACACATTTGTTACACTCCTTGTGTTTCCGCAGACCCTTAATTAATATATCACAAAAAAGAATAAGAAAATATCATGAAAAGTACATTTTTTTTTATCCTGAAAAATCTCATCCTTGTATGTGACACCAAAAACAGTGTAATCTACATTTAAAAATGTTTTTTTATTTGACAAAACTCATCAACCAAAGGTCAAAGTTCACACATGTTAAATGGCCAAGCCACATGCACGTTAACAAACCATCATTCAATGCTAATCACACGTTGTTTGTTTGTTTGTCAAACATGTTCTGCTTACTGCGTCCCAAACACCTTCAACACATCATGATGATGACAGACGTGTGTGTGTGTGTGTG
>NW_024582493.1:1134301-1144762 GCF_018398535.1 Haplochromis burtoni | reverse complement strand
CGACTGTGTCTGTGTGTGTGTGTGGTGTGTGTTGCGCCTGCTGTGTGTGTGTGTGTGTGCGCGTGCGGCGGTGTGTGTGTGTGCTGTGTGCTGGTTGTGTCGTGTGTGGTTGTGCTGGTTGTGTGTGCTGTGTGTGTGTGTGTGTGTGTGTGTGTGTGTGTAAGGGAGAACGTGATGTGAAAGTTGGCTGAAAAGAAACAAGCGCGTCAACACTGCTGACGTCTCAGCTTAAGTCCACTCCACTCATCTGTGAGTGTGTGTGGTTGTGTGTACTTGACAGATGACTAACCCTAACGCTGTCAGAGTGTTGTGTTACTCTTACGCCTCTGTCACTGTGACTCAGTGTGTGTGTGTGTGTGTGTGCATGTTACTCATTGACTGGTGAGAGCCCTGGGTACATTGAAGTGACATTTGTCTCTGCCTCTTTCACTATTGTGATTTTCTTCTTTCTTCTCCATTTTTGTTGTTGTTGTTTCACTTTTTTCTGGAATATTAAACCCGGAATGAGAGCTAATGATTACTGTAGTTAAACAATCACAGCTGATTACAAATAGTATTTCCAGCCCTACAAAACGATAAAATAAAACCCATTTTTTAGTTAAAATGAGTCAAATGGAAACTGCAAGAAAAAGAATAAAAGAAACACTCCAACTCAATGGATACAAAGAAACACAAAAAACATAAATACTGTGAAAATATAGAGGACATAAAATCAGCATTATACATAAATCACCGTTCTAATATCATCATATTCCCTTTTCAGCAAAAAGAAATAAAATCCCCCTTGACCCCATTTTTTTCTTACTTTTTGGGAAGTCTAAAAGCTTTATTTTCCCTGAGAGACTGCCCCGGCTAATAGCTCGTAGTATGGCAAACTGCTGTAAGTGCGCAACCACAGTGAAGGAAAGAGTAAAAATGATGTATACAGTCTTTAGTTTTCAGTGTACACTTGGGCAAAACGCAGAACTGTCAGGTGAAACTGGAGCACCCGCATAAAGACCCACACTGGCATAGGGAGAAGATTTAAATACCACAGCAGGTTTAGACCAATACCTCGTTGTTCCTTGTCATAGTGGCCGTCACAGACCCTTCACTCACTCATTGCATTGATCATGTTTCAACCAGGGGCGGGCGATATATTGAATGTACTCGACGCATTGCAAGTTTTTCAAAAATGGTTTTATTGTAACCATCGAGTACAAGTTGTCATTTTAAGCTGTCTGCATGTAATTTACTCTGGTTTTATTTCTCCCACATGCTGCGAATGCATCATTAATCCCCCCTCCCAACCAGAAAACCTTCTACCTGGTGCACTGTGCTGAGCAGCCCTGGTTTCAATATCAGCTTCTATTTTTGTGTGTGTGTGTGTGTGTGAAAGCGAGGACGAACGCTGATGTGAAAGGATTGGCTGAAAAGAGACAAGGGTCACTGCTGAGGTCTCAGGCTTAAGTCCACTCCACTCATCTGTGAGTGTGTGTGGTTGTGTGTACTTGACAGATGACTAACCCTAACGCTGTCAGAGTGTTGTGTTACTCTTACGCCTCTGTCACTGTGAGTCAGTGTGTGTGTGTGTGTGTGTGCATGTTACTCATTGACTGGTGAGAGCCCTGGGTACATTGAAGTGACATTTGTCTCTGCCTCTTTCACTATTGTGATTTTCTTCTTTCTTCTCCATTTTTGTTGTTGTTGTTTCACTTTTTTCTGGAATATTAAACCCGGAATGAGAGCTAATGATTACTGTAGTTAAACAATCACAGCTGATTACAAATAGTATTTCCAGCCCTACAAAACGATAAAATAAAACCCATTTTTTAGTTAAAATGAGTCAAATGGAAACTGCAAGAAAAAGAATAAAAGAAACACTCCAACTCAATGGATACAAAGAAACACAAAAAACATAAATACTGTGAAAATATAGAGGACATAAAATCAGCATTATACATAAATCACCGTTCTAATATCATCATATTCCCTTTTCAGCAAAAAGAAATAAAATCCCCCTTGACCCCATTTTTTTCTTACTTTTTGGGAAGTCTAAAAGCTTTATTTTCCCTGAGAGACTGCCCCGGCTAATAGCTCGTAGTATGGCAAACTGCTGTAAGTGCGCAACCACAGTGAAGGAAAGAGTAAAAATGATGTATACAGTCTTTAGTTTTCAGTGTACACTTGGGCAAAACGCAGAACTGTCAGGTGAAACTGGAGCACCCGCATAAAGACCCACACTGGCATAGGGAGAAGATTTAAATACCACAGCAGGTTTAGACCAATACCTCGTTGTTCCTTGTCATAGTGGCCGTCACAGACCCTTCACTCACTCATTGCATTGATCATGTTTCAACCAGGGGCGGGCGATATATTGAATGTACTCGACGCATTGCAAGTTTTTCAAAAATGGTTTTATTGTAACCATCGAGTACAAGTTGTCATTTTAAGCTGTCTGCATGTAATTTACTCTGGTTTTATTTCTCCCACATGCTGCGAATGCATCATTAATCCCCCCTCCCAACCAGAAAACCTTCTACCTGGTGCACTGTGCTGAGCAGCCCTGGTTTCAATATCAGCTTCTAATACATCGCACTCCTTTTGAGGCTGACAGTAAACGCCACTATTGGCTTTAATGTTGTGGCTGATGATGTCACAGAACAAACCTGAGCTACATGAACGCTTCTCGACGACGGAGAACCATAAACAGGATCATAATACTGAGGAGTATTTAAATCAAAAAGAACTTTATTGTCTGCTGTAAATTTGCACTGGCCAACATTGACAGTGTGGAAGCCAAACAAGCTGTGGTTAGAAAAGACTGATTAGCAGTACCTCAGCAAAGTGATTTAACTTCTGTATTTAGAAAAAGGCAAACCTCAACTGGTTAGTGTGTTCATGCATAGCATCGTCCGCAAATAAATTGGGTGTAGTGGCAACTGTCTAATGCTAATGATTAAATAAATTCTGATTACCTCTGGTGGACTAGTGTTGGATTACTAGCTAGGCTATTAGCGTCCTATTCAATGTGCCACTTGTATACTTTGCATGTGAAATGTGACATTATTTGCCACACATACTCCCTGTGCAGAAAAGCATTCGCTCGGCCTGTTGTTGTGTCTGCTCACTTGGGCAAATTTAAACTCTGCAGTGCATGCAGGCACCGTTTGAAGTCCGGCTCATACACTGTGGCATTAAATTAGTGATAGCAGCAGTGAAGATATGCTGAAATAAATGTGCATATAACCAAACACACGTGCACACAAACAGAGCCATGCATGAAAACACAGCTCCCAGGTAACAGGGCTTACTATCCTAAATGAAACGCTTTTTCTTTTCTTTTTTTCTCTGTCAGTCATGTAACCCAGTGCTGACATAAGTTCCTGTTGTACTCACCCCCTCTTTCCCCTCCATCACATCACGGATAGTGAGTAATTAGAAGCAGATGGAGCTGAGCCTGTGTAGTCAGACTGTTATTTTAGCCCTCTATACAGCCACTTTTATGACCTCTCAGGCTTTTATTCCATATTCAGACACTAATTCCTGAAGTTAACGTAGCGCAGCAGTCTTCATTTTTGAAAATATCCCAGTGATCACTACAAGCTCTTATTTTCAAAAAGCAGCGTATGAGATATTAGAGGAGGTGCAATATGTAGTGACTGCTTTAAGAAAAGGAATTACCTCATGGGAACTAGTGAGAATCATATTCATTAAGTCACTGCTCTTGCGCCGGCCTCCATCCCAGTTTGACATCAAAGAGCCTAAAAACCACTGACACAGGATCAGATTTTCCTCATTTCCTTCAGCAGTAAGATTAAGATCAAAGGAGTTTTTAATCTGATTCCAGGTCAGTCCTTAATAACAACTTGTACTTTACCTTGACAGTTGCTTCTTCTGCAGCAGTATATTTGCTAAAACAGTGTCCATGTCTTCGCTTTAAAGTAGCTACCTTGGGGGGGTTCTGCTTGATCTGCATTATTTGGTGGTGAAGGGAGGGGGCAGTTATTAAGCTACTCAAAAGCCGACTCTATTTTCTCAGCTGCACAGCTGCTAATGCCATAGATAATTGTTTGGTGTGTAATTTGGACCTTTCTTGGTCCTTGCTAGTGTGTTCATTTGATTGTTGTGTAACGTAAATCATGAGATACATATTGTGTTGTAAAATAAAAATGTAACGCCCTGCTCCTGGACATGTTAATTCAACTTTTTGGTCATCTTAGAAGTTATAGCTTGTGTTGCTGTTGGCTTTGATCCCTATTATTAACTGTTTTTTCAGTATTTGCCTCTGCTGTACGTTGGCACCATCCGCTTCTCTGTATTTGATCCCAGCTCCTGCTGCTTCTTACGTTGTTGCTTGGAACCGCTTTTCTGATTGTTCCTTCCACGCAGGCTCAATCACATGCCTCCACTGGCGTGCAATGTCTTCCTATCCTGTTCAAAATATTTAGTGAACAGCGTCTTAGTCACGTTACTTTTTCCAATAAGTGGGATGTGAAGTGGAGCCCGGCTCCCAGATAATGACACATATTGTGGTGACATTAATGCCGGATCAAAGGGCCGGCTGCTTCGTGACATTCCAGCTGGGGTAAACAAACACAGACTGGCCTATTACCAAGTGAGCTGAGCGAGGGATGACTACCTCCACCACCCCTTCGATGCCCAGCAAACCACCCACACATCAGGAAGGTAAAAGGGTAACGACAGGAAAACAAACCAGCCTCATTTAGTTTGTGTGCGTTTTCCAGTGTCCACAGTGCTTTTGCATTTCCACTCTGGGTTACAGTTATTCCAGCTCATCTCCTTTTACAAGACGAGGCCATTACATAATTACCCACTGTCAATTAGATCACATCCTGTGCCAGGCTGCCGGCTGAAGTCAATGTTAATTAATCATCGGTCCCCAGAGATAGCTCCCCCTTGCTGATGTCGTAGTTGTAGCGACTAAGGTTGGGCCCGAATGACAGAAAAGGCCTGTCTCTCACCGCTGAAGCGAGGGAATTCCACACATGGTCCTCGACACAAGTGATGGCTGACCAGGGTATTTAAGTATGCCTTTATCTTGGTTTTCAGGTCGATGTGTTTTGTTGTTTTTGTTGTTTTTGTGTGTGTGTTTATATGTCCTTGTTTTGGAGTAGTTTATGTGGCATAGTGGATACATCAGACCAGATCAGTTCAAGCAGCGGTCCCCAACCCCCGGGCCTCGGACCGGTACCGGTCCGTGAGTCGTTTGGTACCGGGCCACGAGAGTTGAGGCTCAGGTGTGAAATGTATGGTTTTCAGGGTTTTTATCGGTTTTCAGCGTTATTTTGTTATCGTTTTTATCGTTAACTCAGTTTTCCTGGGTCTTTTCACGTGTGTTATGAATAAATACCGGTATCGGTACTAGTTTTATTTTGTTATATTTATCCACGACACATTAAAGGCCGGTCCGTGAAAATATTGTCGGGCATAAACCGGTCCGTGGCGCAAAAAAGGTTGGAGACCACTGAGTTAAAGCATGATGCAAAGTCCAACACGTTCTAAAAATAACCCGTAATAGGTGAAAAACTATTATAAATGTTTTAAGGCTGTAAAACTCCTCACTACACACTTTATACTCTTTTCTCAGACAGGTATGAACATTTTCACACTTTTCTCTCTTGTTTAAACTCTCAAAGTTCAAACCTTCGTAGAAAAATAAGTTCAGTATCATAGAATGAAGCCAAAGATCAAACCCTGTTTTCAGGTCCAGAACATGGGAATAGAGCAGCTGCCAGAGAATACAACATTAATGAATCAATGGTACGCAAGAAGAGGAAGCAAGAAGAATGAGTTGAGTAAAATTTGACTTATCTGACTGTTTTGTTTTGCTAAATGTGCCTTATAATCTGGAAAATACGGTAACTTCTACCTTCCTTTAGCATGTCCAGAAGCTTTTTGTGTGATGGTTAGCATCGTCCTCTGCCTTTTGGGAGCTAGCGCAGCTGCAAAACGTTTCGTCGACATTGTTGTTTGTTGGGGAGAAAACTTACAAACATACAGTACAGCACTTCAGAGTCACACTGCTAGGATCAAAGATTTATATAAATTTGACAAGATGAACAGATTCTGTACTGTACAGGAGACACGGCACGAGATTGATTGACAATGGTCTACAGCCAATCAGGACGCAGAACACAATGCGCTGTAAAAGAAAAAAACATGCAAAATTGCACAAATAAAAAATCCGCGAAACAGCGAGGCCGCGAAAGGTGAAGCGCGTTATAGCGAGGGACCACTGTGCACAATCTAATACACATTTTTCTTCACTTTTATTCAGCGTGTATTTTTTGAATGGTTTGGTAATCCATGCAGTAGACAGCCTCTCATGCTTCCAGTGAGTAGTTTGTTATAATAAACCCACCATGAGTGTTTTTGCAAGCATTTGTGTATCATGTACAGTGGGGCAAAAAAGTATTTAGTCAGCCACCGATTGTGCAAGTTCCCCCACTTAAAATGATGACAGAGGTCAGTAATTTGCACCAGAGGTACACTTCAACTGTGAGAGACAGAATGTGAAAAAAAAAATCCATGAATTCACATGGTAGGATTTGTAAAGAATTTATTCGTAAATCAGGGTGGAAAATAAGTATTTGGTCACCTCAAACAAGGAAAATCTCTGGCTCTCACAGACCTGTAACGTCTTCTGTAAGAAGCTTTTCTGTCCCCCACTCGTTACCTGTATGAATGGCACCTGTTTGAACTCATCATCTGTATAAAAGACACCTGTCCACAGCCTCAAACAGTCAGACTCCAAACTCCGCCATGGCCAAGACCAAAGAGCTTTCGAAGGACACCAGGAAAAGTATTGTAGACCTGCACCAGACTGGGAAGAGTGAATCTACAATAGGCAAGCAGCTTGGTGTGAAAAAATCAACTGTGGGAGCAATCATCAGAAAATGGAAGACATACAAGACCACTGATAATCTCCCTCGATCTGGGGCTCCACGCAAGATCTCATCCCGTGGGGTCAAAATGATCATGAGAACGGTGAGCAAAGATCCCAGAACCACACGGGGGGACCTGGTGAATGACCTGCAGAGAGCTGGGACCAAAGTAACAAAGGTCACCATCAGTAACACACTACAACGGCAGGGAATCAAATCCCGCAGTGCCAGACGTGTTCCGCTGCTGAAGCCAGTGCATGTCCAGGCCCGTCTGAAGTTTGCCAGAGAGCACATGGATGATACAGCAGAGGATTGGGAGAATGTCATGTGGTCAGATGAAACCAAAGTAGAACTTTTTGGTATAAACTCAACTCGTCGTGTTTGGAGGAAGAAGAATTCTGAGTTGCATCCCAAGAACACCATACCTACTGTGAAGCATGGGGGTGGAAACATCATGCTATGGGGCTGTTTTTCTGCCAAGGGGACAGGACGACTGATCCGTGTTAAGGACAGAATGAATGGGGCCATGTATCGTGAGATTTTGAGCCAAAACCTCCTTCCATCAGTGAGAACTTTGAAGATGAAACGAGGCTGGGTCTTCCAACATGACAATGATCCAAAACACACCGCCCGGGCAACAAAGGAGTGGCTCCGTAAGAAGCATTTGAAAGTCCTGGAGTGGCCTAGCCAGTCTCCAGACCTCAACCCCATAGAAAATCTGTGGCGGGAGTTGAAAGTCCGTGTTGCTCGGCGACAGCCCCAAAACATCACTGCTCTCGAGAAGATCTGCATGGAGGAATGGGCCAAAATACCAGCTACTGTGTGTGCAAACCTGGTAAAGACCTATAGTAAACGTTTGACCTCTGTTATTGCCAACAAAGGTTATGTTACAAAGTATTGAGTTGTATTTTTGTTATTGACCAAATACTTATTTTCCACCCTGATTTACAATAAATTCTTTACAAATCCTACCATGTGGATTCATGGATTTTTTTTTTCACATTCTGTCTCTCACAGTTGAAGTGTACCTCTGGTGCAAATTACTGACCTCTGTCATCATTTTAGGTGGGGGAACTTGCACAATCGGTGGCTGACTAAATACTTTTTTGCCCCACTGTATTTGCAAAATACTCACCGTCTATACTTACTTTCTATACTGTTATAGAAAGGTGGTTTTTAAGTAAATACATCCACGTGGGGCCAACATTTGTCGGGCTCTTATTTAGAAGCATGAGGTGATTGGAGTTCCCTGTAAGTAAATAAAAGCTCAGTGCCAGGGTAACCTGTAGGTCTGTATGTCCGCTTATGTGTCTACACGCTCTGCAGACGTGGGGCTGTGTGTAGTTTTGATTAATCTTTTGCTCTGTGTGTGTGTGTGCTGTCATAATCTTCCAATACCATGATCAAAGCAGGTAGGCCCGTGGTAACATACGTGCACACACACACACACACACACACACAAACAAACACACACTCACGGGACAGACAAACATTCCTGTAAACGGTTGTTACATGCCAGAGTCAAATTAGTCCATGGGCTTTTTAAGTGGCACAAAAGGTTCAAATTAGAGACGGGACTTTGAAGCCATACAGTTTGCAGGGATAGTCTGTAGCCTCTCATGGTTTAGGCCTCCATATCATTCCCTCAGAAAAGAACATGTTCACATCAAAGGTTAACTGGGGCATGTGTACTGTAACTTGTCACCAGCATATCCTTGATTTCCAAACAGCAGGGAATTGGGACAGAATGGTATGTGGGCCGAGAAGAGGCACAGTGTGTAATTACATCGGGATCTGTGGGTCGCTCTCCAGCCTTCTGACTGCATATTAGAGATGGAGTTTGGTAATTTGATAAAAACACATAGATTATTGTAGATCATGTTCATATAGTAGGGGATCACCTAGGGAATATCCATATAATGGTGCATGATAAGATGCAGGAGTGCTGTATTAGTCACTCAGCCAGCAGTAGCAGCAGACTCGGAGAGCCAGATCAGACGTTCTACCACATCTCACACCATAGAGTTAGACCTCAAATCACAGTGACGATATAATTAGATTTCTGAATAAGGTTCCTTAGACAATAAAGTGTCCGAAAATAGTGAAAAAGTATTTTACAGTTTTGCTTAACCCAGGTTGATGTTTTCAAATTGACCAGCACCACGGTCATGTGATTGATACGTGATGGTCCAGTACAGCAGAAAGCACAAATAGAGGCCGCAATCATGCATACATGGCAGTTTGGTATAAGCACAGTGCAAGTTGTGTGGCTGTAGCTCGGGTAGAGCAAGTCACCTAACCGGAAGGTTGGTGGTTCAATCCCAGTCTGCATGCCAGGTATCCATGGGCAAGGTACTAACCCCATGTGTGAATGTTAGCTAGGAAGCAGTTAGAAACAACGTAGAAGAAGGTGCTTGTGCAGATGGGTGAATGTAAAGCACTTTGAGTGGTCAGTCCATTTACCATAAAAACCCAAAGAGGGAACACTGGGCACCACGCTGTTTTTCCTGACTATGTCACATAGGGACACATACTACACAAATCTGATTTTTTTTATTCTTTCATTTGCTAAACATAAGATTTGTGATGTTTTTAAGCATTTAAAATAAGGCAAAGAAGCAAACAGGAAACAAAAATGAACAGAAATTGCCATTAGCATAGATTTCTGTACATTTGATGAACACTATTGTGTAAGTGCCACATAAATTTGGCAGTTCGAGATCATGTCAGTCTCTAACCATCTGAGGTCAGGGACAGACACCCTCGCATCTGTACCAACATGTCTGGGCCTCTGTTTTCTTCTTGGTGTCTCTTTCTTTGCTTGGCAGCATGTGGAGCCTTTGGGTGCTGCACAGAGCCACAGGCAGTCTACTGCTGCTGCATCTAATAGCATGGCACTTACCATTAGCTATGCTTCATTGTTCAGTAGGTTAAGAGAGCACAGCAGAATAGAGGGGGGTCATATATTGTTCATGTGTATCTGTGGAATTTATCTCCATAAAAAAGTTTTCTTCCCCGATAAATGCACGAGCATAAAGGTTGGTTGTGTAAATGAGACGCAGGTGGACTTTTTCCCATGCGTTTGCATTAATATTGGCAAAGAGACCCAGGAGTGATCAGAAACACTTGTTCCTCCTCCGGCTGATACGTTTTGGTTTCCTCCAGTTATGGTATGGTGATGTCAACAAACAGTAGCACAAAGTACAGGAGAACTATTCAGCGGGACCGGAGCCAGACCGACATCGATGATGACATCTGAGAAAGTCGAGTGGATTTATTTTCAGTGGGCTATGAGGTCAGCTAATATAGTGTAATTATTAAAAGCTTGAAAATGAGCATTAATGGTTTGAGTCATGTGAGGATCTCCGCCCCACATACACTGTACGGCGTTTTCTCCACATGTTTTTCTTGTGTGTATTTGTGTGTCTGTGACAGAGCGTTACCTCTATCTTTACCTTTCCTGACACTTGTGTGGCTCATCAGCAGCTATATGAAGTGACAGGCCACATCCTGGGGCAGCTGGCAGGAGCTGGCACACCGCAAAAGAGCAGCACAACTCCATGAAAACGCGCGC
>NW_024582493.1:1115598-1134281 GCF_018398535.1 Haplochromis burtoni | reverse complement strand
CACACACACACACACACACACACACACACACACACACACACACACACACACACACACACACACACACACACACACACACACACACACACACACACACTCTCTTCAGGCCATTCCCCAGTCTTAATTCCTAAACGCATTTGCTCCAGTTCCTGCTGAGCCACTGGAGGGTAGACTGTTGGTGTGTAGAGGAGGGGCAGTATGCGTGGACCAGCGCTTCACACACTATTACCCCTAAAAACACACACACAAGGTTATCTACCTCCTTCGACATAGGCACCGTTACAGCTGACGGAGCTGAAGGGATTGGGCTGAAACAGGCTGATAGTGCCCAGTGCTGCTAAGACACCTCCGCTGACACACAGCCCTCTGCCCATAAACAGCACCAACAACATGTGGAGTGTTTAAAGTGGCAATAAGCTGGCACTGGATCTAATAAAGTTTGATTCCCTCCCTTAAAGATGGAATTTTCTTGGGTTTTCTAAAAGTCATTGTTATTCAGGTTTTGGAGAGAACTCATTTTAGAAATGATGATTAGTTCCCAAAGTCTAATACTTGTGAATTATGGTTTGTTTTGTGTTGAACTGTAGAAATGTTATTTGTATAATGGGTTTTGATTACACGGGCCACTACACCTTTGTAGTGATGTATCATGAGACAGGTTAAAATCTCTAATTGATTCCAATCGAATAAGAATAAATAGTTCCTGATAACACACGTCCGAATGACTTAAAGACAGAAAAATGTTCGCTGTCTCACCAAAACTTAATTGTTCCCCTGAGACACAAATAGGCCCTTTCTGTTGTGTAGTAACTCCAAAAGTTGCAGTCAAATATCACACTGAATTTGCCAAAATTAGTAGCAACCCCCGCCCTGCCCTCAGCTTGGCCCTGTGGGACTTGGAGAGGAAGGACTAAAGATGAAAGTACCCAGGGATCTTAGCAAAATCAAAAACAAATCTCTGGGAGCGTCAGGGTTAATCCCTTTGGCCGTCAAGGACTTTGAAGTCCTTGACCATACAGTTAATTGTGAGAGTAGGGATTAGAGAAAGGTGGTAACAATTTAACCCGGGCAATGAGTGATCTGAAGGCCTCTGCTCAGGCCTATCAGGTGTTTGCAGATGTGTGTGCCTCAGGAAAAGTGACAGCAGATTTCTTGAGATGAGAGGAATGTTTAACTGACCTATAACACTTTGTTTGCTCAAGCTTCCATCACATTGTAATAGGCTGGGAGGGGGAACAGAAACGAGCTGATTGGACAGCTGCTACACTTAACTGTTACTATTTCGGATGTTGTACTGGCCCAGTTCAGTGGTACTTCACTGTTGCTCTCTCCACAAAGTGATTGTTAGAGTTTCTCTGTATTATTTAGGGCCTTTACTTTACAATAGAAAGTGCCTCGAGGCGACTGTTGTAATTTGGCGCATTTTACATTTTCAAGGACATTTTAATTGTGACTGGACTTTGTCCAATACATTCAATACATGAGAAAACTGCTTTTTTATTTGGGGCCCATAATAAAACCAGAAAGATACTGATGCTTGAGGGCCTTCTAGCTAATCATTGTCAATACACTTTGGATGTATGAGGTGCGATCCCAAAGTTCTTTATTGTCATTTGCAGAGAGGATTTGTGTGTTTTGAGTGGCTCTGTTATTAGTTCAACAGTAAAAAGACATAAAAAACTAATCAGGCTCAACATTTTGATCAGAAGAGACATTTCTAGCAAGTGTTAGAAAAACAAATGTAAGTATGCTTACATACATGGGGATTGCTGTTTGCAGTCCATCTTTCATTTGAAGCATTTTTGCCTCAGTGGTTTTTATTGGCAGTGATTCTGTTGAGATTTGCTGGTACTGATCACATCTGTCATCTCTGCTTTCTCCTGATTGTCTTCAGGTGAAATATGCAGAATCTGACTCAAAGCTGAGTTTGCATTTACATGAGACTCGGACCTGTTTACTCAATCTTTTCACCAGTCTGCAAGGACTGCAGGCTGCTTTTCTACCACCTCAGCAGAGCATGCCAAAGTAGCTCAGTTTTTTTGCGTTTATCAGAATTTGTCTTGTCATCTGTATGTCTTTGGGACATTTTAAGGACCTGTCTTATTCTCTCTGGGCATCTTTAGCATTTCTTTGTCTGGTTCTTCTTATAAAGATGCCGGTGTTTTGGTTTTCCTTTCATAAGTTCATCTGTGGCGCTGCTGTTCATTCACAGTAGCAGAAGTGTTGGTAAAGATATCCAGAAAAAATTACAGTAATTATCTCTAACAAACTAAATTACTGTGCAAAAGTCTTGCCTAACCCCCATTTTGTTATATCTTATGTCTAAGGAGCCAGACCTTGTTGGAGTAGTCTGCAGGTTTCCTGAAGATCAAAGTTTTTCTGATTTTTCTCTCATGTTTTAGTCTTGTTCTTGTATCTGGCCGTTTTCAGAAGGTACGTAACTCAAGGGATCAGCCAGTGTCATCTGCACATAACAGATTTAGCAAAGAACCAATTTTCATTTGTTTCATTTGGTAATTTACTCTCAGCCTGGTGCAAAAACACATTTACACGCACATAACCCATAATTTGTTCCAATTTCTTCACTTGATTCTACAGAACGTCAAAGACAGCACAGTTTGGCAGATAGAAAATTATGTTTTTACACTTGCAAGGTGATTCCCGAAGCGCTATTAGCCAAAAACGTGGCATGTCTTATATCTCTTATATTTCTGTGCAGCGTGTCCTTAAAAAGAATTGCGGACAAAAGACGAAGTAGTACTCTTAAAAGAATATCTACAGCAGATGAACTGTATCAAAAGTTATGTCAAAAAAGTTATTAAGAAATATATGACAAATCCTGCAAAGTTAATCGAATGAACTGTGCAGCGATGAATCCAAATTTGAAACCTTTGTTTCAAATAGTCAGCAATATGTAGCTAGCTGGTCAGGACAAAGGTACAGGGAGTGTCTGTCGTGGTCTGCAGATGGATTTCAGCCAGCAATGTTGGTGATGTTGTTTAAACTGATGGAATTATGAACGCAGAACTGTACACTCTCCCAGGACTGACAGAAAAATCAGGGAGAAAATGTTGAGATGTACCAAATTACACAAGAACCAGACTGAAAGCCAGTGGAAACAGGTCTATACACCGTCAAGTGTCTGCAGTGAAACACGGTGGAGGCTGTGCAGAACAAAAGGGACAGAACAAGAAGAAGTCTAGAGAATTATTACTGAAGACAACAAAGATTTCCCAAGAATGTAAACGGACTGATTCTTAGCATTTTTCTACTTCCCATGCAGATGGGAATCGAACCACCAACTTCCAGTTAGTAGGTGACCTCCTGAGCCACAGCCGCCCCAAACATAGTTCAGGCTGTTTTTTAAGAGTAAAGGTGCTCACACCAGATATTAACTTTTAAGCTCATTAGACTTAAAAAAATCATTTTTTTCCTTCTATGCTGTATTTCCATGAATCAATAAAATGGTAAATGGACTGGTTCTCATATAGCGCTTTTCTACTCTTCTGAGCACTCACACAACTTGTGCATTCACCCATTCACACAAGCACATTTTTCTAGGTGCTTTCTAAGTAGCATTCACACACACATACTCCGATGGATGCATCGGAGAGCAATTTGGGGTTAATAGCTTGCCCAAGGATATTTAGCATGCAGACTCGGGGAAGCCAGGAATCGAACCACCAACCTTCCGATCAGTAGATGACCTGCTCTACCGCCTGAGCTACAGCCACCTATTTCCAGTTTTCCTGACAAATAAAGAAATGAAACTTGGCTCTTTACTTTTGCACAGTACTGTAAATGAGTGAAAATGTAAAAATGTCTGAGTTGAGCACGTTCACCCATAAACCAACAGAAACTTCAATTTATCAATGTGTTTGTTGATATGGGAAATTTCAATATTACCAAATGTTTCAGTCTCATGAAACATTTCTGCAGCTTTCAGTGTCAACATTTATAAATGTGCCTTATTTTATTAAAAAAAAAAAATAGATAGGTATAGATATAAAACAATGCCTTCATGTAGTATGACTGACCACCACACATACAGACACACACTCACACCTAATATGGTCACATTGCACTCTTTAATGGCTATTAAACACTATAACAGTGATTAGAGTGGACAGTAGTTCCTGCTGCTGTCACACAGGCTGTGACAGCCCTTTGTAGGTGGTAGTGACAGCTGTGTCCCGTCAGTGCTTTGGCCTTTGTGTTTAGGCTTTAACGCAAGTGAGACTTTGTTTTGTTTGAAGGGGCAGAGTCTCAAGTCTGATTGGCAGACGGTGTAGACGGCCGCGCATGACCCAGCCCCCTGGCGAGATGGAGAATAGGTGTGTTTTTCATAAAACAGTCTGGTTAGAGCTATAGCGAGGCACGAACGTGGGACCATTACGAATAATTATGAGAAACATTATATAATATATATAGTTGTTTGTCACTGTCAGAAACTTTAGTATGACAGATGGGTTGCAGTTACTGATTACCTTCACAAACATCCAAACAAGCTAATTGAAACCAGCAGGATACTGGAATGAATACAAACACGATGTCCAGTTTTTGTTAACACAAGAATTGTTAATTCAACACTCATTTCTCAAGCTCTGTGGCTTTATTATAAAATATTTTTACTGTATTATATACTATTGTATCTATCATGATATACATCAGGAGGCCTAAATAAATTGTTTTAATAACACAAATGAAATTAAGAAATTTATATTTGAATGCGTGATTGTATACTGATTAGCCAAAACATTAAAACCACATGACAGATATTGTGCAAGCCCCTTTGGGCGACCACAGGGCTCTGAAAAGGCTCGATCCTCTGAGTCCTGCATTTTCAGTTTATGGCCTTCACTTTTTGATTGGACTGTGATCTGGGATGTTTGGAAGCCAGCTCAGTGCTTCGTTTCCTTTGTTGGGTTTCTCAAACCAGAGCAGTTTTCAACCACTTGCAGGCTGCATTGTCTTGACATTGTAATCAACTGCCATTGGGTAGTTACACCGAGAAGGTAGTTTGCAGGATGTTCAGGTGAAATCCCAGCAAATCACTTTATTGTTTCAAAATGATCATTGGACTGTGTTCACACCTGAGCACCTCGTTCGTTTTATCCCTTAGTGTGGTTTGTTTTTGCACATGTGACCTCGGTAATCACACTCAGGTGCAGACCAAAACAACCGCACCAAGACCCGACCTCTGTGCGATTCCACAGCAGTTTGTTTCTGATTGATTCAGTCTCCATCCAAACCAACTACCAGGTGTTGGGTGTAAGTTTGAGGTAAAAAATGTCCTGTAGACATGTGTGCTTTGTATTCTGGAACGTGGCAGGGTACTATAGATGTGCAAAGATCTGTACAGGCTAGCAAGTAACTGTGAATTCAATGGAAATTCTCCAATAGTCCACAACGCTGCTTTTGTGCTCCTCCCCCAAATACATCTGGCCAGTGAGCAGACTGAACATTGTCACGTTGTAGCCAGTTGTACGGCAGATTGCCACAACACGGTGAGTAGTGACACATTTGATTCACTTGGATTTTTCTCCAAGTAAAAAGAAACCAACTCACAGAGAAAAGCTAGTTTCCAAACTCATCAGCTGATTCAGACCAGAGTAAACAAACTACAGGCGTGAAAACACCCCTCGTCATGTAACGCTAGATCAGTCATGGCTATTGTGCTTTACTAAGATGGATCTGGTTGATCCTTCAGGACTAGGTTGGATGTATAGATATGTATAGATAGAGAGATTCATCACTTTGTCACTAATTTCTGCCTGCACTGAAAAAATGCCTGCTGCGATTTTACTAACTAGCAGTTTGAAACTTCAAAATCTACAAAATAAAGCAATTACAGCAATAGTTGAAATTATTTCAGCCCTAAAATGTTTCTGCTATAACTGTGGTCCTCGTGTTTGAGCTTGACACTATCATTGTGCTACAAGACCGAACGGCAAGTCTCAGAATTGTAACTGACATGAAGAGAAGTTGTCACCTTCTGTCCATCTCACCTCTGTTTGACTTGCAGGAGCCTGGCACCAGCTAACTGGTTATCATCCCCCACATAAGCTCTAGGTTAGACATATTAGATCTCTGTTTCCCACAAGAGCCCTGACCCTCTCATTTGGTGCCAGTGTAGCTGGATATCAGCACCGCATGCTGCCTCTCTGGCACCACAGGGTCCATTTAGCTCAGGCTTTCTCTCCCCCTTTCTCACCTTATAGCCACTCACCCACAAGTATCCCTACATTTCATTCACTTGTTATCTCCCCTGCTCACATCTCTCCTGCCCCTTTTCTGTTTTTCCCTATATTCACAAGAGTATCTCGTTTTCCTTCATAGCTTTTAAGGCCTTCCAGATTTATTTTAAGTGTGTTATTCAAATTTAAGGCTGGTTCACTTCAGTTTAAGTGCAGTTCTGTCTCTTTTTCTGCCCTTCCTGATTCAATTATCTTTTATCTTTTTTTGTACACCACTGTTTTATTGCTTAGCTCTGTTTAATTGCTTACAAAGCAGCTTTTGGCAGATGTGTTTTATATTAGTGGAATCTTACATTCTCAATCCATATCACATTAAAAAGCTCCAGAAAAGGTAATGTTTTTTCTTGCTATCTTCTTCTATCTTCATCTTTTTTAATTCCTTACTCCTTCTCTTCCCCTTCTCTCCGTCTATTACCATCCATTCTCCCTTAGTCTCTCTCTTGCTCTCTCTCCATCTCCCCCTCCTGTGTTCCCCAGTGGGGGTGTTGTTTGTAAAGCATTATAATTTATAACGGAGCAGAGTGGATTTAATTTCAGTGCGCGGGGGCTCGCCAGCAGGGCGCCAGCCTGCAATCAGGGGAATCAGCAGCTCGCACAAGGCCTGTAAACACACACACGTACGCACGCACACACAAACACACAGCAGACCCCCACATAAAGCCAGTCAGAATGGAAAGTATTATCAGTGGCCACAAACGGACAGTGTTTCTCGTCACCCAACTCCCAGGATGCTCTCTCCACAGCCCGGCACCTTCTCAGCTTCACTTTCAGCCCTGCTGCAGCTGCTCTTGCTCTCTCTTCCCCTCTCTGGTTCTTTGTAATTTCTCTGTCTGCGTCTGGCTTGCATTATCTGCATCTTCCTCCCCACCCCTTTCTCTCCCTCTCTTACTCATTGTCTCTTATTACCACTCATTACCTATTGTTGGGGGGGTAACAGGCTTTCTCATCATAGACTGTGCTGCCTTCCAAAGACAACCAAGGTTCACCAGCAGGTCATATTCAAGTATTAGTCCCCCCCAAAACAAAAACCCCAAAACACACACACACTCCCTTTCACTCTCTTCCTCTCTCCCTCTCTATCCCTCCACTTCTGCCCTGGGGGGGCTTTTTCTTTTTTCAAACTGCCCATTTGCCAGTTGCAATTTCCCCTTCATAACTCCTGCTTCCTTGGCAAACTGTGCCAGACAGTGGGATGATCCTTCCTCAGAGAAGGTCAGAGACCGAACAAGAGGTGTAGTAGGAGGAGACAAGAATGTTTCTCACTAGCTGTCATATCGCTTTGAAGAGGACACAGTTATCAACTGGATTTTGACCTTATTAGATAACAAGTCAGGTAAAAGTTAGCTGATTTTTAAAAGTACAGTACAGTAGTGCAGGACTTGGATTTTTAGTGGTTTGGTTTCAGACTTTCCCCTCAAATTATGTGTATCGGTTTGCACAAAGGCACAACACAGAAAAGTTCCTTATACTTCAGCCGTCTGCTAAAAACCAGTGACTGTCAAACAGTTACCAAAAGTCGCCACAAGGGCGCCACACTGAATTCTTCCTCAGCTTCAACTTCAACATGTTGCAGACTTTATGACAAACTATACAAAATAGTTTCCCTGCAAATTCCAAGGTTTAAAGTTGACCGGATTTTGTAATTTTTTTTAAATTTTAAAGAAGTGTACTTTTTGAGAGCTCCTGTAATTTATTGGCAATCCGCGCTCTTTCAAATTTATATATTTTTGGGGTTTTCCAACTCTGGTTTGTCTTTTGCTATGGTAGCAACTGACAGGTGAAATATTGAGAGCAAACCTAAACCTTTGTCCCCTACAGTGAGGGAATCTTGTTACCGTTTCTTTACCGCCAAAATCCCAAATGTGGAAAAATCTTTTTGAAGAATTGTGTCCCACCCCCCAACAAAGAGAATCCAATTTTTGCCCCATTACGTATATAAAAAAATTATATCCTCATTTTATTTCTGCTTATGAATTTGTGTAGAACATTTAGCATTTTGCTGATGCTACCCATCAGTAAAGCTCTCTTTATCTTGCTCGTATTAGTTTGTTGCATCGCTGCTGTGTTTTATCCTCTGGGATGCTAGTTTTAATCTGAGGTCTTAGCCAGTGTGTTGTTCTGTTCCTGCTGTTATATTAGGATGATTGGACATCTGCTGTGGGCGTGTTAAGCTGGAATCACTCATCCAGTCTCCAAGAGCACATGTATGTGACGCAGCAGCATCATTGTTTCAGTGTGTGTATGCTGCAGACAGAGCGTGATGCACCACAATGACAGGGACACGTAGAGAGACCAGTCATGGCTGCAGCCTTTATATTAAACTGCACTGTTTAGTGAATGTGCAGAAATGTATGCTTTGGTGTGACTCTTCATTTCTTATGTGGTCCACATGTGCATTGTTACTGTTCACTGGTGGGAGCTCAGCACCATCATTCACCATTTAGAATAATTCATTCCCTGCTTTTCCACTCTTCTTGGATTTGCTTGCCTTTATCTAGCCCCAGCTAACGACTGCAAGAAGTACTTTATGAACTCACAAGAATAATATACGAGCACAGCGCAAACACGCTGCAAAGGATTTGCTGGACATTTCTGAACCACATGGGTTGGACAGGAAGCCGGTCATTTCTCGTTTCAGGGAACGCTCAAGAAGCAAAAGTTCAGAGAAAGGGCTCATCTCATAAACCTTTAACTTGGGAGCATCAGACCCCGTGCCCATCACATCCTGTACCCTCAACCTTGGGAATAGGACACCGGGTATTAGTTGTCGTATAGGTGGAGAAAAAGAGGTTAAAGCCAAAGTGCAGAGATGGCATGTGAAACTAAATACACCCCATGAATCAACAGCTTGTATTGTTTTATATATGACTCCATCGGTCTCGTCTTTTTTACAGTGTTTACGCACAGATCTATTAATGACAATGGGATAATTGTCTTGTTGCATGACCCAGTTCTGGCCCGGCTGCAGCTGTTCAGCTGGGTGATGCTAATTTCAGGTTCAAATGTTGTAGTGGCGGTTTCACTTTGGTTTGATTTGGCGCACTTTGTGTCTTCCTCGCTCCTTATTCGCCAACAGCCACACTGCTTCCTTGTGCTGTGCACATGTGACACATGGATGAAATGGACTGCTCTTTATCAAGTGTGTTGGAAGACCAAGCTGAGCATGCGCACAGTCAGCCAGTTCTGGTACTTTGTTTGGTTGATTATTAAGGTGCCAATTTACTTTTTGTTTCAATGGTTTTAATGTTAAGCTTGATTAATTTCTAACTTCTCAGAGTCCAGAGTGTTGGTTTAAATTTTAGTATAAGATGTTAAAACGTCGAAACAATTGGAAAAAAATAGGGCAAAACCTAACATGTTGTCAAAGTTTTCTTTGGAATTGATTGGTGAGACTGGTGTTAACAAAAAGCACCAAGGAAGAGGCAGGAAACTCAACCTTACCGAAGCATTTTAGGTGCTAGAGACAGAAGGAAGATGCTTCAGGAAGAGATAAATGCTTCTAGATCAGAATCTGAAAGTTCTCAAGAGTGACCATAAGCAGACAACTGAACGAACAATGCTAAAAGGAGGAATAGCTGCTAAGAAGCCACTGAGGTCTCAGATTGGCCAAAGAGGACAAACAACAAAAAACAGATCTCCTTAAGAAATAGGAAAATATCCGGCAAAGACCTGACACAGGACCCAAGTGCTGTTTGCCGAACCTCGTCAGACATAATCTCAGTGGAATATGAAGAAGCCGTTCTTGAGGAGGAGAAACTAAGATAGCTTTCATCCTGTTAATAAGTTTAATCTTCATTTAAGCTGCATTTTTTTAATTCGCTCTGGTTATTTAAGAGTGACAAATGTGCACAAAAAAAAGGTAGGGAGTAATTGCAATTATGCACAATGTTGTATGGACATAGTCAGGAGAGAGGTAAAACTGTGTCTGCATCCATCTGCATCACGTTCAGTTTAGAAATGCAAAAAACAAGGAATCCGTCCATATTGCAAAATGGTCAGAAGGAACATGCTCCTAAAGTCTGTTTGATTACTTTGCTATACAATCTGGAATGATTCCTTGATGTGGGTACACACTCTTTAGCTTTTATTTGTTTATTCGGACAAACCCGAGTGTCACCAGGCGGATTATAGCTGCCAAAATCATTTCTCTGCAAATGGAAATAAACCTAATGACCTCGGTTGTCTTGCCAACTTTTAAAGACACCGAGTGTGTGTGCGTATGTGTGTGTGCGTGCACGTGCATGCATCTCACTAATGGCTAGAGTTATAGTTGTTTCATTTCAGTCAGAGTTATGAAGTGTTATGGAACCCTTTTAGGTTTTAACCTCCCTTGGCAGTAGTTAGGATCTATATTACAAAGGTTAGGAGGCTTTGCAGTCGCTCATTTTTGCTTTTTCTCTCTCTCTCACAGACGCGTGTACACACACTCACACATACTTGAATAAAGTTGCACTGGTCATGGCCTTCATACATGAGCTATCCTTAAATTTAATCAAAAGTCCTAATGGGTTGTGTGTGGGACGTTTCCCTCTGTGTGTGTGTGTGCGAGTGTGTGTGTCAAAGGAGGCCTTAGAGGCAGCAGCGGTTGATTGGAGGGCACATGTGTGATGTGGCTGAGAGATCAAACACACACTGTTGATAAATGTGAGAGCAGAGTGGGCAGTGCTCTTTTTCTTCAGCCCTGATCAGTGTTGGGCTGTTCTCTATTCATTACACAAACACACACATGCTGCTTTCACAGAGTGACAATAAGAGAGCGGTCAAGCACGTTTATATTTGACCATTTATCTACGTTTGTGCGCCATGCTTATATTTGAGTGTTTGTGTCTGTAGTTTGTGTGCTTGTAATGAGGTCAATCTCCTGCGTAGAGCTAAAACCTCAGTGTCTTTATCTCTGTTACATGGCCAGAGGATTATTCTCATCACTCTCAACCCTCTGCCACTCGTCCTCCATCGCTATACTCACTGAAAATCGACTTTGTGTTTTTGTTGACAGTGAGTGTATGTAGACTGTGCTGTAGGTCTGTCCAACATGCAGCACAAGCTCAGACACACACAGCCTTGCACAGACTTCTTGTTACCACTAAAGGTGTTTCATATCCCTTGAGTCAAAGCACAAAGAAATAAAAGTATTTCATGTTTTTAGAGTTGGTTGTGTTTTTCATTTTGTTGAAACAGTAAAAAAAAAAAAAAATCGAAACCACACTATATCTGAAACATCACTGAAGGTTCATATTTCACTGTCTATTTAAATCTCCTCTTGTGAGCGACTCGTGGGTCAATCTGTGTCACTGAATTCATATTAAGTTCAACAAAGGGCCTTAAATACATGTTGTGTGTCCTGGGCAGGGCGATATGACCAAAAATATTTATCACCATATACATTTGAAAATCTGCGATAACGATATAACTGACGATATAATTGACACTAGACAAAATACTTTACAACTCCACAACTTTATTAGTGCAAAAAACCCCATCAATGTATTTTCACTTAAACAAGCAGCTGCTTTTTATGTCCATTAAAGTTATATAAAAATGTAACAGTGCAAATGCAAACTCCTCGCTGACAGTTTAACCAAAAGGCATTTCCAGTGGAAACTGGCCGACATATCCTCAGCATAACCATGTATAATATCCACAAAACTTAAAAAGAGGTTATACACACACAATACGGTAATATTATGTGGAAGCACAGCACGTATCACTCCGCGAGGCTACGATAGCCGTAACGCTCCAACAATCCATCAAGCGGTGCGGCTTCGTAGCTTAGCAAAGTCGTACTAAAACATTTGACAGATTTTCGAGCGCCGTGTACATAAAATCGTTTCGAGGTCAGTAAACACAACCAGAGTTCATACATAAGACACACGGGATTATAACGGGCACTGTCGATTTTCTGAAAAATCAAAGGATTGTGCCGTATTTTCCAAACAACACGGTAATAATGACGGCCCGCTAGCATGCTCTACCAAAAATAGTGCTTTGTAGTGTGTCTGACGGATGAAAGCCAAACCAGTTCCACACCACTGAAGTTGCAGCATTTTTACAAACCAATTCTGGTTCATCCGTTATATTCAACGATCCACTTTCGCCCTTCTCATTCTGTGTCGCCGCCCTGCTTTTTCCGCCATGTGCGTATGAAAACAAAGGCTCTGCGCATGCGCGTTTTACCCATATTCTATCGCCATATTTCATTTTCTTATCGTTGCCCGACATCATACCGGTTTTACTGTGAACGGTACGATATGTTCCAGCCCTACTGCAAAGTACAACCAGCTGCAATGAACATTATTTCGTCAGTGTGTTCATGAACGTCTCAGTTGTGCATTATGTGTACCCATATGGAAAAGATATATATAAATCTTATAAAGTTTGTATCTGTCTTGTGTGAAACTTGTATGAAAAGCATACAAGAGTGAAAACAGATATAAGATCCCTTGAAAAATTATATAAATGAAACTTTTATGTTTTGGATACTTAAAAAACAATGTATGAAAGTAATGAGAAAGTGGCCACTTTCATGAGTAAATCATATAAGGCTTACATGATTTACTCATGAAAGTGGCCACTTTCTCATTACTTTCATGAGTAATCACATATAAGTTTTTACTATTTCTTTTCCATATGGGTATATATTATGCATGCTTTTTATTCATGTCTAATATATATATAGCTATATAGAATGGCTAATCAACCAATATAAATATTTTTCATGCTAAAAATATTTTTTTTTCTTTTTTTTTAAAATTAATTTACAATTTTACAAAAAAGCTGAAAAACCTGCTAAAACATGTTTTTGCTTTTGACAGAGAGGCCAAATTACAGTTATTTATTTGCTTTTATCTGGCGAATGTTATGCTTGACTTCTTAAAGAAGTTCAGTGTGCCGGCTCACATTTATGCATAAAAACATCAGTTTGTTATTTGCCTAACAAATAAAAATGTCATTTTTAATTTTAAGCGTGTGTGTGTGTGTGTATTAATCCAAGTTACCTGACTCGATAAATCCTTCAATTCCTTTTTTAAAGTATTTTTCTCAATCGTTGATTCTCCTCCTGTATGTTCTGTATTTGCTGCAGAAAGTCCTAAATATGACTGTAGAACTACATTTTTACATAAACTGTGTTTAACACCCGCTTAATCTCCGTCCACCAATATTCAGGAGAATCTTTGTTCATGCAGTTTGGATACGACTTTTTCTTAGTGAACGGTTTTTACTTGCAGCAAAGTCAGTGCTTGTCCTTGTTGGGCCTTGTAGCTTCTGTGCTTGTCCACTAACCAGATAAAGTGCGTGTGCTTTAGAATCCACTGTGTTAACCTGGATCGGATGTAGATTCACAATGACAAAGATTAATCAGCTCTAACACGTATATTTCAGTATCTGAGTGCCAATTTAGTTCACTGCAGAGGAAAGCATTAGGTATTAACAGGCAGTCTGTCCAGTGGAGCGTGTGGTGCTTACCCATGCTCTGTGTGGTTCTTAGCAGAATAGACGGAGGCCATAAGGCAGATGTTTGCCCACGCTTATGAGTGCTCTATTAAAACAGTCTCCAGTATGTGCTGGTTGTCTAAATGGCTCTTCTTTTTAGAGGGCAATATTGTTTTATTTGATGTTGTGCATGTGTTTCTGCACATGCCCATATCCACCTTTTTTGTTGTACAGTGCGCGCACACACGTCTGCCTCTCTTTGCAGTCTGTTTCACCATAATTGCTAACACCCCCCTGCCCTCTGTTCACTTCACACATGACGTGGCCCACCTTTTCACCCATCTGTCAGAACTATTGTGAGTGAGTGTGTGTGTGTGTGTGCATCGTGAGCTGTCATGCGAAGCCCGAGCGGTGTTGATCAGCAGGCCAAGCCAATGGCATATGGCCATGACCTGGGGTGCTGTGGCATGTAGGAATGCAGGATAGCGAACTGAATGGACAAGAGCTCATGCACATGGCTGCACGGATACTGGCATGCCAACATTGCATATGCAACTGATGAAGTGGAGTTTCGAGCACCCATTTGTGTCTTTCTCTACCTCCTTCCTCCCTTGCTGATATCAGTGCCAACGCCTCGGTCCCATCTCTCAAAAAAGTGTGGGAGGAGTCGTCTGTTGAGGATGTAAATCGAGTTTGCTGAGCTTGGCGTGCTCATATTTGAAGCTACATGTCAAAACACTCTCATGTCAGGCAGGATTCAAAGTGAAATACTGAGTAGACAACAATGTTTCCTTTTTTGTTGTTTTTTTTTAATCATTTAAATAACATCTCTATCATAAAGCTTCTGTTGACTTCATATTTCTTGTGACAGATCCAAGGTACAGTATAGGCACACAGTCACATACTGCCCTGTTATTAAAGCTGGTGGTGGCAGATGTAACCGAGCTATCCTTCATCTAGTGAACTGTAGTCTTTAGTTCACTAGATGAAGGTGTAGTGAAGAGAGTGGTTAAAAGATGAAAAAAGGCCCATATGAGCAGACACAAACCAAAGTGTCTCACCTGAGACGCTTATTCCAACACCACTATTTCATTATTAAAAAAGGACTATACACATGTGGTGCACACTCTTCCATGTATTTCATATCAGTGCCATCTGACAGGAAACATGTTGGTACACACTTTCTGCAGTAACTGGCCAAGTGTGTTAAAGTGTATACAGGCAGGATTTCCCAAGCTCTCCATTTATTCTTCAGCTTACTACATCCCTCATTTCTCATCTTGTGTATACCTGAGTGCCAAACCCAGTTTCCTACTCATGCGGGACATGTGCATTATGCTTAGGATTATTGTCATGTTGGATTTTGGTCCGTCTGAAGACATTCATGGAAAACTAAAGCGACTGATTCATCTGAGCTCCTTGAATAATGATGACTTAGAGGTAATTCAAAGTAATATACCCCTGAGGATTTTTGCACATTTGCCTGACTCATTGGCTGGCAGATACAGTATCCTGCATGTAGATATATCAGCAGTCTTTCAGCAACTGTTATTATTTTTTTGCATTTGTTTAATAAATTACTGCCGTGGTGTTTTCTTCCTCAGTGGCTATAGTGATTCATTTCCTCTTACTGCTGGTGCAGATTTTAATCCATTGATTTTACAATGACCGTATTACAACAGTGCTTACAAAGGGATAGAATGTGAGTGCAAGTAAAAAGGAGAACATTGGCATTGCAGGCGATAAAGACTTAACCCTTGCTCCTCAGTATTTTGGATTAAATGTAGACTATTTATTACGAGCTGTTTGGGCATGGAGGATTAAGTGGTCCCTCACTTCTGCAAGAACAACTCTGGGATTGTCATGGGATAGAAGCAGTGCATTAGTACCGGTACTTATCATGCTGCTCACAGTGGGACCGCAGAGAGTGTGATCACTGAACAAGTTGACTTGACCTTTCCTTTAATTAGGATCCCAGGAAGGTTACGAGTGGACAAAGAGCTGAAAAAGCAGCCCCGGTTTGACAGATATCCTGTGTCATGGTGCCTCTACCATCAAGTTCTTTATAGGCTGGTGGCAGCAAGCGGTCTGAGCCTGATAAATCCTCAGACAGAAGAAGAAGCTTTTACCTCAGTGGCTGAGGGGGGAAACGAGAGGCAACCCAATTACCTTTAGGAGCTCCTGTTCAAAAACATTTCATTGTTTCATTTGGTCAAACGTTTAATGTCATAGAGAGAGAGAGAGTGTAAAACTGATGCTTTTGAGTCCAAATAAACCCTGTTCCCCAATCCTTTTAAAGCACTCTTTTTCTAGAATTGACAAACATCTGTAACACAATAACTTTAAAAGATATTTTTACAAGAAAATACTTATTTTTAAAAAGTTAGGTACATTTTTTTGTTGTGTTTTGTGTTGTTTTGTAGAAATGTGTTGTTGTGTTTCCCAGTTGAACAGTCACTTTGAGGTGTTTCCAATTTGAGAGACAAAACTGAACATAAAACTCAAACGCAGAAAGAAAAATCACAACAACAGACTTTAAATCTCAGAGCATTACTGAATAAAACTGAAGTTTACAGTGAGCAGCCACATGCGTACACTTTCAGGTCAATCCTCAGTATCTTAAAAATGTACCATATATGATTATTTCATAAATAACTGCTTTTACTTCCTTTTCATAAACTGTTGTTAGTTTATAATTCTGATGCTTCGTCTTGCTTTCCTCACCCTGTCAATCAGTCAGATTTGTGACTGTTGATTAGGTGAAGTTTGTCCTAGTAAACAGGGTTCATTGCAGTTGGTTCGCACGTAGTAACAGAAATCCTGAATTACTAAATGAGTTTAACTCTACACATTCAGTGTCTCTGTCCCATGAGGTGCTGAGTATGTTGGCACACAGTCATCAGATTATGAAGTACCTCCGATCCAAATACCCTGAGCTCCTCGGTTAAACCATGTGGGAATTTAGTGCTAAATTCCGATATTATTACTGATATTTGTTGTGATGTAAAGTTAACATAAGAGATGATCTGGTAGTAATCAGGTCCGGCTCTGTTATTCTTTCAGCTGGTATTTAATGCTTTGAGAGCATGTATAAATACAGAATAAGAATAAAGATACAAATGTAGGTTTTGTCTACTGTTCAATTTGATATCGAGTCAGCAGGCACAAATTAGTTGCCCTGTTTTTGGATTATAACACTACAAAACTGTTTACAGCCAAGTTACCATGGCAATATACCCTAGTAAGAAGTGTCTTCATAGTGCTGAAACTCAGACGAGGATATGTCCTTCAATGTACAGATTAAACAAATATAAACTTCCTCCCCTGAGCCTGGTTCTGCTGCAGATTTCTTCCTGTTAAAAAGTAGTTTTTCCTTCCCAGTGTTTCCTTTGAGGTCATTGGATTTCTCTGTCTTATTGTAGGGTCTTTACCTGTAAAGTGCCTTGAGGTGACTGCTCTTGTGGTACAAATAGCAGTTTTTATTTAGGCTGAAAACTCAAAATACAACAGAAAAACATCCCACTAGCCACAGGAGTACACCGAGAGAATCACACAAAGTTACTACGAGAAAGACTGAAAGAAAGACGGTGCTATTTTTACACATGGGGTAATCGGTGAAGTGGAAACAGCTGAGGGAATGAGACACAGGTGTAGACGATCTACATCACCATGGAGGGAAGTAAAACTCACACAGGAACCAACCCGAAGCATAACTACTAAACACGGTGACAAACTACACTGCACAAAGGAACCCTGGGTACACCTAATATGAATCAACATAAAATAATATTTTTTCAAAACCTAAACCGTGGGAGGAAGCCGGAGTACGTGGAGAGAACCCACACAAACAGGAAGAACATGCAAACTCCACACAGAAAGACCCCGGCCTGGTGGTGGAACTGAACTCAGGACCTTCTTGCTGTGAGAACTATTAGCAATATTAGCCATTACTGATAAACAGACTAGTTAGATAAAAGATGAATAAACATTGGCGGCTGAATGGAGCGCAGGTGGAATATTGAGCTGTGACAGAGCGGATCACGGACACGTGGAGAAGCAGAGGGTTGCTGGCTGTGCAGAGCAAGAGGGGAAGTGAAGCTGATCAGAGTTCAGAGTGTGGAGAACCAATCAGAGCAAAAGCAGAGCTGCAGACTGAGGCGGAGCAGTGGGACTGGTGGATGGGAGAGAGGTTGCAGGCAGATGTAGACAGCATGACAAACTCTAATTTTTCTGCTTTTACATTCATTTATTAAAGTGTGTTTCCTGTTTTGTTGTAGCCACCTGTGAGGTCATTTTTACAATGCAGCCTGTGATCGCTGCAGTCTGTCAGTGAGCGCTCTGCTTATTATAGCTGTGCTGTTTGTTGGAGCCTTTATCTGTTAGTAGGTTACTTGGGACCCTGTGTAGTTTAGTGAAATTTAAAAAATAAATGTAATCCTTGTTTTATGAAGTCATTAAAGATGTATGCTGTATAATCATTCCACCCTGGAAAAAGAACAGTTCAAAGAAATCATTAAAAGCCCACAATTACCGTGACATTCATGCCCATGACGGGTGTATGTAAACTTCTAACCACAACTGTAGGATGTAGTTTTAGACCAGTGTTTTTTCAGTAACTCGTTTCAGCTTAATGACAATACAAGCCAAAGCTTTCGATTAACAAGGCGCAGTGTGTCTGCGTGTTTTGTGCTGCCGATCCTACCTGTAGGATACAATTGTGTTCTTTGGCTTTCTGTTGAAAGAGCAGGAATGTGTGCATGTGTGTTCAGCGTTTGTGTCTAATATTGTCTTAAACTGTTTCCCTCTGAAGCCTTGTCAGACATGCCGTACTTAACGCAAACTTGCACACACAAGCAGCCACGCACACAGGCGCTCACAAACACACACGTGTGTGCACATATACGTGCTCACCCAGTCTCAGAGCCATTGTTTCTCACACAGCAGGGCACAGGGTCGATTGCCAGTAGTGGAGCATTATCAGCCTCCCTGTGTTAG
>NW_024582493.1:1106126-1115578 GCF_018398535.1 Haplochromis burtoni | reverse complement strand
AGCCTGTGTGCACCTGTTTTGGCGGGAAAAAGTACACAGCCTCTCTGATTGGTGGATTCAAATTCAGCAGCTCCCAGGCTGACCTAGAAACTTATGTGTGTGTGTGTGTGTGTGTGTGTGTGTGTGTGTGTGTGTGTGTGTGTGTGTGTGTGTGTGTGTGTGTGTGTGTGTGTGTGTATTTTTTGTGCAGACATGCTCTCAGCTGAGGGAGCTGGTTCACGGGCCGGTCAGAGCCGCCTTATTTCCTTTTAATTGACTTAAGATGGGCAAACAAGACCTCAGCAAGCACACGGTACCCATTACACTCACGCACAAGAAATACACAACGCCAAGGTGCACGCTAATGAAGCACACATAGTGACACACAAACAGCCACAATTGCCCCTGCGTGTGTTAGCTACTTTACAGTTCCATCAGGCTAAATGAGGGGGTTGTGTTTTCCCAGTCAGCACTGCTGCATTCCAGTTGCCTGCAGCTCTGCCAAAACTCCTCCGTGATTACTAATCTTTTTACTCACCTTGCTGATTACAGTTTACCTCGGTTTAGTTGCATGTACTCCGTTCCAAGGTCGGCATCAGTAAGTGGGCAATATCGTTGCTCGAGAGTGGTTTAACCTTGCTAGTGGCAACCTGTGAGCGTTATCATAGCCAAAAATTCTTTACTACTAGCCCCAAAAGCTGTCATAGAAAAGCCAAAGGGCTCTTTAAAGGTAGACTTGATTGTTTTTTAAACTGGGAACCAGTTTCATTTGCTCTAAAGAATGTGTTTGACCCTCAAACAGATGTCCGCTCCAACCTTTCTGTGCTGGGCAGGTCGGTGTGTTTAATATGAACACAGACATCTCATCTTCGTTTTGTTGTTCTGGTTGGCCACAGTTCAAATTACATTTTACTCTGAGCTTGCTGATAATGCTGCAGAAAGTCAAGTTTAATTTGGCCTTTAAGATTTATACAATTGGAATTTAAAAAAACAATCCCGTGCAGCACTCCTCCAGCTCCTTCATAAACTGTGCAAATGGTGAAAAGTTGCAACAATGTTTCCGTCTCATCGAACATTTTAGGCTACAAGAGGAGCTGCTGAGGACAAACGGGGGTCTTTGGGGTTGTATGTACTCAAACTAACTACATGCTTTACTCACTCATCCACCCTCCAACCCTCGATATGCATCCTGAGGAAAAACGAGTATGCTATCAAAATTTGACATCTATTTCACCAGCAAAGATTTAAAGGCAAACTTTTTTTGTTTTTATTTCCTGTTTGTCTCCTGCAGGTTATTCCTAAAAAACAGAAGTCCTCGCTCTGCCAGTCACCTCAGTTCAATTGATTTGCTTTGCTTTTGTTCCTCACAAGCATGCATCATTTTCATTGTCCATCCTTCCATCCATCCTTCCACCTTTCACCCTCTCTTCACTACCCAACCATTGTTTTATCATTGGTGTATGAGAGAAGAGGACAGGCGGAAGGAGGAGTTGGAGGAGGAGGAGGAGGAGGAAGAAAGGAAGATGGACAGCTTTCTACTTTTCTGCCTTTCTGTTTGTGTGACCATTTGTTTTTGTTCTGTTATGGCCTTATAGATAGTAGCCATCCTGAACCCAAGTTGCTTAAATAAAATCATTAGATGTATTAGAAAAATTGTCTTAGTACCTGTAAAAAGTCTTTATACCACTTAATACAGTAATTTACCAAGGGAACCTGTAATAGAAGGGTTGTGTCAATGGTGCACCAGTCACAACTTTAACCGTGCTGCTTGTAGGGGTCTGAGGTCAGGTTGGCAAATAAAGTTCGTTGGCCATCTTCCAGAAAAATTCCTTTTTTCCTTCAGCCACTCAGAAGGGACGCTCATCCATTTATAGCCTATAACTGTACAGGTCAACATTTTAAAAATGAATGGGCGTGTTAGGTGGTGATGTTTGGAGCTGCCCAACAGACTCTGTTGTAAACAGGAGTATGGGAGAACCCGGCTTTGTGCTATAATTAATTGAAACAAGGCATTGCTGTTGTGGACGTAAAAACAAAATCTTCCACAGAGTCAGAAATCACAAAGATGTCACACCCAAATTAAACATTTACTATTAAAGAAATGAGTCCTAAAGTTAAAATTGAAGCTAGTTTCTCCAAATGTATGGAGTGTAACATACAGCAGAGCAGGATTCTTGCCCATTCAAGCATTTGGTCCAACTGTAGCTTAACCTGTTGACCCAGTCTGCATAAATTGAGTTGCAGCCTCTTAATATACTTTTTGAAAGAGCTTCTTGTTACCATTAACAAGCAGGAAAAGTTAATAAAGTAGCTACTAAATCTCTATATTATATTATAATTTGTGTAACTCCTGAGAAAGGTGATGGAGAGGTCATTTTCTTTAACAATGGGAAAAATATGATATGGCCTAAAATAATTGAGCTTTTTTATGGTACATGTTATACACTTAACACCAACAAGTACATTATTTCTTAGGTTCTATTAAATATACATGAAATACATTCATTCTGTTTCCGAATATCAGCTGCCTCATGTGGAGCAGTTACACAGTCCTCACAGCTTTCACTGGGGACTGAACCACAGGACATTGGGCTCAGCTGCATCTATTGTGATTCAATTTTTCTGCACAGGAACTCGCACAAACATATTCAGCGCACACTCTACAGCATTTGCCCTTTAGGCAGAGAATAAAGCACATATTATACGTCCATCTTAGGACGAGATGGAAAGAAGGGTCACAGAATGAGAGAGGAAGTGCACAAGTGCACTCGTGTCTGCAGAGTAATCGACAATATGAGACTCATCCAGAGTTTCCTGCCCATACAGTCTGGCATAAGCAGATATTACATTTTTTTATAGAAATGACCTTGTAGGAGTGCTTCCCTATTAGGTGATGATAATGGAAATAGTCTGCATTGGCAGCTCATGATGACATTTTTCTGAACATTTGCTTTGGTGAGTAATAAGAATTCTGCCGTGCGCTACTATGAACGTCGCTGTACTCTCAACAAACCAGCAGGAAAAAAGCTCCCGTCCTAGCCTGTCATCAGGTGTCGAGCTCCTGCATCATAACAGTGCCTGTTGTGACCTGGAGCCAAAACACTTCACTAGTTTTTATTTATGTATTTAATGGTGTCCATGTAAAGTGTTTCGATAGTTTTCACCCAGACTGCTTTCACTGCTGTGATACCAGGTATTGCCTTACAGTGTTGGCCCAGCTAAAAGAAGAGCTTTTCTTTCTAAACTGAGAGAGATGAAAGATTCTCACCTTTCAGTTTAATCCTTCAGTTGTTGTTGTGCACGTGTGTCAAACAGGATTACTGTATCCTGGACCACCTCAGTATTATGTGTTGACGGCTGGTTTCAGTAACCAATAAATTTATCTTGTCTGTAATAACGAGTCCCTAAAGTTGTATTTTTGTGTATTCAAAGTATCCAATCTTATTTCACATGTAAATATCCATTATGTAGTCTATGTGATTTTCAGTAAATGTTTCCATATTGCATTATCATTAAACTTGTACATGTTTTGCTTTAGGCTGGGAGTTTTTAGAGATGTGCACGGTCTCACACAGATGCCCATACTGCATCATTTATTCTCAATTCCAGCTCATTTGAACATTACAGTGAATTTGTTAGGACAGAGGACAGCCTGTCATTAGGTAGACCTCTTGTGCAGCATGTTTGAGACAGTGTGAATTGAAGTCCTGTCTATGTGCATGTGTGTTATGTGTTATTCATAAGTACAGATACCTGGTGAAAGTTCTGACAAGAACTAGAAAGAGAGATCATATTTCTCCCATTTTAGCTTCTCCTCATTTGCAAATTAAAATTCTTCTGTACAAGTTCTTGTAGTGCCAAAGACGCCCTCTCTATGTTTCCTTTGTGATTAAGATGATAGTTAGGGCTGGAGCAGGTGAACCTGAACCGTCAGGCTTGTGATCCACTGAGTATTTCTTCTCTCTCACCTCTTTCACTCCACATGCCTTTATAAACCACTTCTCTCCTATAGTGTGTACCTATACTCTCCTTTTCCCTCTTTCTCCTCGCCCCTCAGCCGGTCATGGCAGACCCCGCCCCACCTTGATCTTGTTTCTGGCTGAGGTTTCTTATTGATATTGCACCAAATCACAAGAACAGTTGCATCAAGACATAAACATAAATAAGAAGCACATTAAGGGGATGAAGGGGATCTTTGCTTAAACCAAATGAATAAATAGACACAACATGTCCTTAATAACCAAGTAGAACATTTCTTTTATCCATACACTATCATGCAGAATTGTAAATGCATGCACGCTTATGTGTGATAAGCGCTTTCATAAGTCCAAAAGTATTAAGTAGTCTGCAAGTTTTTCTCGCCAACTATGTGGAATCCAGAGAGAGTGACATAGCCAAAGTATCCTGCCTAAAGATGCTTTGCCAGGGCTTTAATGGAGCCACGTTCAGTTACTGCTTGTTTGTGGGTCCTCTGCCCTCAGATTTGTATTGGGGAAAAGTAAGCATGCTAATTAGGACTGTGGTCTCTTAAGTGACTCCTTTCTGTGCCTTGAGAAGCTCCAGATTTGCATTTACCCCTATATTTTGGGGGAGTATTTATCATTACTGCAATGTGACATCCTATCCGCTTGGGACAATTGCTAGTGTACTGGTTCCACTGGCAGCCATACATCTCCACCATGTTTGATTGATTATGTTAAGTCCTTCTTTTTATAGATTTTTTCGGTATTGTAATCTGGCCCTTCTCTTCTTGATTGTTACCAGTGGTTTGCATGTAAACCCTTGGCATAAATGCTCTGTATTTACACGTATGAAGGCATTGCTTGATTGTAGAGTTTGACCGCAACAAGCCTGCGTGAGTATTCGTGAAATGGCTCGATCCTGTGAGGGGATTTTTCTTTACCAAGGAAAGAATTCACTTTAGCTTTCTTCAGTTGTCATTTTTGTGTCGTCGAGCTCAACAGCACGTTCCTTTCTTCGTAAGATTCCACTTAATTGTTGATTTCTGTCTCTCCTAAAATTTCAGCGCTCACTAATAAGTTCTGCATTTGGAATCAACTCCAGACCTTTTGTCTCCTCAATATGTCATTAAATATGTCAACATGTCATCGAAGAAACAGACGCACAGCTTGTATGCCAACAGCAGAGACTATTTAAAAGTAATGTGATCATTTTGTTACCTGTGCTTATCAATCACACCTTGAACGATTCACTTACAAACTCGAATGTAACCACACGTAAAGACAAAAGTAACCAAACTGTGTCACCTTCTTAAATACTTGGATGTACATACAGCTACCTGCCTGAAGAGCATTTGGTTTATTTGTCTTAACAAGCTGAAAGCTAAACTTTTCATGTGAATCTCACAGAAGAACGTCACACCACAGTCAAGTGATTTGCGGGCAAGGAAGAAGGTCCATCTTTGCAAAGTTCAAAGAGCCACCAAGCGTAATTTATTCCAGCGTAACTTTACTATAGGCAGGCTTAATAATGTGAACCCTGCTGACACCCTGTGTCCCCGAGTTCACATTTTGCTATGTACAAGTCTGTGTTGCACTCCTCTCCCAATTTGAATCATTACTCTCGACTTTGTAATCAGCTCCAACAATTATAACCTCACAGCGTGCCTCTGATTACTGTCCGGGTGTATTTTGGAGTGTTCTGGGAATGTTGTGGAAAAAACCCTGATTCTGGTCCCAGCAGAACTCTAGGTTACACACATTTACAGTAACCCTGTCTGTGTGCTTGTGTGTGGGTTGCCGTTCGTTTGAAGTGCTCATTCCCCCTAAATTACAGTGCTGCCATAATGAAGTATTACCATGCAATTCCAAGGCAGACCAGTACAAAGAAAGTGTGTGTGTGTGTGTGTGTGTGTGTGTGTGTGTGTGTGTGTGTGTGTGTGTGTGTTCGACACTTGAGGTGAAAGTTCAAATGCGATGCCCGAGCAAAGACTGTCTGCCAGGCCAAAGTGTGCATGTTGTCTGGGTGTGTTCCTGTGTGCGTTTGCATGTGTTTTATGAAACAAGTAGAAAAATAGCTTTTTTGTGTAATGCAGGCCCTCTGAGCTGAGGCGTGTTTGCAGTTGCGTGAGTCTCATCCCAGTTGTGTTTCTAAATGTGTGGATCCACCAGCCAGCTGTGACAAAGCTCAGTTTGAGCTCACACATACGCACTCGGAGGTGCGGACGTCTTTGGCTGCAGGCTGTGCTGGCCTCACCTACGGCCTCCCCAGCGTGCTGAATGTTGCATGAGGCCCAGCCGCCTCATACATACTGCATCAGCACAAACATGCCATCTGATTTTATACATAGTGCATTGGCACCTGTACTCACCTTGACTGGCAAGCATGCAATCCATTTTTCATCAACGCGTTCAATGGGACGGCTCTTTTAGGACACGGCAGTAGGAGGTGGTAGATGTTTGTCGGCGATGGCGTCTTTTGTTATTTCCCGTTTGGCACTCTGCACTGTGCAGCGTTTTTGTTTGCTTGGTTTTTTTCCTCTTTTGTTGTTGTTTCCTGGGAGCACTCCCAGTGTAGATGCATGAGCATATATCTAAAGCTGAACTTGGTTTTCTTATAGTATGCTATGTTAGTTGCTACATAGAGTTGATCCCCTTCAGGCAGCAGGAATTTTTGTTTTCTGGCCAGGCAATCATTAACCTGTAGAAAGATGTCAGTTCAGTTCACCTTTTTATTATTGAAAACTAGTGGTGCAATGGATCAAAAATCTCACGGTTCGGATCGGATCACGGTTTTAAGTCACAGATCGGATCAATTTTCGGATCAGCGAAAAAAATGTAACATTTACTTATTTACTTATTGAAGTATTTTTTGCCTGTTAAAAACATTCAACGCAAGACTCATTCCACGCAATTATTAAAAAAAAATTATGGTCTCTCGAGGCCCGGTAGCAAACCCCGGGATTGCTGTTCTAGCCTATTGACGACCAGCATCTTCAGGTAAATCTTTAAAGTGAAAGTTTGAGGGACTTCTGGGCCACACTGAGCCAATGTTTCAGGAACGCATGTGGTTTATTTCCTTTTTTTCCCAATACAGAATTTAATAGACACTGTTGTGAAAGAGCTATAACTACACAGCCAGACTACAGGTAAATAATATTTTCTACAGACTGGACTGTTTAGTGTACCCCTTCCGGTCCGAGCGCCTTATGTTTGACACCAGTGGTGTAGAGTTTGAATCCTCGTTCAAGCTGCTGCGCAGCTCAGAAGAGCAAAAAAATAATTACAAAATTACTGATTTCATGCAAAGAAAGTGCAATCATTGCTCAGCGTCACAGAAAAACTCCTGGACATTTGTAATATTTCAATTTCAGCTTGTTTTTGTCCCCAGGTTACCAAAAAGCTAAAGAATGCAACAGTAAAAGGATCAGTTTTAGCATCAGTTCTAGTAAGATCGTTTCTGCCAAACAGATATTGAAGCCACTTGAGTCTAAGCACCTTGAGCCCCCAGCTAGATCCTCAAAACACAAGGTGCTGTCACTGTGGCTACTATCAGCTAACATCTCGTGCCCCCAACCAATGACCTATCTAGGCTGTGTATTATAGCTAGCGTGCTAACAGTACTGGGGCCAAGCACCCTTTAGCAAGTCTCCCCTGCAAAGCAGAGTCTCCTAAATGAAAACCATTCCACTCTGCCTGCTTCCCAAGCTCTGCTCAGGGACAGGAGCCATGGGGTCAACAGCTGGTGGAGGATATGGCAATTGTTTATGAAAAAATGCTTTCTCAAGCCCACCAAAAACACACACTTGGGGGTGGTGGGTGGGGAGGGGGTTGGGCTCTGCCCCTGAACAGCCAACAGCTGGGAAGGGTTGGGGAGTAGCCTAGAGGCTGGCAAGTTGCCCCCTCCCCTCCGGTCCAGATGGGGGAGGTTAGGCTGAGGCTAGCTGCAGCCCACCCCTCTCCTCCACTTCCCAAACTTCCCATTCCCATTAAGGAGAGGCTAGAGATTGTGAAGGAAGGGAAAGGAGGAAGAAAAGCAAAAGAGCATGACTGCTGTTTTTTCTCCCCCAACCCTCCCTCCATCTTCGGCCTAATCAAATAAAGCAGGAAGCTTCCGAGACGGAAGAGGAGTGTTTATTGATATTTGTGTGTGCTCCTTCACCCTCTCTCATGTCCCCACTGTTTATTTTCTCTCCACCACTTTTGAAAATTCTGATATTGTCAATGTTTTCAGCCCATATATCATGCCTAACTGAATGTTTGAACGCTGCTGAGGCAAAAAGGTTATGTTTCTTTCTGCTTCTTACAATATACCATTATCTTAAATTGAGCCACTGGGAAATTACACACCAACTCGACATCCGTTGCAAAACGGCTATGACCAGTCAATTTATTGTAATAAGAGGGTGTCATATGAAATGAAATGGCCTTAAATAAGAATTGATGATCCCATCCGTCTATAGCATTGGTCAGACATAAAGGCGTGCACACACACACACGCGCGCCGCTTGTACTTGAGCTTGTACTTGAAAATCCTGATGAGGGTATTGTGTTACCAGTACCTTTTAGTGCCTAAAAAGTTGAAATTGCATCTTTAGGTAGTGCACAGACTCAACTCAAAAGTGGCCTTTAAGTGGAAAACTGTGTTGGGAACTGGATGAAGGCCTTAAGTTAGATCTTATGGGAAGCAGTGCAGAGAACGAAGAAGCTCAATCATGCAACATAAAGGCAGACTGATGCCGGAGTTTCCAATCGGGCATCCCCCTCCCTGAAAACTTTCCTGCTCAGACAGTTTTGTGCATTTGATGGCAGTACAAGACCTCAGTTGGACTTGAAAATGATTAGACCCATGCGTGTTTTAGGGATGGGATTCCAATCTTTGACCAATATTGAAATAATAAACATTGTGGTAGGAGTATAAAGTGCACTGAACCCAAGCCAGATCCCCGACACTTCCTATGTAAGAGCGCAAGCATACACTCCAGCAAGTTTAAGACTTTTATATGGCTATGTAAAACCCAAGAATAACCACTGGGTAGTTGTACTGATGTAAAAATCATCTGCACAGACGTTTGAAAGGAAACCGTATTCTTTTTAAAGCATCGTAACGTGCAACAAACGTCATTGTTGCGATATGCAACATCAGAAATGTTTTCAGGCTAAGATGCCAAAGTCGGATGTTAGTATTCTGATACCTGCACCCAGTGGTCTTTTCTTCAAAGTGCAGTGAACCCTTGTAAAACCTGTTTGGCACCGCTGAGAGGATCTGGTGTTTGAATGGCACGGCACTGAGAAGTTGCCATGACTAACAAAGGGAAACTTTTTTTTTCTTGAACTGCCACTGTGAGAGCCCGTCTTGTTATTTTCAATAGTCCTTTTGTTAGAGTTCATTGAGAGGCGACAGCTTGATTTCCCCTCAAGCCATCCATATGTGCACATGCTGCTGCTCTCTGACATGTCACTCGTCATATCATTGTGTGTGTGTGTGTGTGTGTGTGTGTGTGTGTGTGTGTG
>NW_024582493.1:1077136-1106106 GCF_018398535.1 Haplochromis burtoni | reverse complement strand
TGTGTGTGTGTGCGTGCGTGCGTGCGTGCGTGCGTGCGTGCGTGCGTGTGTGTGGTGTGCATTAATCTACCTGCAACCCTGTGGGCTTGCTGCTGACTGCTTCCTAAAGGTCAGACCATATGACCTCTGGGGGTTCAGGCCAAATCAGTATCCTGGGGTGCTCTCGTCTCTGAAGAAAACATTATCTGTCCAAAATCTAAATGTGGATGCATTCACTTGACAACATTGATCCATATATGTATATGTGTATGTATGTGTATGGCTAAATTATTGTTTTTGATTTTATGGAAATATACTGTTTTATTTGTTCATATGAACATTTGGGTCAGAAAGTAGTCAAACATTAAAAAAAGAGAAATTTTATTCCTAAAAAAATCTGTATGAATGAAAGGAATTTTAACAAGAGAGCAAAAAAAAAAAACAGATGGAAGAAGGAATTAAACAGAAAAACATGATGCATAGTGGACATAGAAGCACCTATGTGTCTTGCTATATACAAATACAAGTGTATTAAATTGAATTAAAATGGAGGAACCAAGATGTTTAAAGAAAGTACGGGAAAACTAAATGGATCAACGAAGGCATGGACGAAGGAAGAAAGAAGGTAAAAGGAAAGAAAGAAATGAAAAGAAGGACTAACACTGACGCACAAGCACACACAAGCATAAGTGCGCACTTCCTAGGGAAAACCATTTGTAGGATGTAATTGTGAGGTAATGGAGGCTGGTCTGAGGGGTGAGGGGTTAAAGGTTAGAAGTGTGTTGTTGAAGAGGCCTCAGTCATCAGCCGTCAGCCAGGGTCATGTCACGTGTGTGTGTGCACCAGTGTGCCTCCAAACTAGGCCTTAGTTAAAAACATAAGGGCAACCCTTATACCCTTAATACACGCACACACACACACACACACACACACACACACGGTTTCTACCAAAATATTGAAAAAAATCTGTTTCTGTTTTGCAATTTGAATTTCACTTCATATTACCTGGAATCAGTCTCTCTAACCACAGCTGTGTGTCACTATACAGCGCACACACATACACACAGGTGTAATTCTAATCGTCCAGGTTTCCCTCTAAGCCCGCTCGCACTCCTCCAGTCCCCTTACCAATTAACATATGTAAGAGCGACAAGGTCTAACTTTACTTTTAATGAGAAAAGCCAGGCTGCCCTGCAACTTTGTAGCAAGTTTTGCTACATAGAATACGATGTAGCAAAACTGAAGTGAATTTAATACAAAGTCTAATATGATACATTGACAAATTCTGTAACTGTCTTTTGCTACATTGTAAGCATTATGTAGGATACTATTTAACATGGCAATGAATTTTAATTTCATTAAAACTTTAGACACAGCAAGTTCCAAGAAGCAGTTTTAGTTGTTGCTCAATTAAATTAGACCAGTAGGATGGGTCCTCTCTGTTTGAATTCAGGCTGTCTACTGCATATTGCTGACATACTGTAGTTGATCTTTTAGCACAGATCTTTTTACACACAGCACAAATCATCATTTAGACCCAAATTAAATAGCTAGACTAGAATCACGGGGTCTGGTGTTGGCAAGGAGAGAGCAGAAAACAAGACAAAATTCTTGTTAAGTCTCGTTATCACTTGGAATCATTTCCGTGTCCTCTCAGAAATGTTATTTATGACAAAAAAGGAAAAGTAACAGTGATTCTTTCTGTTCCGTTCATGTGAGGCGCAAGTGTCTCACTCATAGAGGATTATCTGCCCTAACTTGGTTAAAACGTCCTTTCATCATCGTTAGTCTCAGTGTGATGTTGTACATATGTATTCAAGCTGTGCTGAAAGAAGAAGAACTTCATGTTCAATAACTTACATACTGACACTTTCATCATGTACATATAGGAATAAAATTCAAATCAGTAAAAAACTAGTGATGGTTTAGAAAAAAATCAGTTTGATGTCAAGTTTGTTATTTATATCAACATAAGGACTCTACAAGCAACAGGTATACATGAAGTCCTGATAGGATAGAAATCTAAATATGTACTATTTTTATATATTGTAAAGTTTCTCAAGAGCCTAGTTGGTTACACATTAACCTGATAAAATAAGATAATAATCAGGTACTTAGTTTAGTCCCTTATGGATTGAATTAGGAAGGACATGTGGCATAAAAATCTGCCACATCAAACATGCAGCGCTACCTGCTGTGGTGACCAACCAGAAGCTAAAAGTAGCCTCTGGATAAATAGAAAAATATATTGAACAGAATGAAAAAAGTGCAGTTTCTGGAATAGCAGCATCCACAGAAAAGGTGCAGACCTGCTAATGAAGGGGGGATCACCCAGCTCAAGTATGGCTTATGATTTTTAGCTGTGTGACTTTCTAACTGCACCACGTAACAATAAGTCTGAAGTGCTCTTTGCACAGTGACTGACTTGCTATTAGTACTCACTTTGTGCACAACTTACTGCACACAAAATCGGAAATCTTAATCTGTAAGAAAGTTCTTTTCAGCTGTGCTTTTCAGTATTTCAGTATACGAATGCACAATAAAACATTTTTCTGATACCTGTGATTTATTTTTGGTCTGTACTTATAAGAGATATTTAATATATATTCTGTCCCTTCTAACTAAACCTTCTTTGAAGAAAAAGATGTATTATTCCTTTCAGAACTTTACTGACATTTAGTGTCAGTACTAACCGGTGTATTATGTACGGCTAAATATGTAGTCCAAAACACATAGATACATATACACATATACTTTAAGCATTTTATCTACAGTAACCAGTTAGCCTGAAAGTACCCAGAGCAAACCCGTTCAGACACTTGAAAACAGGAAGACCCCAGCTGGGATTTGAACCAGTGTCATTTTTTATGTGAGGCAGCAGTGCTAACCACCACACCACCATCCTATTAACCATCGATTGTTTAAAGTTAACTAATATAACATAACATACTAGATTATAATATTTAGGAAAACTTTACATGTATTTTGTTTGAATTGTTTTATGTTTATTTTTCTGATGTGAAGAACACATGACTTGATCGAGCTTGTTGCTTTTCTAAATGATTCTCAGAAAATTCTTATTTAATCTGATGAAATAAAACAAGCAGACCACAATCAAGGTATTACACACTATTATGTGAAAAAATGAAGTCCCATCAAGGAATGTTGTTTTGGGCCTATAGTCACTGCCTGCAGTACAGCAAACACAGGTAAACTTAAAGCACATGAGTGTGGACACTCAGGATTGCTTCTGGTTTGGCTGCAGCTCAGGAGGAAAAGCAGGTCTGGTATTCATTGGAAGGTTGGTGGTTTGATCCCTGCTCCAGTCTCAGATACTAACCTAAGTTGTTCTGTGATGGATCCATCGAGTGTGAATGTTGGATAGGAAGCAGTTACTTAGGAAAAGCATAGAAAAAAGTGCTTGCATGAATGGGTGAATGAAGTTGTATAAAGCACTTTGAGTGCTCGGGTAGAGCAGAAAAGTCCTGCATACGAACCATTATGTTTAAGGTACTAGGTTAGGATTCGCTTCATGGACTGATTATGTGTCTGGATGAAATCTGTCCCTTCACAACACTAACTGTGCATTTCCATGTGAAGCAGCACTTTGAGAAGAATCTATGTGTGATGAGTTTTGTGAGTCGTCTCTGTCAGTATTGTGATAACCTGGCGTCTCACAGTACAGATGCTGTACATCTTGTGGAAAAACTGTGTTTTTTTGATGAAAACTGATGCAAATATGACGCGCTCTACCCTTCATAGTCATCGCATCTCACACCGTTTTATTACCTACGAGAGACGTGGGACCAATGTGCACTCACTGCTGCTGTGAAACTCATTTTGAAGAATAATCGCGCGCTGACGTCAGCACACTTCAGTGTATTTACATTATACTACAGGCACTTTTACATGAGTAGATATTTGTGTCCAGCTTTCAAATGTGCCCGTCAAAGTCGGTCAGAATTACACATTGTTCCGAGTAACTGAGCAAACCATTTAACTACAGAACATGCGCTTGGTGGTCTAACAAGTAAATCCTGAAATCACTGTGTTTAAGTGCCATGTCTGTAACTGTTTCAGGTGATGTAATTACTAATGTCCTAATGTGGTTAAATACCTGATGTTCTGAGTGTGCACTCTTACAAACAAATCGCACGGCATCAGTTTGCAAACCTTGTATGTTGCATTCTTTGTGAGAATTCTCTGAGAATGATACAAGGCGTGTGTGCGTGTGAGTGTGAGTCTTCCCTGTTAGGCCTGAATCAGTCTGTAAACAGACACCTATGAGCAGCTGGGCATTTGGCCTCAGTACAACTCCCTCACAGAGAGGAAATGTTGACCTCCACACACACACACACACACTGACAAGCACCGAGACAGTGTATGCATACATGCACCGACAAGCAGCACATCACCACACACAAACATCCATAAACACACACATCTACTCAACAACGCACTCTCACACAAACACATTTCCCTTAGCTCCCACAGGAGACAGACGCTGCCATGTTTACTGGCTCGCCGGAAACTTTAACAGGAGGGAGTGAGAGACCAGCAGCTATCATTGTCTCTCTCCTCCTGACATGCCCCCCCCCCTTTTTTTTTTCCTTTTTTTGTTTCTTTCAGACGTCTCTATATCAACACTTTGGTCAGTTTATTTGTCCAAGGCAACAACTCAGCAAGTTTTATTGCTCCCCAAATCTAAATCAGGAGGGGGTGTAGGGGACAAATTTCCGGATGAACAACCCAGTGGACGCACTCAGGAGAATGTAAACTGGGCCTGGAGCATAAGTGATAACAAATAAGAGATGTTCTCTAGCTGTGAGCTGTACACTTCAAATGTTTTTGTTTTTACTCTGAAGGACACCGAGGAGTCTGACTGGAGCTTCAGCCAGGAAAACACTCCAGAAGCTTCCAAGCACTGCTGTCCAGTCTGTCTCTCTCTCAAGAGCTGGCTTGTCCTGGCCTTCACACACTCAGAGGAAGACTTTTTAGTTTTTTTAATTTTGTCTGGCAGCTGGAATGATTCACTGAATCTGATGATTCATTGTGAGGAAAGGGAGCTCTAATAATTTCCCTCCTTCGACAAATAACAAAAGGTGCAGTTGTGGAATTTCAGCAGACATAAAAACAGTTTAGTATCTCAGATCCTTTGTTACTCAGAAGAATCTGAACCTTTTTATTCCATTTTCATCTGCTGAGACTTTCACCTTCAAAGACTCACTGACGTACACACTGTCCCGCTGTTGTTGATAGTCAGGAACTTCTAATTCTCTTCATCTAGTTATTGCTTTTATCTGCTTCTCTCTCAGTTCTTCCATCCTTTGTTCCTCTCTTCTTTTGCTCCATTCTCCTTAGCTTTCTTTAACCCTCTTAAAGAAAGTCATTCCTAATTTTTGCTACTAGAAATGCAATAAATCAGTTTTGTGCCAAGAGATCCTCCCTCCATATTCACCCTGTCCTTCAGATGCTGTTTGGAAATGTGTACATGCATTTGTAATCCATAGGGACATTGCTTGTAGAACTATCTCAATATATCAGCTTGATTATTTTCTGTCATTTCAATAAGGAGATATCACCTGGAAGAAATGAACATGACTCATTGTGATAGAGAAATTCATGTGTTTGGCGTTTAGACTCCGATGACCCATTGTGGCCGAATGAAATCCAAGCAGTGATAGGATTTAGGACCAGACCCCCTGGAGTCTAGACACTGGTGGTGGTGAAGAGTGTAAAGTGGAGGTGGGAAGGAGGTGGGTTCCAGTCGGAAAAGGAGAATGACGGAGAGCACAGATTCAAACCATGCGAAGCGGAGGCCGATTGTCTTGGCTTCATGAAAGAAAGTCACCTGGTTGGGCAGGTGACCCATGAATCTGACTGTAAGGACCTGGATTCATTTTCTGTGTCATCCCACCTGCTTTCCTGTCGGCTTTCTCCACTGTGCTGTTAAAGAAAGGCTTAAAAATGCCTCCAAAAAAAAAGTATTTCTTGATTTGTTTATTTGATAGTGTTCGCTGCCTGTGGTTATGGCTTTTGCTCTCTGACAGGAAGGAAAGTCCTGAGGAAGCTCTTGTAATGTAGCATGTTGACGCTGTGTTATATTGTTGAACGAATAGAAACCTGCAGGGTGTTGAGGTCGGGATGGGAGATTTGTTGTCCTGGGTTTTGTTTCGCAGACGTACAAATCTTGCTGACTTTGTTGACAGAAGCCTGGAGAGTAACTCCTGGTTTTTCTCTCTAACATCCTTTTTCCTACACAGTCAGTACACTGAGTCTACAATATGTACTATAGTTGAAATGTTATTTTGATAGACTACATATTTACATATTTATTGTTTGTTTATGGGGACATTCTTGAAACAAATATGAAAGGATGCTCAATGTGTCTCAGACTGTACAATAATAAAAACATTGTAAGATTACAGAAAATACATTTCAAACTAAATATCAACTGTCTGAGTATCATAAACCTGCAGCTATCATGTGTTGCAGTCTCTGTAATGGGCAACACTGATGGAAATTATTCCCACCCTGACCTGCACAGTGAAACAGTTGACAGAACTGTACAGTACTGCCAAATTGTAATTTGTTGCAGGTTAAAATAAATAAATAAATAAATAACATTTTCTAATTCTAAAAATTCTCTTTCTTCTAAGTAGCTTAAGTAATTTTCATTCTTGAATTGAGTGTGATGAATGAGTCCTCCAGTGCCTGGTTATTCTGTTTTCATGGCATTGGGAGATTCACAAGTGAAAACAAATTCTGCACGTGTGGCAAATTCCCACAAACACTGGATCCTACGTCTGACCGGGGTTCCTGCAAGATTTGAGAATGTCTTCGGTGACGTGTTGTTTGGATTTCTGTCTATTATCACTATAATATTTAGAATTTGCATAATTAGATTCATCACAGCACACTCATACGGCAGCAGGAAGCACTGCAACATAAATCAGCTCTGTATCTTAAGTAATTTGTCACGTTTCCTCAGTGGTTACACTATGCACCATAATAACTAACAGCAGTGAATGAAAGCCTGTTACTCAGAGGTAGACAACACTCAGCTGTTGATGGAGCTTGATAGCTTTTTATTAAATCTGAATCCAGGTTTAAATCTCTTATCAAATCTTTCTAGATTGTTTTGTTGGGTTACAAATAAAGAATGGATTGTTTACTTTTTCAGACTAAGGCTGCTTTCACAGCCACAGAAGGCGTTATAACATTTCTCCCACAGGTTACATAGTGAAGCTATATTGAATGAACTCCATACAGGCCACAGTGACACTTAAGTAAATTCATGTCTATGGAAGACGCGACAGAACCAATAAACTTTTAAGTTGAGTATTGTGTAACAGCCTCAAGTGTTTTATGATTTTGCTACATTGTGGCTCATTTGCCATCATCATTCATTCTAAATATTTGTGTAATGAATTTCTTTTATGCCTCATAATGCTTGTAATCCGTGATATTGCTCAATGTAAATGATATAGCCAAGAGTTAATAGACAGGCAACAGCTTTTCTCAGTACTCGACAGCCTGCACTTGCTGGACAGTAAATATTTGGACACTGAGGGCGAAATTGGCCTCTTGCACAGCGAAGAGGACCTTGAACTTTAAAGCCCAGTGTGCATGAACTCAGAGGACAAGCTGCCACACATGGCTGAATAAACCATGTAAACCTTGGATGTTCTGTTGCCCGTAGTGTTCTCTCACTTAAACACATGCAGCTCGGTGTAAAATACATTCTCTGCAGAAAGACGTTTGTTTCATAGCTCCAGAAGGACTCTGTGAGTCCCAGTATCTTATTTTGGAACATTAATGAAAAATTGTCCACATCTGTGACAAAACTAAACTTTCCCACCATCTCTCTTTGGTTGTCATAAAATCTGGGATGCTAGCAAAGGAGCAGTGAGCTTGTACCATGGTGGGGCATCCCTCACAAGTCTGTCCACAATTCACAGCAACCACGACTCCTAGAGTATTGGTCAGTGTTTAGTGAAGCTTAGTGTAACACAATGATAACCTGACAGGGCTTTACCCAAGTTCAGGTCAAGGTCTCGTTTGTTATTCACTTTCTTTGCTTATCCAATTCAGGGTCACAGTGGGAGCTGGAGTGGGGTACACCCTCCACAGTGCGTCAGAGAGCCGACAGAGAAACATTCAACCATTCACGCTTACACTGACACCTACGTCCTGTTTAGAATCACCAGTTAACCAACAATGTCTTTGGACTGTGAGAGAACACACCTCTCCACAGGGGGAACAGAAGAGCCCGAGCCAGCCGCTGGACACCAGGACTGTTGCTTCAGTTCTCATTAGAGAATTTGCACTACAGTCAACAGATAACAAGACTTTATACATTATATTAACCTGTGAACTCTGATCGATGGTTACCAGATTTTCTGCTACGTCACCCACACACCGTGGTTGCACAACCTTTCTTTTTTACCCACCAAGTAGCCTGTCTTTGTAAACGCCTTTCCCTCCATTTTCCATTGTTTTCTTGTTTGTTTTTCACTATCTGTTCAGCTGCTGTTCAACTCAAGCTAACGCCTGGTGACTGGTTAGCAGTAAGGTCCAAAACACAGTCCGTTCATTCCAGAGTAACCATGTCTCAAACCTCTCAGTGAGGCAGCTGTCACTGATGTCACTGATTTTAGTCTGTCACTCCTTCGAGTTTGTTTTCAGGTTAAAACGTTAAAATACTTGGCGATGAAAACTAACATCAGCTGTGTTAGAAGCTTGCTTTTTCTGCTGTTCTAGGTTGGCAAGTCCCGCTCCATCGTTTGCCTAAAAAAGGAGCGACAGTAGGGAAGCTACAAAATATCAAATGGAAGTCCATTAAACCTGTATTTTAGTGTTTACTGTTGTTACGATCCGACGTGCCGACAAATCCTGCTGAGTCCAGTTTAACCCAACATAATAGCTAAGAATAAAACGTAAGTTGAGTACTTTCTGTTTATTACTAGAGCGAAGCCTAAAGTGCCTCTATAGATGCGATGCAGGGATGTTCCCTTCTGGAAGACAGGCACAGAACCTCATAGGCTCATTGACATCTCTGTGACCCTTAATGCACAACACACTCACTGCTGCCTCTCCTTTTGTGTGAACCACTGCTATGATTGTGTTGTTGGGAGAGGAGGAGGGGCAAGTTGCTCCAGGGGCAAGCTGAACTTCCTGTGAAGGTGTAAGGGATAAATGAAGAGAGCGATGCTGGGAAAGGGCGAGGCTGTGTGAGGAGATGAGAGTCTGAGCCCAGCTTAGACATCCTCCTTTCAGAGACTCTTGACATCCCTACCGGCAATCATATTTTCTGTGGCTTTAACACACATCTCTCTTTCCTACGCACACATACGCACACGCACACTTGTTTTTCTTATTCTTGTGCTCTTTTCTTTTCTCTCGTCCCCCGTTCTGACCCTAAGCGCTGCTTTTACAGAGAGCAGAGACACTTTGTGCTGTTGGACCACTTGTAAAGCTTCTATCCCTTTCATTCTCTCTGGCTTCGGCGTGCATCAAAAGCAGAGGCTGTTTAACAGCGCCGCCAGCCGCTGCAGGTCACAGCAAAGGACAGAATGGCTAAGTGTGGAGGCTCATGCTGCCCTGTATTTGAGTTTACTGCCTGAAAGCAGTTTGCGTTTTGATGTGGAGAAAGAGGGAGCAAGAGTGATATTATGAGGTCTCTACATCAGTCCTCTGAGACTGCCAGAAATACATCAACACATAAAAGAAGCCATGTATGGAAATTCTTCAGTGTGATTATGGTAGAAGTTGAATAGGTGAACACGGTGTGTGACTGCTTGTCACTTCCCTGAACTTAACAGTATGTTTAATTATTTAAACTTAACCATGTTGGTGGCAAGTGCCACAATTTTTAGGGTTGTCCAGCCCTGACATGTATTCAGGGACGCGGCCCTAGAATCTGCTTCTTTTGTTTTGTTTTTTCCCTTATTTTCGGTCATATATGCAGTAACATATAACAGTATGGCATGATATTAATTGTGATCTAACCACTTTATCTGTCTGGTTTTATTTTCTTAAACTCACTTTAATTATCTCACAATGTTTCATGGAATAGTTTGCCTGCTTTCCTGTAAGCAAAGGAAATATTGTATAAAATTGTTACTACATGCCATATATAATAGATTATTTCATGACTGAGCTGTTTTCTCTCTCTCTTCCATGTGGTGTTGTCCTTGTGCCCCGGCCTCATGCGCTGATACAGGTGAGTGCTCTATGTCACTCTCCCCTCCTTGGTTTCAGTGTCAGGCCCTCAACACTCCCACCAAGGGACCCTCCATTCTGTCCCGACACCCTGTCATTATTTTAATCAAATGCAATTACCACCACTCTGAGGACAATTGAGTTTTGTTAGCTGCCCTTTTTCAGTTACCCCTTGTCCCTGCCCCCAGCAGCCCACTGCTACATGCATCTACACACAGACACATGGACTACAACTGTCTTGAACAAAAGGACAGCAGTTTAAAGCCAGGCAGGCTTGAGTGGATAGGGGGTGAGGGGGGAATGAAAACACACATTGTACTGTGCACGATTCGCCAACCCAGCGTCGGTCCACAGGGCGGGGCTATCAGTGCAGCGGTGAAGAATCTGATTGAAGTGTTAAGAGAGATTGTGTTTGGGTGGCTTGTCTGGGTCAAACGCAGAGTGTGTCTTAGAATGTGCCTCTGTGCGGTTTTGCTGTATCATCCAGCATCCTTTGGTCTTGAGGTGGGCGAGGCCGGTGGGGAAGGAGGGTTAAAAGACCGTGTGACGCTGTAGTGGGACGAGGCGTTGAACTGACCGCTTTTGTGCCATGTGATAAATGGAGCAGGCCGGCATTTGTTTTCGCCCCTCCCGTTCTGTTTGCACCGCTGCAAAATATGTTTTCAGATCGTCTCAGAAGGAAGGGGGAGATCGGTTAAGAGTGGAGGACAGTTATGTCTGTGTAAAGGAAGGGAGATGAGGAGGAGGAGGCAGCTGCTGAATAGCCTCCTATGTTGTAATCAGCAGGCTGAGCCCCCCAGGATGGGGGAAGAAGAGTGGGATAAAGACTGTAAGTGTTCTGAAGATGTGACCGCCACACCACGACTTCTTTTGCCTTGTGGGCACAAGGAAAGAATTCACAGATCTGTCATCTGCCAGACATTACCCTAACACCCCCCACCCTCCACACACACCACCACCTCCAGCCCCTTTCTTTCACACACATCCATATCCCTGCCTGTTTGTCTCCCAGCCACCCTGAGGATTCTTTCATGTAACTTTATGTGACCTCCACCCCAGACCAGACAAACAGGAATAAGAGGTCCCCTCCTGGTGTGAGAGGTCTCTGAAGTGTCTCTGAAACTTATGACTTTCAAGGTTATAGCCCAGGTAGACTTGCAGGCTCATATATAGATTGTGAGTCACCCTTGTCTGTTGTATATATGTATAAAATTTGCAAAATGGCCAAAGGTGGGACTAAAAGAGTGTGATGATGCTCATGCTCCAACAAGAAGGTAATATAAACATGACACACCAACAGGGTGGAGGAACTCCTCATGCATGGCACAAAGTTGACTCCCACAGCATCAGAGCATGGCAGGGAGGGGCAGCTGATGTTTCCTGACCAAAGATATGGATATCGAACAGGACAAGACATTAACATTTCACCAGCACCTTTTCTCTCCTCGCCCTCTTCCTCCTTTTTTGACACGGTGCTGGCATTCCCCACAGCAGTGGCACACTCGCGCTGCGCTGGAAGAAGTGCCGCGATCCAAAGACACACCCACATCGCAATGGGAAATGAAGCACAGCGAGCTGAGGAGAGGTAGAGAGGGCTGCTTGGAAATAAAAGGAAAAAGCTTATGGAGTCGTAGTAAGGTGTGGAGCCACAGTGTGCCCTCCGTGTAAGGGACAAGGGTTCATGTTTTTCGCCTCGATTTCTCACACTTCTGTGTCTCAGCAACAAAACAAAAAAACAAAAAAGTGAAGCGTTCCTGTGGTTAAAGAGCCCCGGGCAGTGTGCTAGCACTCACTTCTCTGTCAGCTTTTAAAAGCACTTTTTCATCGTCCTCACGTCCTGACTTTCACATGGTGCTTTTAATGATCTGTGCTGTGCTGTGCTGAGTGTGTTAAAGGCTAAAAGTGAAATAACAAAACATCCACAGGCCACAAACAGTGAACGACTGCTGAATTTGTTTGGTTTGATCTCATTCTGGGTGTATTACTTTCAAAAAGTATTTTAAAAGTACTATAGTAGTACTAGTGAAACACATTGTTTTTAGCTCCTCGTCCTTTAAGCCAACTGTCGTCTGATTGGCTGCCTTTTACAAACAGAAGTTTGGAACTGCTGGGGTTTCAGTCTTTGAAGCAGAGCTAATCAGGTCCGCTTTAGCTGTTATATTTGCTGGCTCTTACAGTACTCTCTGCAGCAGCTTTGTATTATTAGAGTTCATGCTATACGGTGAGGGATGTTAGCTTCTATGCTGCAAAATGGTGACGATAACGGTTTCAATAATAAAATGAAGAAAGTTGCGAGACTGAGCTGGAAAAGTATTACAGCAACTGAGAAATGACAGGGTCACAGCAGACCTCGTAGCTCTCGTTTCATTTCATATGGTTTCTTAATAAAAGACTAGACATAGTTAAGGCCAGAAATAGGGTGTGCTCTACCCAGCCCTGACCATCTGTGCTGTTTACTTTGAGCATGACATTAACACCCAGCGTACATATGTTAAGAGCCTTCTCTGAAAGTACAGTGTGCGGTTGAACCAGGGGATTTGTTCAAATTAGGCTCTTAAAGATCATGTAACATAAGTGGAAACAAATGTGGATACCTCTGCCATGTTATTCTTCCGATGCGCTGCCAAAGCCCTGGGCTTGGAGACAGCTCGTGTCTCGGCAGTGGAGTCGAATCCAGCCGAGAACACGCAGAACACAGGATTTTTTTTCTCGTGCCGGCTGTTTGTTACTCTTGAAGCTCGTTTTTATGAGACACCTAGGAGTGTTTAGAGAAGCCCGATTCTCGGGCCTCCATAATACAGCCTGTGTGTAGGAGTCCCAAGTTATGCCTAATGCGTAATGTCCATTGAGTTGCCTGTTATACATGGTAATGAATGGTGGTCAGAGAAACAGTGTCCTGTATCAAAGAGCTGAACTAACATGCCTTTCTCACGGAGCCAGAGAAGTGGCCCTTTGTCACGGCGGTCGCCTGCTATTGACTCCCAGCGTCTCACAAAATATGCCCCATTGTTGGTGAAGGCCAACTCCGTTTACAACTCTGAAATGACAGCATTCCTGAAGTCAGCAACAGCAGCCTCTTCTCTTATAACTTCCAAAAATGATGCCAATAGAATACTTTTAGAACTATTAGTTTTTAGTTTTGATTACTATTCTTATTCTTACCCACTCTCTTTTTGTGTAACTGTACTGTTTTGATGTTTGTGTGCGTGCATGAAAAACTGGGACTGCTGTGGAGGGCCACACTAATACGCCAAAACTAAAACTCAGTTCTGCTCATCATTTTGTCTCTTTATAAACTGCTATTTGTAAGACAAAATATTAGAATTAAGCAATGAAAATGTTAATAGTTGGCGGAGTGGTTAGAACCCAGCTAGAACGTCTTTCTATGTGGCGTTTGCATGTTCTCCCTCACCCACACAGGCTTTCCTTCCTGGTTTCCTCTGGGTGGTCAGTAAGACTAGAAAAGAGTGCTTGTGTCACATGATAAGAGTCTCTTATTCGGTCTCTAACCGTAAAAGCAGGACAGCCAGGACAGAGAAGTCTGCTCTTGACCCCCAAAACATATGAGGAAGTAAGGGTTTAAATTTCATTGCTTCTTAAAGTCTGGGGCATGTGGTGTTCAAGAACAGTGTAGCTCATATCTGTCTGCAGCTAAGCAGACTAAACCCTTGGAGAGTGCAGGGGGCTTCTTTCTCTGTGAAAACGGTGGCAGTGAAAATGGTGCTCGAGTCCTCCTTAAAAGCCTTACCACCACCATCCAGTTCCCTTTCGTGGCGCCGGTCGTGTTGGAATGTTTTTCATCACAAAGGTCTATCTCTTTGGCTCCGGCGTGTGTCTGCGAGTAAGAGGGAAGCTCAGAAAAGCATTTATTTATAGGTATCTGAAAGCCGCTGGGCCCTGATACTCTGGGATGTGTAATGACGTGCCTTTGGAAAAGCAAAAACAAAATCCCTTACAGCCAAAACGAGCTATTTTTATCACTTAGGTTAGCTCCCAATTGTACTCCGTAAAAGCTGCGTTCTCTGCCTATCCCTCTTGCCCACGCTAGCTTGTTGGTACAAATAATGTTTTAGGCTGCCCAGAACCGATGCAGGTGTCCAGGGAAAGCTTATACGCCAGAAATCTCGATGACCGCTAAGACGATATGGGGTTTAAGAGTGAGCAGCTCCAGGTCTTAGTGCCGTTTGCTGTTTTGTCATCAGAAATGCAGGCATCTTCAAATATTGTCTGAATTGAATCACTAACTCTGGCGCTAACAACCTCAATGATGAAGTCAGCACCTCTCAACATCTTGCCTCTTAATGGAGTCTTCACTGCCTTTGTCCTTAAACATCCATTTCCATTAATTATTCAGAGGGAGAAAGGAAAACCGTTTGAGTGGGTAACACTGATCCAGTGTACTCAACCAATCTATGCAGTGTAAGTAATAAAATACCACACACTCAGACGACACAATAAAAGAGATTGAGACAGAGGAGATGCTTGTTAAAAATGTAAGTAGACGGAAGCTACCAGAAGACAACAGAGGGAGGAGGAGGCGGCGGCTCGGAAGTCAAAAGACACAGCAACAACATCTTAGTGTCTGGGTTAATCAGCGAAACAGGCCGATAGCAGCTGGTGTTTCACTGTATCTGCCCGGTCCACGGAGGGCTACTGTCTAAGCAGAAGCTGAGTTGATGTGATGCGCCCTCGGTGCAGCTGAGTGATACTAATTGGGATTAGCGCTGATTGCGCTAAAGTGACACGAGACATTCCAGGGCCCAGCCTTCCAGACTCCTCTCACTACACTGTCAAACTCTGCCGTATGTTTTCCTCTCGTCCTCGGGGCTTCGGGAAGATGCAGTGCACAGAAAGTACAAGCAAAATTAACCTGAAGAGTTTTTCTGGAATAAAAAGCAAAGGACCAAAAGTGTCGTTCGAGCGTTGCCCAGGCTTGAAAAGGTCACAGCGCACTTTTGAACTTTCACGTTGAATAAGGTTAGCTTTCCCCCGCTAGAATGGAAAAAGGGAGGGGTTGGAAATCCATAAGACATCCTGCAAAGATGTATCCACTCCAGCTCTGCTACCAGTCTCAGTTAGATCTTCATTGACAGGAGGCTTTTTCACCCCGAATTTGATAAACCCACCCAGCCAACCGGTGTGAAGAGAAGAGCTCGGAGAGAAGATGATTTTTTTTTCCTCTGGATTTTGGAGGGGGGCTTTTCGAGGTATTAGATCCATGAACTGGGAGTGCTGTATTGAATATTTTATCGACTGTCTGCTTGCCCCGTGCTGACCTGCCTGACATGCTAAGTTCCTGGCTCGCTGGAGACGCCACGTCACTTCGCATCAGCCCAGCCACCCATGAGGCTCCCCTGCATTTCCTGTGAATAAACTCGCACACAGTGGGGGAGGAAGAGAGGCCAGGGCACAGGGGCACTGGGGCTGACATGAGGAGAAAACACACACATTCTTTCTCTAAAGAACAACACACAACCTTGGCTACAGTATGAACTCCCTTGGTCAGAGCCCGATGAATCCTCTGAAAGCATCCAGTGAATTGAAACGACCTGAAACCTCTATTTTAATTACAGCTTCACTGCTCATAAAGTTTGCTCCAACAAAGCGGTGCCGAGCTAGCTTAATTAGATGTGAGCACAACAAATAATCCCACAAGTCTTCATATCTAAACCTGTCCATGTATTATCTCATTTGTGGTGCTTGTTAGTAGGAACTAAAATTCGTATCTAAATGAAACTGTTTGTCTGCTGGCTTTAGTGGATATTAACATGTTTCATATGAAAAAACTGAAAGAAATATCTTTCTGTTTCTCTCTGGCCTTACCCTGTAATTATGAAGCATTTTAGATAAAAGGTGACCAATCAGGACCGCCATCTTTTTCACATGACGTGCAAGTAACATTTGCACAACAGTAACAGGTTGAGAGTGACACAGTCTAGTGTGCATGGGGAGTTATGCTCCGAGGATGTGAGCGCACTCTCTCTCACCCACCATAGCCCTCATCTCCATCCCTCTGTCTCTGGCTCATTACTGGCAGTGGGGCTTCCTAATGTGTTAAAACTCAGTGGGGTGGAAACGTCAGCCAACGGACTTTGGTCCCCCAATGGTCTTTACTTATTCATGCAAGCACTTGCCTCTCCCCAGGACAGTGTAGCATTGACCCAGGAGGACAGCAGGGCTGAGAAGAAAATGACCCCGCACAAGGGTCACTCAGCATTTTAGGCCAATGAGTAGACGAACATCAGCTTCAGCGTAGCGTCGAACTCGGTCCTGTTCATGATGAAAGTGTGCCAACGTCACATATTCTTCTTTAGTGCACCATAATGTGACTGCAAGGCAAATTCAAATAGATAATGCTTTACCAGGAATATAAACAAAGCAATTCATGACTTTGTGTCATCTTTGCGTTTCTTAAGTCAACAAAAATGTGTTATTTTTCCAAATGCATTTATTCATTTTAAATGTCACCATTTGTTTTTCAGTAGTTTTGGTTAGCATCCTTTAAAGCTGCAAAAACTCCCGATTGTCAGCTTTAATATTAGATCAGCTCAGTTTGATCATGTAACTGTACTTTGCATATTAGTTTGTGAAAAGAATTAGGGAACTAAACATTGTGCTCTATATTTAAACCAGTTTGTGCAGTAATTAATGTCACTACTGTAATTACAATTGTAGTTATTTTCCATGTTTTTGATGACCCACTGTTTTCACTCCTACCTTGAGGTAAGCAAACAGATGAAGTTTGGATTGAAGCAAAAAATGAAAACATTTGTATGGTACACTTCCCAACCAGGCAAGTGTCTGTTCAGGATCGCCATCTGTGAGGTTCAAGATTCAAGGCCTTTATTGTCACCCCATGGTGCATTATAAGAATATGAGAAATACATCAAAAATATAAATTAAAAATAAATAATAACTTGCTAATTTGGGGTAAAATACAGAGCTAAAAAGGTACTATTACTAATTCTAACTGTACAATACATAAAGACAGGACAGAGACAATACAAAGTGGATTGTGCTGTAGGTACTGAATACCAGGTTCAAGTTATGAGTCAGGATATTGTAGACAGGACGAACACATGTGCAATATAGCGTTATGTAGATGTGTTCAGTAACTATGTGACGGAGGTGTGCAAATAAGCATATTGTTCCCAGGTCCAGTCTGGGAACAATATGCTTATTTGCACACCTCAGGTTACATGTGTCATTGTAGACAGGCTTACAATACATGGTTAAATCTGAGTTGTCAGATGCCCTGCCCAAAAATAGTCCAAGTGCTGGCCTAGTAATGACACGTCCTATTCGTCTCTTTACTATTTAATATCTCGTCACATCTCTAATTTACACTTCTCAGTCCCACTTGCCGATTGTCAACAATTCCAGTCGTTCCCCCCATGTCTTCCTTTACTTCGTTCCGTAACCCTGCCTTCCTCCTCTTCCCTCTCCCACCATGCCCATCACATAGTCATCCCAGAACATTTAGAGAAACCCTCCAAACTTGTTTGTTTGCCTTTCTGTCATTTGCCAAAACCCCCAACCGCCGAGCCCCTGACACGATGTTTTACAGTTGGCCCTTCAAAGAACTTGTGGACCTTCAAAATGAAGTTGGCTGTCAGCGTTTTCCCGCACATCAGCAGCCACAGAGAATGTGATTTACCAAGCAGGGTGTGTTCCTCCGCTTGCTAATGCGATGGTTTTGACAGTGTTGTGGTTAAGTTGTCTGAGCTTGGTTCTGGGGAGGTTCAGCTACCATAAATCAGAGCTAAGCATGACTAAACATTACATTTCACTTTAGAATAGCTTAGAACAATACAGCCGCTTTCAGAGAATCAGATCATAGATTGATAGATCACATATGGGCTTTTATGTGGTGAGAAAATATAGTTTTCTCCAAAATATTCACCTTTATACAGATCAGATGCAGACTAACGGAGTAATGCCGTTCCTTCTGTACCTGTACTCACTGTTGTAGCTATGCTCAAGAACCTTCGTCACATAAATAGTAGATGAAACTGAGTGGCACTGACTGACACTCGCTCACGGTAACCTGACTGTAGACCAGCAACAATGAAATAGGGCTTGGAGATATTTTTTATCTCCATATGAATTATTAAATAACTTACTTAACCTCGGTTCTTTTTCTTTGTATTATCAGTATTCAGCATGTACAGATAGTATGTCTGCTATGTGATTATTGTACCTCATTGGTTATTTAAGATTTTGTATTTTTTATGCACTTTTTGCCGAGCAGAGAGCGGCGTATTAAGAAAGAAGCTTTGACACAGGTGTGTGTTGTAGAGAAAAGGGATAAAACTGTGGTCCATATGCTCCTGATAAGATCTCAATGTGGTTATACTAAAGGCAGAAACACTTTTATAGCTTTACGAGAAAGATTTGAAATACCTGTAAAGTGTTAAATCATTGCCAGAAGCGTATGTCTTCATTCATTTGTCTTAGTCTTAACAGCTTACCCAGTTCAGCTGGTTAAGCTAAACTGGTGCCTGTCCCAACTGTCACAGGGCAAAAGGCAAGGTAGAGCTGAGACACATCGCGAGTTGTGAGTCTATCAATCACCTGCGACCAATTTGAAATCAACATTTAACCCAACAAGCAAGTCTTTGAGTTGTGGGAGAAAGCCTGAGAGATCCCACACAGGCAGGAGACATAAAACACCACAGTGGGTGTGGAATTGAACCCAGGACTTCATTGCTTTGAAGTCACAGTGCTAATCACTGCAGCGCTGTTACACCAACAAACACCTTCATGTCGTAGAACATCTTTAACTCTTCACTAACACAAATCTGATCTTTCGATCCACATAAACTCGGTACAGAAGCCCAGCTCACCATCCCAGTGTGGCCAGTAAACAAGGGCTCACTTTCCCAACTCAGATCTGGTAATATCTCTATGCCATGGAGAAGACACGCCTACATCATCGGCTCTGACACTGTAACAAACGGTTTTAGTGCAGCAGTGGATTTGTGACACATTTGGGATCATTTCCCTTTTTTTCCAGAGGAAGCAGAATTAAACTTTCATGTTTTTGTAATATCATCATTCCCTCTTTGTTCCCTAAATACTTCCTCACAGCAAGTCTCAGGAGGTCAGCGCCAGTCCCCGTATCATGTCCACTGCCTTACAACTGCTCACCCACTCCACTGGCCCTGCCATGCTGCCCCCTGTCCTCTAAGTGCCCTCACTCCACAGAGAAGTCCCCAACAGCAGCACCATAAGTGTTGCCAGCGAACACCATGAGCTTCATAATAACAGCGCTGCACTGTAGCAGCGACACAAGACACCATCGTGATTTACTTTTTTTAACTGACTCCTGCTTGTTTATCTGGAGAACATATCCGCAGGAGATACGATGTGAAAAAGTGTTTGTCAATTTCTTCTGTTTTTGTTTTTTTCCATCTTTGTCAAAGTTAAATTATAAAGCAAATGTTAATGTCAGACAAAGATAACCAGAACGAAAAAAAAGCTAAACCTAAGAAAAATCATAAATAATTAACTATTTATTTTATTTTCACTGGCTACATCCAGGTTTTATATCTACTATTCACAAATAGAGAAATCCTCCCGTGAGTAACCAGCTTAATAGAAAAGACAAATTTCAGGCACTGTTAAGAACATATAATGTGTTTATATTGTGTTAAATAGGCAATAGGAAGTATGTGTGAATGTCACAGAAGATTAAATAATTTACAAAAACTAGGAGGCTGGAGAATTCTTAAAAATACAACGCCTCATCATTCCATGTACTCTAAATCTGCAAGTGTAGTAAAATATATTATTTCATAACAAATGGTTATTATAGCCAACGATCACCCTGTCCCCTAAAGCTGCCATCATTGGAGGAAATATTAGACTTTAACAAATAGTATAGTTTTGATCTAGAAGTATTAAAATGATGTATTAGTGATTTGCAAATATCAAAAATAATAACAAATAATAATGCTTTTGAATTCACCACTTTATATCTGAAAAGTTCTGCTCTGTGCTACACAGTGATTCAAAACATAGCATGCACTGCTTCTATAAGCAACTGAAAAGTAAGTAAAATACAGTTTTGCAGTGTTTGTTAAAGGATTAAATCCACTAATCTGGCAGAAACTACATAGATGTGTAGCAGCAGACTTGTATAATGAGTATCTCAAGCTGCTCAGCTCCATATGATCCCATTAGAATTTAAAGTCTGTGTTTTTTCTCTCTGTAACACCATTTCCCTTCTTGCTAATTGCACTCGCAGCCATTGCGGCACTTCCTCCTCTAGCCTGTGATCTAAAGCACTCCGTCCTTCCCATGACCACAACACATTTCCATACAGTCACGCTACAGGTCAACAAGCTTGGACAAACATCATTTCCCACTCAAGAGGTGTTCTTTCCAAGCTGCCGCCAAACCGCTACCACCCCAGGGTGTCAGTAAGCCATTAAAAGCCAGTCTCCTAAAACAGTTTCTTAGCTCACCCAGCTTGCTTCTTCTCTCAGGCCATATTAAATAAATAAAGCCAGCGGCACTCTCCGAGTCTGGGCGAGAGAGATGTGGGGCAGCAGCGAGACGGAGTGAGAGGGTCACTCTTATATGTTGCTAAAATGCTCCAAATGTAATTCAGCCTCAGGTCAGAACTTTAAAAGTGTTGCAGTGCGTTCTCCCGAGTTTGTATGTTGGCACCAAATGTGTCTGAGTGTGTAAAAGGGGACAGTTTTTAAAAGGTTTGGAGGAGTGAAGGTCAGGTGATGGAGAAAGCATTAACAGAAAACCTCTCTGCTCCCTCTCCCTCCTGCTCTTCCTCTCTGCTGCCCATGAAAGTTTGATGTTGGAATTAGGTTGTTGACTCATCTCGCACCTCTGTGCTCATAGTATTGACAGGCTGCCAGCGGACTGCTGGGCGGGCTGAGATAGCCACTGAGTGTCTATTCCCTCCCTCACTGTCTCACTTCCTCTCTTTTTTTCACTCTCCTTTTGCTTCGGCATCAGCCAACAGCATCAGAAGTGTTTTAACAGAGCTTTAATGGTCCCAGCCCCAAACCTCACCTCCAGCACACACTCACTCTCCCTCGCTCTGAAACATTCGTGCGTACACACACACGCGCACACACACCATGAGTTGGAAATAGCTTGCTGGTAGAGAAAAAGTGTTGAACAGAAAAGAGAGAGAGCTCGTTGTGCTGATGGAGGATGACATGCCCTCCTTTTCTCACCCCCAGCTCTCCTAGCTTCCATCTTCCATATTTCTGCACACTGGCTCACGTGACCAGACTGCCTTGATTTATTGTTTGATTTACTTTTCGTTTCTCCTGCTCTTTAAAGTGGTTCATCTAATGTAGCTGAGGACACTCTGTGTACCTTTTATTTTATGTGGCTACACGCTTTATTGGATACACGGACTTTAACATGCCGTGAATTACCGAAGAAATAAACGTGGAGATTTTTTCCATTTGTTTTGTTTCGCTGTTCCATTTGCTAAACTGTTCAGCCGTCATCTCAACTGGCTTAAAGATGTATGAAATGCTATTTTTTTCTTTTGCATATTTTACCCTCATTTGTTTGTTAATATATAAGTAATCTAAGACAAGTTTTCCACTTTCTGAGCTGGTTTAAGGCTACAGACATTTCTTGGACGGGATTCATTGGGTCTACATTCATCCTGTTGCTCTTTAGGTTCACATATCTGCAGAGACTTACTGTATTAAAGGGGATGATGTGCAGTTGTTCACAACAAGTGACACAAAATGATTCGTGGCGAGTTTAAACGTAGTCAGCCTGGTGTTCACGGAAGTATGTGGGAGATGAACGTGTAGCCACAGATCAGCATTTACATCCTGTCACACAGTTCGTTAACATTACCTTAATCCCTTTTGGACTTTAGCTCTGCTGGAGCCACCGGAAGCTTTATTCATCTGTACATTCAGCTCTGGACCCTTTGGTTAAACCTAAAGACAAGTTGTTTTTAAATCTTTTTATGTAAGATTGTATCTGTGTATGTCGTCAGACTTACATTCATGTCATATGTATCGTCTGCGGTTAACGAATCTTTAAACTCAGTCTGGTGTAGAGATGCGCTCCGGGGCGATCGTGGCTCAAGAGTTGGGAGTTCGCCTTGTAATCGGAAGGTTGCTGGTTCGAGCCCCGGCTCCGACAGTCTCGTTTGTTGTGTCCTTGGGCGAGACACTTCACCTGTTGCCTACTGATGGTGGTCAGAGGGCCCGGTGGCGCCAGTGTCCGGCAGCCTCGCCTCTGTCAGTGCGCCCCAGGGTGGCTGTGGCTACAATGTAGCTGCCATCACCAGTGTGTGGATGACTGGATGTAGTGTAAAGCGCTTTGGGGTCCTTAGGGACTAGAAAAGCGCTATACAAATACAGGCCATTTACCATTTATTAGTTTGTTTTTCAGCTGGTATTATTCTGTGTACCTTCACACCTTCTACATAGTCTCTGTGATTGATTCTTATTCTTCATTAAACAAGTCAAATAAGCCCATCATGGTCTTGGTTTCCTTCACCTCTGATCTGATGGATAAGACATAGTTTGGTTCATATAATTATTCCTGGAGAAAACGGTTTTTTTTGCAGTAACATAGTAATATAATACTTGTAGTATAAACTAGGAGGATTTTCCTCTCCGGTGTGAGGCATACTTGAGCGGAAACTCCAGAACCACTGTTCTTTTTGAATGTTTTGCCATAAAAATAGTCACATTTAGTGCGGCCACAGTTTGTCATCTTTTGACGAGGTCTCATCCTGACTCATTCTTTCCTTTTGTCTGTTTTCCCTCTGTTGTTCACAGTCTCTTACCTCCCCGTCTCCTTTACTACGGCCCCTCCACCCTTAACCCCCAACCCTTTCCTTCAGCTTCGAGTGTGTGTGTGTTGAAGGGCTTAGCCGTGATGAGACCCGTGCTAGGCCCAGCCAGAGGCAACGCTCATTAGCAGAATTTAGCCACACAGACGCTGAATGGGACGGCTTGTTGACATACACAATGGGATCAACCCCCTCACACTTGCACAACACACACATAACCAAATCGTGGCTCCAGCCTGACGCGTCATGCCCCCCTCTCTTACCCTCCTCAAGCTTGTGTGGATGTGTGCTAGAGCCACCCATCCAGAGAGCTCATCTGATGCCCTCTTTCCCTCACCTTATGCTGTCTCACTCAAAGTTACATATCTCATACATCCTGAATATATGTTTATATTCTGACTACATGCAGCAACAAATGCACATTAGCCACATTTTAGAGCACAATGCGTCTATTGTGTGTTTGTGGCAACAACAACGGCCCCTCGCAGATTTTAGTACCTACATCGTAAAGGGTTAGAGCATCCTCTAACTACTTACATCCCCACCCCTGATTTCATCAACACACACACACACGGTAATAGAATAAGCAATCCTAATACACAGTAAACTGACCAGTTAGTGCTAATAGGTTCTTTCACTTTGGCCTGGTTTAGTTGTCACATGGCAGTAGGACAAGGCTCCGTCTTATGGTCTCATCCACCCTGCCGGATGGGACATATCAGCTCCAATTTGGCCCATCGCCGCCTTTAAGAAAATTCATCAGGCCCTCGTTAGGAATGAAAGCACTCAGTGTACCAGGAGCCGAGGCAGATGGGAGATTAGTTCAGGCTCCCACGGACAGGGAATATAGAAGGAGGGGTTCTGTGTTTGTGTGAGCCGAGATGGAGAAAATGAGGGAACATAAGACTCTTAAGTTTTTGTGTGTGTGCGTCTTTCTAAAGAGTCTGTGTTCTTGTGTGTTGAAGGTAGACGGTATATTCCTCTAAAGGCAAAAGAAACCACCGAGAGAACAAATTTCAGATATTTCAGAATAAGAAGAGAGTAAGATGCTGCACTCGGTCATTTTTAGCCAAATGCTGTAGCCTCCACATTTCTTCACACAGCTGACCCCTGTGACTGCCTGCCACTGCTTTAGATCGTCACACAACTGCACGCGTTGCATTGTGGGAAACATCTGCAATGGGATGCAGCCATTTTTAATCAGTTCATCTTTGAATTACAGCCACATAATCCTAAAGCCAATCATTCCACCTTCTATTAGTAAACCATTTTTAATTGCAACATTTTATTTTTTTAGGGGGGGTGTCTGCTTTTGGTTGTGTTCTCAGAAAATAAGGTACCTTATTCTGTCGTTAGTGGGCACAATGGCTTGTTGCTAAGGTGGCACGTTCCACAGCTACTGCTGTTATAGGATTTAAATTTGGTGCCTTTGTGATTTGTAACTCACGGAGACCAGTCTTGAACCTCATCTAACGATTTTGTTGGACTCTAAAAAGTGCAAATACAGTTTGCACTATGAAACATCCAAGTGACAACCTGTTGGTTTCCTCTCAGTTGAACTGAAAATCTCTTGTCAGTTTTGTTGTCAAGAGTTGAAAGTTTTAGTCCAGTTTCCTGTTCCAGTTGTATTTTTATCAGCTTTAAAACAATCTGAAATATATAAAAATATATAAAAAAGTTTGTTTTTGTTTTGTTTTTTTCTAGTTTAGTAGTTTCATAGCCGAGTTAAAATACTTATGAGTCCTCGTGGCTTAAACTAATGCGAAACAAAAACTCTGCAACATTAATTTTGAGTTTAGAGACCCAGTGGAAATGTAAGTAAATGATTATTAGAGCATTTGTTTGTTTGTTTTGAACCTCTGTCACAATGTCCAAAAATGCCTCTCTCACTCACAGGTGTGTCAAGGATCTCAATACTCAGCATAGTTACCCAACATTAGATTCAGTGTTTATACGTCATATTTTTGTTTCTCCAAACTCTGAATTTATCATTCATTGAAACTGGATTACAAAAACTATCTTAGAGATATTTATAGTTTTAGGTTTTAAGGTTTTTTCTTTCTGTTTAAAAAAACCCCCCCAAAAAAAGTACAAAAAGAAAATCCCCATCTTTGTAAAACACAAGACCAAAGTTTAAAAAAACCCGTTCTGCCAGTGACAAGCTTGGTGCACAGGAACACTATGTAATCAGGGCCTCTGGCACACCACAGTAGCCTTTTTTCACTTTGACCACAGATGTTATTTTTGCTCTCTGAGTTTTGATCACCACTGTTTCTTATTTCACTAGGCTCAGTTACTTCTGTAACCTTTGTGTGCACTCATTGGTGTGGAATGTCAGTAAACAAATATAGAGCAAAGCTGCAGAAAGTTGTGAGGCAATGTCTTCATTATGTATACATGTGCTTAGCTTTGAGTAAAAAACCGTGTTAACAGAGAACTAAACTGACTGTATCAGATGCCTGATGTGTGAGAGAGCCATGTTAACTAGATACAATAATGGTAATGTGAGGTCATCGTATTAATGGAAAGAAGTGCATCTTATGTTGAATAAGATGGCGGAAGCAGCATAATTACTTCCATTTCTATGAAGCTGTACACCACACGCTGCTGATAGCTTACAGTAAATGAAAACATTGGCAGTGTGTCATGATTAATAATCTTACTCACCAGTTTCATTAAATGTTTTTGTCAGACTTTGTGGCTTTTGTGGATTCAAGGCAGTGCACAGAAGGTGTGTTCTACCCTGCTCCCATCCTATCCTTTGTTTTCCTTGTGTTTTCTTTGCTGAAAATAAATGTTACAATGAGCTTTTTATGGTTCAAATTGGTTACTTGACACTGTGATAGTGTGCTGCTGAATCATAAACTGCATGTTGGGGCTGATATCCATATGTACCTTCCTCCGACTTGCTGCCATCATTCCTCTGCAGGTACACAGATTATAGTACTTGTGGAAGCATGTAGCTTTATCTTTGTTTGGAGTTGAATAGCCTCACTATGATCTGACAGATACTAGCCTGAAAGTTTAAGAGCAGGATATACATTGATCAACCACATCACCAGACTGGCCGTATCTGCTATTATATAGGTTGACCAGTCAAGGAATAGATAAGAGTCTTCCAGAGATGGTGTTATTGGGACAGCAGTGGATCCTTTGGATCCATGGAGTGTCTATAAATCGGGCTTGTTTCAGTGCATTCTGTGGACGCCCTGTGGGTAGAACTGTGGTGGAGTAGTTAATAGGGGGAAGGTTTTGTGAATCTCCTGGTAAGCTGGATCTATTCAGTTTGTGGTTTGTTCTCTCGAAGTCCATGTGATTTTCCTCCACATACTCTGGCTTTCTTTCACAGTTCAAATATGCATGTAAGGTTAACTGGTGTTTCTAAATTGGCTGTGGATGCGAGGTAAAACGGAAGTACTGTATGAATCCATGGATAACTATGGCTTGGAGTCTAAAGTTATTTGAGTAGTCAGTAGAACTAGAAAGGTTCATTTGTACTTCCGTTTTCAGATGAAGACTAGACCAAAACCTTGGGTTTGCTCTCATTTCTATTAGAGAGCAAATGGTGCGCATTTGTAGTGCAATTTTTGTTGGTTATGACACGTCCATTCATCTGTACTGTTTATCTGTTCTCTGAAGACAAGCGATGTGATAGAAGGGTTTTGAACCGCACATAATAACATACTAAACATGGTGTCAGATTGCACTCTCAATAATAATGCGCCTTTCAAATGCAACGAAATAACAAAGTTTGTGAATCTTGTTAGATTTTTTTTCCGTAAAAAGGACGTGTGTACTCGTAGGTGTACTCGATTGTGTAGACGCTGATCCCTCACTGAGTGGAATGTCATTAGACGTGTGCCCCAGTGTTATCTTTACTTGGTGCCACACACAACAGTGATACTGCCTCCTCTTTCTTTCTCCCTCTCTCCTCTATCTATCACATTCCTCCCTTTGATCAATGCCATGGGCACATGTGGTTGGAGCCAGTGTGTTTGGATGTGTGTTTGCGAGTGTGCGACTGAGATTATAGCTGTTATCATACTGTGTGTTTGTGCGGCAAGTTTGTGTGTGTACATACGAGATTGTGGTGCTTTGATCTCCCATGCAGTGTTGTCTTTGAACTAAAGAACTGTGTATGACAGAGGCTGGTGTCAAAGCAGCGAGGGCCTTTAGCTGATAAGGCAGAACTCCCTGAAGCCACGTTGAGCTCAGTAAAGCTGAAGCTCTACAGTGGCAGAAGTCTAACTGGCCAAACAATCATTTTTTAAGTGAGATAATCTTGCATCCTAATTTAACTGGACTATTTTTTAAACTAATGTGTACTCAGTTAAGGTGATAAATACAATGTGAAACTGTGTAGATGAAAGGAAGGAATATGTAGTGTACTTAAGATCTAACAGAATGATAAAGTAACTAGCTCATTTAAGAACTAGTTACATTCAGCAGAGCTCAGATATGGACAGCAAAGTAAAGAGAAAAATGAATGGATGTGGTGCTAAATATAGTTTGTTGGCCTGGTTTAGTTTCACCTTTGATGGTAGGGTAACATTTTTGACACTTCGCTCATAAATAGTTCCATAAACTTCTGCCAGGACACTGTCGCCCACCACCTTTCTAAGATGCTAGAAGAAGATTGCTGTAGCGACTAAATGAGTCTTTAGGCTTTAGGAAGCATACCAAAAAGCACGGTCCCCACTTGGCCACAACCCCTAAGGCAGCTCGTCACTAAGAGTGGATGTGGATTTAGATTCAGGAGTAGGTGACATAAAGCTGTATGCCAGGAGTGAACGAGACGTCAACTTACAGAGTTATCTAACTGAGATCTACAGCAAGAACACTGGAATGTTATAAGGATTTGATAAGTGTGGCCAAATTGTTGCAAAAACAGGGAAGGTGATCCAGACTGAAGATGTGGAGTTATGGCAGGGTGTATGGATCAGGAGCTGGAATAATGTTCTGGCCATAGGTGGAGACAGATGCCACTAATGTCACAACTCCTCACAAAACACTGAGGTCTCCACCCGAAGTCCAGCGCTCTGAGGCTCTATGGGTGTCAGTTTGTAAGTATCAGAGCTACAATCCAGGATGAAACACAGAGCATCTGCACTTACATGTATGCCAGGAAGATTGCCCCTGAAGAGGAGCTGCTCCAAGAGTACCTCAGGGTGCTGAAGACAGAATGTGATGCAGAACTGGAAGAGGAACTATCACAGTTAGCCAAGCCCTTCTTGGAATGTACCATCCACGGATAGAGCAAGAAATGTGAGAACAGAGAAATTAAAGGAACAGCTGGAGGAGATGTGGAAAGTAAAGTCCAAAGTAGTCCTAGTTTTAATAGGAGCTTTGGGAGCTGTAACCGTAATGCTGGAAGTGTGGCTCCAGCAGATTCCAGGTATAACATCAGAGATTGCTGTCCAGAAGAGTGTAGTCCTAGGAACAGCTAAGACCCGCAAACTCTCAGGCCTCTGTGTGTGTTCCTCAAGCTCGGGCCTTCTACCAAACCACCTCGTCCTGGGGGTGAGAGGGAGATTTTTATTTGTTTGTCTGTGTATATGTATTAAAGTTTATACAATGAAAAAAGGAGCAAGAAGGTTCCACAGAAAAATAACAGAAGCCCATGCCTATGGCCATTGCTCCTAGCCTTCCAGTATTTCCATGGGCCATTCCCATAAGACATGAATGTCACCTTTCCCCCCCTTGTTGGAAGTGTTGGCTATGCATGGGAGCACCTTCACTACTAGCGGACCCTGTCTTCTTGACCCCCCCACATGCTTCTCATTTAGGGCATCAGGCATCTCAGCTGTAATCCTGACCTCCCTCCTCAGGATTTTATGAGGCAGCCATTAACTCCCTGCTGGCCCTCCACAGCCTGCTAGCCAGATTTACAGCACCAAAGAAGTCAGGTGTGTGTGTGTGTGTGTGTGTGTGTGTGTGTGTGTGTGTGTGTGTGTGTGTGTGTGTG